>NC_142012.1:12558909-12921409 GCF_049901735.1 Notechis scutatus | reverse complement strand
TTTGGAAAAAAAATCAGAGGACACCAGCTTTTAAAGAAGTCTATGTGTACTCCTGCATTATTTTCTTTCATTTACTCTCTGAACGCTTGGCTTAGACAATTTTTGGGGCCAATTACCTGCCCTGAAAATTGCAGCCTTTTTCATTTTTAAAGTACTTCTATTTTAAAATACGGGTAGCCCTCCAATTACAATCACAATTGAACCCAAAATTTCCACTGCCAAGTGAGACAGTTAAGTGAATTTTGCCTTATTTTATCATCTTTATTGCCACAGCTGTCAAGTGAATCACTACAATTGTTAAGTTAGTAATATGTTTGTTAAGGAATGCAAGGCTAGAAAAAAACAGGAGTCTGTTTCATATCAGGGAATCCCAAACATTTTGCTTGGGGCACATCTGTAACATGACAACCTGTTCTGGGAGATGGCAAAGGAGATACTGTAGTCTTCACTCATTCAGAAAGCAGCTGCTGTAGGGAAATTTAACTTGTTACAATTGTACCTGAATGCTATCAGCCACCTGAGCTATTCTTGTTTCTAGCCAGACAGTCCAACAAAGGATTGGACTGCAGCCACTCATGAAGCTGATGGACTTCAGAAGCATTCCTGGATGCTAGAGGCATATTCTGTTTTGAGCATGCTATCTCTCTACTTTTTAATAAAAACATTGTAATGGAAAAAGTATCAGGTAAAGCAAATATTGCCTAGGAAAGTGACTATAGGTACACTCATGCCTTTAGTACCATCAAGGCAACCTCAGAGTAGGTAACATGATAAGAATTATGTCTTCTTACTATAAAAAAGCACAATGTAAGGAATGTAGTCTCTAATGCCATTAGATTTTCATATAAATTTAATAAATAAATATCAGCCTGTCATTGTTAACAGTACAGGTATTCTTGAATTACAACCATTTGCTTAGTGACTGAAGTTACAACGGCACTGAAAAAGTGACTTATGACAGTTTTTTACGCTTACAACAGTTAAAATATCCTCAGCTAAATAATCACATTAAATCTGTGACTTATGTATTGGCAAAATGGACACTGGGACACAGTATTAAAGGCAGGACACTATAGCACATTGGTGGCTAACGTTTTTGGGCTCCTGTGCCAAAAATTGTATGTGCGCTGGCGTGCGCGTGCTCACATACCAGCATCCAGAAGGCAATGCGCACACACCCCGCCCCCTGCGCACGCAATCCACCCATCCCTGCCCCTGCTTACCTGCACTGCACCTCACCTCTGATTTTTGGCTGGTTTGAGGCCTTTTTCGGCCTCCCAGAGGCTTGAAAAAATCCTCTGCAGGCCGAATAGGCCCGTTTAATCACTTCTGGTATTACAGGAAGTGATGAAACAGGCCTATTTGGCCTGCAGAGGCTTTTTTCAAGCCTTTGGGAGGCCGAAAAAGGCCTCAAAGCAGCTGAAAATAAGATGTGAGGCGTGAGGTAAGTTTGCCTGCAGCTTGAGTGCCGGCACAAATGGCTCTGCATGCCACCTGTGGCACACGTGCCATAGTTTTGCCATCACGGCTATAGCATATCTGGGGTTTTGGTATCACCACTCTTTACTGCGCATACCATTGGTGAACCCACTTCCAAACAAAGGAGGTTGCTGACAGTCGTCTTTAAAAAAAAAAAAGCCTACAAGTGACCAAAGAATTCCTAGGAAACAAGGTGAAAATGCTAACTTCCCATTTAATTTCTCAAAACCTGATCACTTTTTTTAAAAAAAAGAGGTCTGTAATCTGGCCAGATCCCAAAGTATTGAACCAAGATATTAAACACATGGCCCAGCCCACAATAGCTTATTGAGTGAATTATGACTTGGCAATATTGACCAGATTTCAAACACTTGGCAGGAGAGGCACTCTGGAATTAATACAATTCCCTATATCAGGGGAATAGTAGAATTCCCTCTATCAGGGATAAAACTATGGCTGGCTCAGGAATTCTGACACTTGAAGTCCACAGACTGTAAAGTTGCCAGAGTTACCCACCCTGGCCCTATATTCTTCTTCTGAGCTATTATCAGTGTCATGTCTCCAGTATAGTTTGTGTATTTTATGTACTGTTGTTATTCTCTGGCATGTATCGAGCCCCATATACTGGCCAGGGACAAGCTTTCATTTAGAACAGGGCTCTCCAATCTTGGCAACTTTAAGACTTGTAGACTTCAACTCCCAGAATTGCTCAGCCGGAGGTGAAGTCCACAAATCTTAAAGTTGCCAAGGTTGGAGAGCCCTGGTTTAGAATGTAGGCTTTGGTGGCATTTTTGAAGCCAGACTCCATTTTGTAACGTTCTGAGCTAACAGAAACATCCAGAAGAATCCAGATTAGTCTGAGACACATGTTCTTTTGAAGACAAAATCTATATCCCCTACATGGTATCGCTGTTTCACCCCATCCTGTTCTTTAATAAAGTATCAAGATCTACATTTACAGTCTGATTTATTGAAGGACAGGAGGCTTTAACTGCATGTCAAGCTACACACAGGATAGCATGGAATGAGGATCAAACAATCAGGTTCATTCTCTTATTCTTTTTAGCCCAAGTCAAGCTGCACAACAATATCTGCACTGATTAGCTGTCAGTGGATCCACGGGTGAATTATTCATATACCATTTGCTGTCTCATTAAACAAACAAGACATGAGAAGCCAGGGAATGAATCAGGAGGATCCATTCATTGAATGATAATCCCGCCACTGATTCTCATTTAAAGCTCTTTCTTTAAAAATAAATAAATGTCGTAAGTGTGAAAAAATTGTCATAATGGTCACTTTTTTCAGGACTCTTGTAACTTCGGACGGTCACTAAATGAATGATTGTAAGTCAAGGACTACCTGAATAGATAGAAAAACAAACACACCCAAGGAGTTCCATCTGTCTTACCTAAGGCTTGGAAAACCAATCATATCTTCAAAGGCTTTATATAGATCAGATTAGAACATCAACACAATGAGAGTAACCAAGATTTCACCCTGAAATCTGGCCCATACATATCTTGCTTAAGCATAGCTACTAGGTATCTGTTCATGCACTGCAATAATGCCAGAAAACATGGATGGGTTTGCATACCTCATCAACTATAGCTTTAACCATAGTTGATGCCACATTAGAGCTAATATGACTTAGTGTCATGTACTGTACTGAAAACTACAAATCCAAGAATTTCCACACAGCAAAGTAGTGGGGAAAGTTGAAACCCAACATAACCAAGAAAAAGGTCTATGCTATGGGTGGTTCACACTACACCCAAAGCCACAATCAAGCATTATTATTATTATTATTTTTGCTTAAATGAGTATCTTATTCCAGAATCTAGCTCTGAAATTCTGGGATGTTAATGTCTACAAATTCTAAAGTTGCCAAGTTTGAGTTGTCCTAGAATATTATTCCAGCCAACAGCCTCTGATAGCAGTGTTCCAATATTTGAGGGGCTGCCACAGAGAGGAAGGGCTCAAG
Source organism: Notechis scutatus (assembly GCF_049901735.1). Classification (NCBI taxonomy): domain Eukaryota; kingdom Metazoa; phylum Chordata; class Lepidosauria; order Squamata; family Elapidae; genus Notechis; species Notechis scutatus. Next base: position 12,917,946 of record NC_142012.1, on the reverse strand, counting down.
CTATTTTCCAAGGCACCTGAAGGCCAGACAAGGAATAATGGATGGAAATTGATCAAGGAGAGATTCAACCTAGAAATGAGAAATTTTCTGACAATGAGAATAATCAACCAATGGAATACCTTGCCTTTAGAAATTGTGGGAGCTTTATCACTGGAATTTTTTAAGAAGAAATTGGACTGCCATTTGTCAGAAATGGTGTAGGGTCTCCTGCTTGGGCAGGGGGTTGGACTAGAAACCTAAATGACAAGCAAGGACCTTTTCCATTAATGACTTTGCTTGTCAGAAGATTGCAAAAAGTGACAATGCAATGGTCATAAATATGAACCAGTTGCCAAGCATCCAAATTTTGATCATGTGGCCATAGGGATGCTGCAATGATTGTAAATATGAAAAACGGTCATAAGTGGCTTTTCTTAGCGCCGTTGTAACCTTGAGTGATCACTAAACGAATGGTTGTAAATCAAGGACTTCCTTTAAATCTAAATGGAGGTTCAATTCTACAATAGCGCGTCGATGATTTTACGATCAAGACTATCAGAAGGAAAAAGAGGAATGTAAAATTGATTTGTTTGATCAGGATTACAATAAAATATATCTATAAAATTCTTGAAACCCTCTATTAACTTTTTGATACTTGGACAGAAACCATAATCATTTTGGGATTTGTGAAATGGGTGTTGTATTTATGGGAGGAAGTAAATTATGTATACACAGTAATTTTGTAGGGTGTGTGGAAATATTAAATTTGCCTGCACTTGTTGCAGAAGACAATTGTGAGTCTCTCTTTAAACATTTTTTCTATTTTTTATTTTTTGTATTCTATATTTCTTTCCTTTCTCTTTCTGATTTTAGTTTGCTTTATCTTTTTATATTATTAAACTCTCCAACAAAAAATATTCTAAAAACAAAGAAGTTGCTACTACACAGACATCAGCCTACACCAGTTCTAGGCATGGATTTTGTTTGACTCATACCATAAAGGATGCAAAATTTTGGGTGTCAACCACAGGAAGGAGAGAAGGCTAATTGGAAAGCTTGCACCATAAGCATTCTTCAGCTAGTGGAGTATGAGAAAGCAGGACAACTTTCTTGTGTTATGAAACAAGACTAAAAGTAATAGTGTACACAGTTCCTTGACCCATTTCACTGGATGTTGAATTAGTGGCAGGAGACAAAAAAGGAACATATAGGACAGAGTTTCTTAAAATTCCCCAAGCCCATCTCAAGGATCCAGAAAAGCCAGCATATGTTTTAAAAAAATATAAATATCAAAATCCCATCAAATAATTTGAGAAATAACAGCTGGAACAGTGGGGTTGTACCATGAACCAGAACACACAATTGTAGATTGATTGATTAGTTCCTGCGTGAGGCGATCTGTACTGTGATTGGTTGCTAGGGGTATGGAGGGGGATGTTCCGCCTTTTCCCGCCTTTTTTTCTTCGGTGTGCCATGTGTGCTATTCTGAGTTTCACTTGATGATTTACCTCATGATGTAGTGATGTGCCTTACTTTATTTACTGCAAATTTAAATATTAAATATGTATTTACTAGCAGGGTACCCGTGCTTCGCTACGAAACTATATAATCGGGCAAGTTTTGGGGGAGGAAAATAAGGGGGAGGAATTGTGCCTCTGCCTACCAACATCCATCGATGTTCATCTGGCTAGCATCCTGTCAGTGTATGAGAGAGTTCAGGGCTGTTTGGAAACTGAAACAGTATTTGCTGTGTGAGCAAGAAGGAGACAGCAAGGAGCCTGAGCGGGGCTTAGCTCAACTGCAGTTGGAAGATATTTCTTTTCAGGTGGGGAGGGGGAGTAGAACTGCTCAGCATCAGAGCATGTTAATAATAATATAGGAAAGACTAATGCTCTGGTGGTCATTTCAAAAAATCCTTTGTTGGTGAGCACCTAGAAGATAAGAGGAACATACGTGCCCAATTTGAAGTTTGTAGGCTTTACAGTTCTAGAGATTTTGTGATGATGCGGGAGTGCTATTTTGCTTTTATATATAGAGATTTATTTATATAAAAATTACAAGTTTGTATCAAGCTCTCTGAATTCATTTGGACAACTGCTATGCAATTCCCTGATAATGGCAATTGGCCATCTGCATTGGATGGACAACACTGGCGGAGAAAGTCCTTAACTGACCAGAAGACTTGGATGATGGATAGGGGCAGCAGGAGGGATAACTGACATGCGTCCTGTGGCTGACACCAGACCAGCCACATAGTCCAACGACCATCTCAGTTGTTTCCCCTTGGTGAAGGATGTGCAGCTGTGATCATTTCACATTTGCCTACATTGTACAACCATATTTTAAAATAAAATACAGGTAGTCCTCAATATACAACCATTTGTTTAGTGACTGAAGTTACAACGGCACTGAAAAACGGATTGGATGACCGGCTTCCACATGCATGACTGTTGCGGCATCCCTGTGGTCACGTGACCAAAATTAGGTTGCTTGACAACCAGCATGTACTTATGACAGTTGCAGTGTCCCGAAGTCACGTGATCACTATTGATAACCTTCCCAGCTGTCTTCCAACAAGCCAAATCAATGGGGGGGGGGAGCCAGATTCACTTAACAACTGCAAAATTCACTTAACAGCTATAGTAATTCACTTAACAATTGTGGAAAAAATAGGGCACAACTTACTTGTGCTTAGCAACAGAAATTCTGGGCTCCACTGTGGCCATAAATCTAGGACCAATTTTCATTTTTAATGCAGTCAATATCGATCACTATAACTCTCAAACAAAAGCTCTTTGGGAATCCTCCATAATCTTCAAAATTGGAAAGGGTTCCCCAGAGGGGGGAAAAGTTTAAGGAACACTGTGGCAGAAAAGTAGCTATTTTCATTAAATATATGAACACAAAGAGGTACTGTATTCTTTGTGAAGGAAATTCAATTTTCTCCAGATATTCTACCTCTCTATTTGGAGAACAGATCACCCTGGGAATTATTCTATCTCATCAGAACAAGGCATCTGGAAATTAAACAATGGAACAATTCCGTTTCCCAACAGATTTTATTTATTTTGAGAAGACTGTGTATTTTATCAAGGTTGAAGATGTAGCCAGCCTTGAATTTCAAAGAGAAGGCTGCGAATCAAAAACAGTATCAGATTTAATAGGAAAGCAAACATGTGTTATCTTTCCAATTTTAATCAGAGGTTTGCCTCATGTGTAAGACTGCAGGAAAAGGACTAACTATATTGTTATTGCCAGATGAAATAATCTGAATATATTACATAACAGCAACCCAACTATCTGTATGAAAAAGTCAAAGGTAATATATTTTGCAAGACAAGAAAGAAACAAAGGTCAGGATATGTTGGCTGAATGTAATCTCCTTTCCTTTCAGACCTGTACAATACCTGGACCTTACAGAAGATCCCAAAGGCACAGCATTTATTAGTCAGAAATGGTACTACCAAATTCCTGCTTTTTTTAAAACTAGGAACAAGGTGAACTCTTTTATCATACCTGGATTTTGAAACAGAAGCTCTATCTTCAAGCACTCTAAAAATATTCAAGAAAAGTAACTAAGAAAAAAACTGCTTGTCCAATGGAAGTTTATAAATCACCACTCTGGCTATAAGACACCCACTGAAAGGAAGTGTCCCCTTCAATGCAGATGGCATGGTCTCTCTTGAATAAAACATAGTTGACTCCATCACCAAAGACTTTCTTTGTATGAGAAGAAATCTGAATTTCATTACAAATAAATTCAGAGGTTAGATGGTGTGGTCTCTTGTGAATAAAACATAGTTGAACAACCATCAGTGCAGACTTCCTGACTGTAAGACAACATCTGAACTTCATTACAAATAAATTTGGAAGTAAATATAATCAACCTAGTTATTATAAAGCATATGGATTCTAAACTAAGATCTGTCAAATCATGAAACCAACTGATAGCATTTGTATGTCCCACAGAAACTTTCCACCATGGGGAGTAGGAGGGGTGTGGAGAGGGAATGGCCGAAGGGTCTGTTCATGTTGCTGGTTTTTGTAGGTCTGCCCAGATGACATCAGGGTAGCCTCCACAATATATAGTATAGTGGCCAAGATAACTCTGGTATGATGTATACATATTTTTTTTCTACATTGCATTGGTGCTTTTCAAACAAAATTTCTGTCATTCTTGTAGATTCTTTACTGCATTTTGATGAACTCTTTTAAACTATTGGTTGCCCTGTTAACTGCAGCAGGGGGAAATTTTTCTGCATTAATATCAGAGTTGCCCTCACCTCAGGAATGGAGTACTTGAAACATACTGTAATTGGAGCTACCCTTGAAGAGTGTCTGGAAGCTTCAACTACTGCAAAGTGAAACAGGAGTTATGTGTGCTCCCAGGAACACTTCTGTTCTGCAAACTGCATTGGTTCCCAGTTTGTTTCTGGGTTCAATTCAATATGCTGGTTTTCATCTTTAGAGTCCCAAGTGGCACAGGGTCAGGTTATTTGAGGGACCATCTCTCCTTGATTACATCTACCTATCCATCAGATCTAGCAGATCATGCTATGGGTCCAATCTGCTAAAGATTTTTATCTGAAGGGATGCAGGAAATGGACTTTTTTCTGCATTAGATTTGCCCTGTAGAACACCAATATCCCCCAACCCACCCAAGGTGAGATTAACCTGACCCTATAGTTCTTCCAGAAATCTCTCTCTCTATATATGTATATTTTCAGCAGGTGAGAATCCCATGGGAATAAGGAGCCACAAAATGGTTGTGAGATTTTGGTGCATTCTCTCATGAAGAGATTTATGTTATTTTAATTTCATGTTATTTTAATGGTTATGTAATATTTGTTTTGTTTGCTTTATTGTACACCCGGAATCCCATCAGGCAGGTAGGCAACTATATAAATTTATACTATTGTGAAGGTCACCTGGGTCCTTCTAACCAATACACATTTCTGACTGGATACTACCCTTTAAATAGAAATTTTATTTTTGATCCCAAGACTGACAGGTGGATAGGTTGTCAATCTTTACAGGAGGCAAACAATTTCACCAAAGTTATTCATGCAGCACTGATCTACAATGCAAATTCCAAACAACTCACACGTGTGAGATATTACTATGCTTGTTTGCACCTGTGTGGTGCAGTGGATTCACCATGCATTTCCCAGCAGTAGATTGCCATGCTTAACTTTTCAAAGAGGAAAACAACAACAATTCTGCACCTGATTTTTAACGCCTGGACAACCGCCCAAAGCAAAGCAGCAAATATTTCAGCAGGTCACAAATAAAAATCAATAACCCTAGCTCCTTAAAAGGCACTAAACCAGCTAGCCCAGATGAAATGCTTTCGAGATGTGCCAGGCAGCTTTGCCCTGGCACAACCCAAGCTTTTTTTGGCAGGCGTCTTATTTTAAAAGCGCCCGTTCCACCCGAGCTCCCCACCCCAAAATGCGCCCATTCTTCCACCTGGCCAAACCGCTTCCCCGGGAAAGAATTGGCCTAATAAATATAATCCTTCGAGAGCGGATTCCGTACTGAAGGGGTGGATTTTTTTTAACAATCCTTTTAAGTCCTCCAATGGGAGCAACGCAAAGAGGCTGCGGTTCGCCCCAAGATGGTTTGCAAGTCAAAACAACCTTGCTCCCGCAGTTCCTCTCCCTTACACGGAGGGCCCCGATCCCCCTCCCCTGGCCAGGCCCAGGACCCATTTAAGGTGTGTGTGTGGGGGGGGGATGAGTCTCGCCTCCCTCCGCCGCCGAAGAGATCGCTGAATCATGCGGGAAAGATCCGCTTTCGGCGAGCTTTGCAAGTGCCGGCAAAGCGTACCTTTGGCCAACCTTTCCTTCAACACTCCCCATCATCCCCTGCCGATTGGGCGGCGTCCCCCGGCTTATCATGAAATCGAGGCCGGGGTGGGAGAGAGAAATAAGCTGCGCCTTTGCGCCGCCCTCCTCGCACACCCCTCCGGGAAGCCCTCCGACTCACCTCGAGGATCTTGACCAGCACCTGGAGGTAGAACTCCGAGATGCCCAGCGACACGCCGAAGACGGACGGCAGCACGATGAGCAGGAACGCCAGGGCGAACCAGAAGCTCAGGAGCTGCAAGAAGGCGCTCAGCAACGCCTCCATGCTGAGGACTAGGGCCTGCGCGAAGTCCCCGGCTCTCTCGTTCGCTCGCCGGCCTGCACAGGGACAGCAACCCCCCTCCGGGCGCGCTGGCTCACTGGCAGCGCCTCTTCCGAGCTGGCTCCTTTTTCCTGACCTCCCGCAGCTCCACCCCCTTAACTGCTTCAGCAACGCCGGGCCGCCTCGGGTGCTGCCTGCAGCCGGGGACTGCGCAGGGTGGCTCCTGGCGGGGAGCCACGGCTGGCGCGCTGTGACTCAACGTGGCCCGGGGGACGGGCAGGCGGCTGGATCCCCAACGAAGCTCGGCCTTGCCTGCATCTGCCACCGAAGCCGCGGGTAAAAGGTGCCTTCGGCGCGCAACGCGGGGGCGCCAGAAGCGCCGCCTTTTCCATTGTTCGCTCCCGGCGGCATTATGCGCTCAGCTCCACGGGAGCGAACGCGGGGAGAAACGGATCAGCCCGAATTAGATGGACCCGGGGAAGGAGGGAGGAGTCCGGGGCGGCGGAGCTGTTCTGGAACTGTGTGTGTATGCTACTCGAGTTGGATGCTTGCCGGACCGAACCTGGAATTCGGACACGTCTGGACTGCAAAATCCGGGTGGCTCCAGTACAAGATGGGAGCAAGGAGATGGAAGAAACTTGATTGCCACCTAGTGCTCATTCAACTGTTTAACCGGGATCCCCGGTGGTTTTTTTGCACACATTTCATTACCCAAACTAGGTAAAATCCGTTTGGGTCATGGATTATCTGCAAGAAAATAATCAAGCTCAGAGAGGACCCCTCATTTCAACCCTGAGCTACAAATATGCTCCTTTATTTGGAGTGTTTACAGCCCAGATATGCCAGCTCTCTAGCCTAGGCAGGAGGCAACCCCAAAAAGAGCCTATTTCATGCACTGAGAATTAGTGGCTCATATATTTAAATAAGTACTGAAAGTAATACTTTTAGGTATGCTGCAAAGTGCAATAATTCATGAGCAAATAGTGTCATCCAACCAAAGCCACGTGTGTCATTTGGTGCAAAGTTGCAATTTGTGTGATGACAGAGGCTTAAGTAAACCTAAATGGATTTAGTCCTTAATTCAAATTGCCTTTTGCGTATGTTGGTGGTGGGAAATTTTAGCCCTTGTTCTGTATTCCTTAAAAGTATTTTCAGAAAAGAAACTATGGTCATCTGCTTGTGGCACCCAGTCATATGAATAAATTATATAAAGTCTAATCCCCAAAGTATAATGATCATATAAAGTGGCACTATAAATGGGTGGCACTTAGCTATGCGCACAAATCTGTACATCTGGCTGAGCAGAAACCTTTTACAATGTCATGCTGAAAGCTGATAGAACTCCTGAGAATGGCACAGGTTCACAACTGTTAGGTAAAAGGCAGACCAAGGAAGCCACATGAATTACAGGTAGCCCTTGACACAATCTGAAGGCTCTGGTGGACTGGTGCAATAAAATAAATAGCCTGGTTAATAAAACAAAGGAGATAATAGATTTTAGAAAGAGCCGGCATAGTCCTACTCCGCTCAGTATCAAAGATGCAGCTGTAGAGATGGTCAACAGTATTTAAGTATCCGGTGGTGCAGTTAACTGGTCTCTCCACACATCATCCTTAGTGAAGCATGCAAACCATCTGAATTTCCTGTGTTGGATGAGGAGAGCACATCTTTCCGCTGTCCTGGCCACTTTTTACAGCGGCGCGATCGAGAGCATTTTAACAAACTGCATCACTGTTTGATTTGGTGGCAACAGTGCCTCAGACAGAAAAACCATGCAGTGGTAAGGACAAAGGTTTACCTTCGGGACTATGCAGAGAAATTTGCAAGACATCTGATGGAGAAAATACATGCACATACCAATACAAAAAAATGAAAAGAGTGGCTTCAAATGAATGATTTCTACATGCAGAGCACTAAAAGGTACAAGGCCAACATCTGTTAAGAATTTTAACTTGGGCTGTAAGATGTCTAGTACACAGCTAGAAGAATGCTAATCTGAAGTTTTAATCATCCACTTGTTGGCAAAACTCTGCCATAGAAGATACTAAAGTTCATTACTTGTACATTTATCTGCTTCCTCATCAAAATATAACTGGTTGTAAAAACTGCTGATTAAACAAGCAGTTATTTCTGTACCTTGGCCTTTTTTCTCTCTCTCAGTGGCAGATTTTCTTCTTGTGATCCAGAATTTAGCCTCCCAATGACCTTCCACCAAGGAAAGACTGAAATTCCATGCTTCTTTCTCTGCTAAATATCACAGGATATCATTTCAAATAAATAAGCACACATGAAAGCAATTCCTATATACATGGTTATAGTAAATGCATTGTCCATTTTTTCCTAAATCTGCATATAGAACTCCAGAGTCTACTTCTTATGAGAAGATGGGCTATCCTTTTATTTCAAATAAATATGGGTAATCCTGGGCTTAAGACAATAATTGGGACTAGAACTTCTTCATTAAGCAATGCAGTCATTAAATGAGTCACACCCAATTCGGATCCCTGATATATACAAAGTTATAGGCTGATTTCATTGTTAAATACTGATTACAAAATATTTACTTCCATTATAGCAAGTAGACTAAAAAGAATGTTAAATGAGCATATACATGAAGACCAAAATGGATTTCTCCCGACCAGACAAATCAGGAATAATTTAAATTATATATTATCTAAAGATGTTACAATAGATGCATAATACATAAGTTAATCTTAAAGACATTCCTCTCTATTCTGCAGAATGTTGCAGTTCTATTGCAAAACTAGATATAAATGCTTGTTCTCAACAGATTCTATGGAGATTCTCAGTAATCCAGGTCATAGTTGTCCCAAAAGTGCTTTTTCAAGAGGCAACTGGACTTTCTTGGTTTTCTTTGAAGACTTTTCACTTCTCATCCAATCAGCTTCTTCAGCTCTGACTGGATGGCCGGGAATGGAAGGATTTATACTCCTTGAAGACAGCTGGTCCTTTGCATTCTTTTAGAGTCATTGAGGCCACCTGGAGTCACCTTAGTGCAAATGGGTTGTGGAGCCTTCTTGAAAGTATTGAAAGGACTGTGTTGTAGACTGGAGATAGATTATTCTCAACGAATTCATTTCCATGTATGTAGTAATTACACAGAATTGGGTATATAGGGACTCATTTTATATTATGCACTGTTATTGTTTGTTTAGTTGCTTTTCTTCAGTGAAACTCAATGTTCCCCAATTTTATTAGTAATTTGTAATGTATCTTCAAGACCTTGTTTCATGTAATGGGTTAAGGCAGGGGTCCCCAACCACCGGTCCGCGGACCGGTACCGGTCCGCAGAACAAGTCCTACCGGGCCGCTGGCTTGCTGGGCGCCGCCATCTTTTTTTGATGAAAAAGTGCTTCTGGTGAGCTTTTCCGGGTAGAAAGCTCACCGGAAGCACCTTTTCATCAAAAAAAGATGGCGCCAGCGCTTCCGGTGAGCTTTTCCGGGTAGAAAGCTCACCGGAAGCACGTTTTCATCAAAAAAAGATGGCGGCGCCCAGCTGATGCCGGTACCGGGCTGCGGCGCCCAGCTGATGCCTGTACCGGGCCGCGGCGTACAAAAGGTTGGGGATCACTGGGTTAAGGAACCAGTCTGGAAAACAGATAAGCACAAAACCACCTGGGTGTCTTTGGCCCACAGGCACTTTCTCTTCTGGCTTCAGTTAACAATGACAAAATGAAGTGAAAATCTTGAAAACTTCAGGAATTAGTTCAGACAAGTTCCCCGGGGGGTCAAAGGCATCAAACCCCACCACCACCAAAAAAAGGTGTTTTTGTAGATTCCAAATTTTTGCCAATTTGATTTGGGCGTTAGCCAGTGGTGGTATGCTACCGGTTTGGCCCGGTTCTGCTGAGCCAGTAGCGGCGATGAGCAGCAGAGACCAATCCGATTCTCTCCGCCACTCTGCTGTTGGGCCCACCTGCCCTCCCAGGCTCACCTTTATCTTCTGCTTTTGAAGCGCAGCTGCTTTGCGCGGCACAGAAGAGTCCCGTGTGGCAGCTGCTGAAGCGACCGGGAAAGTTCAGGCTTGCAGTTCAGTTGGAACACCTCTGCGCCTATGCAAAATGTGTGCATGCACGCAAGGCACGCCCACCAAAACGGTGGTAAAAAGTTTTTGAATCCCACCACTGGTGTAAGCTCTATTGAACCATGTGATTCACCTCTATGAAAATGTAATGCACTATGTTATGGACTGCATAAAAATCCAATATGGAAACCGTAAGACTTTTTTAAAAGTCCGATGACAACAAAGAGCTACATATGAAAGGCTTCAAACATGCAGCTGTGTCTACCATCTTGACTTGAATTTTGACATCTCTGCTCCTAAGCTGATCGTAGCATTTCCAGTCACTAGAAGGGGTTTGCATCCATGTGCTGGTGTAGGAAATTATCACCCACCCCTCTCCTAGAAAAATGAAATATCCTAGGAAATGTTAAAAAGGCAGAATATTTACCCTAAAAAGAGTAAACTCAAAAGCAGAAACTCACCTCAGAAGCAGAAACTCAGCCCCCCGCCTTTGCTAATGGGCCATTACTCTGGCCTAGGCCAGCCTATTTTACGTAACAAAGATCTACTCTAGGTAAAGCTATAATAGAAATTGCCCAAAGCCCTTTCATTACATCATCATCCAGCAAGGCTCAACCAAGCCTGGGACTTAGGACAGCCTACAGAGTTGCCCCTGCATGGCCCCATGGGAGTCTGACAACCAATCAGAATACAAGCTCAAATTCAAATCCCAACAGAGGACATAAAACCCAGGCACACTCAGCATATCAGCCCTTCCTTCTTTTCCTTCATCTTGAAGCATGCGATCGTCCTTTTCACTTTGGAGCTCCAAGCCATGTGGTCTTGTCCACCATTAAACCATCTTTCCAAGCAGTCACCATGTTTCCAGTGTCTTTCTTCCCACTTGGAACTGAACCCAGAAGGATATTTCTTCCAACACTGGTTTATTCAATCCAATGGGTTGCATTCAGATAACACATTCAGATAAAAATTGAGCCACATTGGATATGTTTGCAAACCACAGTGAAGCCCCAAACAATAATCTTTTACTTTAGCACTTGTACAAATCCAGCCAATGAATTCAGCTTAAGAAATCAGCAAAATTTACAAGTAACAGGCCTGAGCCATTTTATAACAGCAAGAGAAACATCACCAAATAGATTTAAAAAGCAAAACCTGAACGGCCTCTGCACAGAAAATTGGCATGACAGAAAACTAGCTCCGGACTTTATATTCCTGGACATGTTTGCAAATGATTCAGGCAAATGATGGATAAGACAATTGAAAAATTCTACCTCATTGGTTTCAGATCAGACAATCTAGGAAAAAGTTGCATTCTCTCTTTCTTGAGCCATATTTTTTTCTATGCTTTATCTTGAACTTTATAAACATTTTTCTAACCTTCATTCCCTATCCCTTCATGAGGAGTCCTATTTTGGAGTCATATTAATCACAACATACAGCTGATTCACCTATCACAGCTGAAAAGGATAATTCTGGATTGACAGAGTGACATATTATCAAATCAATAAACAACAGGGATACAAAACCTGTTAGAAACTAGAAGAAAGTTGAGTTGTGGTCCAGCTGGCACTTTCAGCCCAATCTACCTCACTGGGTTGTTATTCTGGGGAAAACAGGAGCAGGAAGGAGTATTAGGTATATTCACTACCTTAGGTTAGTTTTAAAAATAATAGTCGGGATTAAAATAAATAAAGACCCTCAGCTCATTTTCTCAGGGAGGGGGGGGCATTAAACATAGTGAACTAATAAATAACATGCCTTAAACCCTGACTAACATTACAAATAGTCCTGGTGTTGACCACAGTTGAGCCCAAAATTTATGCTTGCTAAGTGAAACATTTGAGTTTTGCCCAGGGGTGGAATAAGACAGGGTTAACTACCAGTTTGGGATTTACGAGCTTCTTTGCATGCTGCGAGCTGCACACCTGTAAATGGTCATCAGCACCCTGCGAGCAGAGAAGCAGCCTTTGAAACAGCCCTTTTCCTGCTTTTTTTAACTGCAGCTGTGCCTTGTTTGGCAGCTGAAGTTGAAAAATCAGGAAATAAAGATCAAGAGCCCAGGTGGGCGGGTGGGCAAAAACATCAGCAGACACAGAACCGGTTCTATGTCTGCTGCTCTTCAGAGCTACCGGTTCTACAGAGGTGGACAGAACGGGTAGAAACCCACCCCTGGTTTTGCCCCATTTTATGACCTTTCTTGACACAGTTAAGTGAATCACTGCAGTTTTAACTTAGTAACACAATTAAGTGAATCTGGCTTTCCCCACTGACTTTGCTTGTCAGGTCGCAATAACCCCAGGACACTGCAATCGTCATAACTATGAGTCAGTTGCCAAGCACCGAAATTTTGAGCACGTGTCCATGGGGATACTGCAAGGTCATAAGTGTGAAAAACAGTCAGAAGTCACTTTCTTCAATGCCATTGTTGTAAATTGTCCCAAAGGTGCTTTCCCCCCGCCCCCCAAGAGGCAACTGGACTTTCTGGTTTTTCTTTGAAGACCTTCCATTTCTCACCCAAAGAAGCTTCTTCAGCTCTGACTGGATGATGGGGATTTACACAAAGAATGCAAATGACCAGCTGTCTGAAAGGAGTATAAATCTTTCCATTCCCCACCATCCAGTCAGAGCTGAAGAAGCTTCTTTGGGTGAGAATCGAAATGTCTTTTTAAAAAAAAAAAACAGAAAGTCTAGTAGCCTCTTGAAAAAAGCACCCTTCGGGCAAACCACGACTTGGATGACTGAGAGCCTCCATAGATATGTTGTAAATAGAGGACTACTATCCTTATATTTCGTTCCTCGTTGCTTCCCTCGAAGTTATTCTTGCTCACATCGTTGCCTCCTTTACGGCTACGCGTAGCAAACCCCTAAAGTCCTTTTCCATCAAGGTTTATCGTTCGGTGAGATGTAATAAACCTAGACAATAGTAGTTCCCCAGGTTGAACCGTGGGTTGGTGGGCCGCCTCAGCCGAAGCGAGGACGGGGCGAAGCCAGTCTGGTGGGCCCTCGTACCACAAGCGCGAAGCTGGACGCGGAGAGCCAGCGGCGCCTTCCTCCCCAGCGGCGCGCAAAGGCGGCGGCGGCGGCAGGGCGCAGTGCTGCGCTCCCTTTGGGCGCTAGAGGTCTCTGCGCGCTCACCTCCTCGCTAGCGGGCCAGGCGCGGCCATTGTTGCTCCGTCCTTCTTTCCCAACGAAGGAAGGAAGAAGCCCAGCCGCCCGGAGAAAAGCCGAGGGGGGAGGAGAAAGGCGGCTCGCTGGGGATGGAGGGGGAGAGCACCACGGCGTTGCTGCCGGGCTTCCTCTTCGGCTCCCTCGCTTTCCACCACCTCAGCACCGACTCGGATTCGGTAGGTAAAGCGGCCCCTTGGAGAGGTTCCCATGCGCGCGCCTACGCCTGAAATCGGGGTCCTGCTGCGCCCCGGATTGAACCCGCCTCGCCCCGCGGTTTTTTTGGGGGAGGGGGCGGGGGAAGAGGTAGCGCGATCCGGATGCCAAAAGGAGACTGGACACCTTTCCAGCGCGCGTTATTCTTTTTTGGAAAGGCTTAGTTTCAGTTTCATTTCAGTTTCATTGGAGCCGGGTATCCCGCCGGCATTTCCCCAAAGTCTTCCCCCCCCCCCAAAAAAAATTTGGACTGGAGAGTGAGGGGGAAATGGTGGACTTCAGCCGGCTCTTTCCTCTAGGAGTTCCAAGCGGGCTCTTTGCCTACTATGGTTTCCCAACAACAACCCCGCGTGGTTAGGTGGGAAGGAGCGCGCAAGTTTGGCGCAGTCCCCCCTCCGCCCCAATCCATTCCCACGGTTGAGCGTGGATTTGAATTGGGATCCTGCCTGGTTTTCCATCCAAGATCCTCAATGCTCCCAACTTATAAATACGGCGGGTTGTTTAAGGCTTAGCCGCCCTGGCTGAGAATCGTGGAGGAGTTTTCTCCGAGGTGATTTTGCAAACACCGAAGAGCGTTGGCTCCAACCGAGAGTTGCTGCCAACGGACCCGGGGATTTGTTGCAAAAGTTGAACGCGTTAGGAAAACCTTGCGCGGGTGTTTCCAACCCGTGGAGGATTGATTCGTGCCCGCGCCTGGCGTCCCTGTTAAGATCGCCCGTTGTGAGCAAATTTAGTTTGTTGCTCTGTTCTCGGTCGCTGCTGCGCGCAGTGTTATTTTGAATTTCCCTCTCCTCAAATGCTGCTGAAGAACAGCCTCCGCCGACGCCAACTCTTCCCACTGAAGAGACGGGTTTGTTTCAGTGACTTTTTAAAAAAATAAATTTTATTCATTTCCTTTTTTACTGCATTTCTTAGTGCTTAATAAGCATGGTGTTGTCTGGGTCTTTTAAGTTGCTTAACAATACAAATTCCCTTCTGTAGAAAGTTAGAACCCATCCCTCTCCTAGGAGAATGAAATATTCTAGGAAATATTTAAAAAGGCAGAATGTTGTATCTCTCTGGTTGAGAAAAAGAGAAACATGCTCTTGGAAAGCAACCCCCACCTTTCTTAATAGCCCCAGAAAGACTGGTCCATCCTATCTACAAGACAAAAGGCCTTCAGTTCCAGAGTGATAGGATTAGCCACTCAAGATCCAAACCAGGACAAAGCCATAATAGGAATTGCCCAACACCCTTTCAGAACACAACCCTCTTCATTATATCATCACCCGGCAAGATTCAACCAAGCCTGGGACACAGACAGCCTACAAGGTTAGCTATAGCCCCCTAGGAATCTGACAACCAGTAGGATACATTTCTTGCACAGGAACAGGAAGCTCAAGGACTAGGCCCAAGAGAGGGTATAAATATTTCTCACTCCCCACTCTGTTCTGCTCCATTAAACCCTCTTTCCAAGCAGTCTCCATGTTTCCAGTGTCTTTCTCCCCGCTTGGCATTGAACCCAGATGGACTCTTCCAACAGTTCTTACTCTTCCCCCTTTTTTCCCCAACCATTAGTAAAATAAATTCCACATATGATAATATTCTGCTTCCTTTGCATGAAGCAGTGCAATGCCATACCAAGGCTTCAGTGAGTCGCCCAGCTTTCCTAACTAGGGCCCTTTTTATGTCACTCATTCCCCCCAATTCTCACAAAAGTTTAATTTACACAGAGCTGAAGAATAAAGATGGGTGATCCTGTCCTGTACATTTGCGGAATGTAAAACAAAATAGAATGAATTAAAGTGTTGGGCTTTTGTAGTTGATCCATCCGGCAAGGCTGCCAGGGAAGACCACAGAAAAAGGATGCTTTGACCAAGTGAGGCTGTAGCTAGTCTTCAACTTACCATCACAATTGAGTCCCAAAATTTATGTTATGTGAGAAATTCGTCAAGTGAGTTTTTGTCCCATTTTACGACTTTTCTTGCCAAGTTTGTTAAGTGAATCACTGCAGCTGTTAAATTAGTAACACGGTTGTTAAGTGAATCTGGTTTCCTCATTGAGGGCTTCTCAAGGTTGCAAAAGGGGATCTTGGGACACTGCAACCATCATAAACATGAGTCAGTTGTCAAGTATCCAAATGTAAATCATGTGATCATGCTACAATGGTCCTAAGTGTGAAAAACGGTCATAAGTTACTTTTTTCAGTGATGTAACTTGAAACAGTCACTAAATGAACTGTTGTAAATTGAGGGCTACCTGCATAAGGAACACACTGTCAGGTATCACCCATTGGTTAGTTTGCAAAAGTTAAGATGTTTCTTTTGTTTCTCATCTTGCATTAATTACAACTCATTACAGACTTACCTCATGAAAACAATGTAAGTTGGTTGACTGATTATGAATACAAAGTAGTGCTTGACTTATGACTGAATGGCACCCAGAAGTTCCATCCTAAATTATGACAGCCATAAGTCGAAGCACTTACATGATCGGACCAATTTTGATTCCTTTTACAGTCGTTGTTCAGCGAACCAATTGTGGGTGGGTGTTTTTTCCTGAAAACTGGAAACTGTCAAGAAATGTTGTAAATAAAGATGATAAAGGTGAATTAGTTGCCAAGTGCCCGAAATGCAGTAATTTGACCACAAAGCTGTACCCAACTGTTAGAAATTTGTCATAACTAGCTTTGGGGGGTACATCATAATTTCAAATTGTTGTTAAGCAACCGGTCAAAAATTGAGGCTTACCTGTACCTGTGATAGATGTTGCATCTCCTGCATGAAGGAGACTTTCAAATATTGGGTAAGAGTAAGAATTTGCATTTATTTCTGAACCTTATTGCTTTTAAATGAATTATTTGTTTATTCATATTGAGTGACATACGTATTTTTCCATATAAAATAAAACAATGTTTCCTTTCTAAAAAATATTAACCAAAATCTGTTAATGAATCCTCATTTCAGTTGCTTGGCTCTCAAGCCTATACATGGATAAAATAGACCCTTGCTTCCAATTTTATGACAAGAGGAATAAAAATGAAGCAATAGAGAGAGCAAGACACTTAAAAAAGAATATGTGTCATCTTTTTGAAAGTTAGCAACCTGCTGCTATTCTACCACAGAGCATTGTCTTTTAAAAAGTCGTCTTTTCAGCTTTTTCAATAAAAATAAATAAAAAGATCTAGGTTTACATTTGAATTTAAAGCTTGGGATTTCCTAATATCGTCTTGGTTTGACACGTGTTTCCATTTTCCTCACAGGAAGGTTTTCTTCTTGGAGATGTGAAAGGTGAAGCCAAAAACAGCATTACCGACTCTCAGATGGATGATGTTGAGGTTGTGTATACAATTGGTAAGTTGTACACCAATTTACAAAATAAAGGG
The DNA here is from genome assembly GCF_049901735.1 of Notechis scutatus. Classification (NCBI taxonomy): domain Eukaryota; kingdom Metazoa; phylum Chordata; class Lepidosauria; order Squamata; family Elapidae; genus Notechis; species Notechis scutatus. The sequence continues at coordinate 12,901,045 of NC_142012.1, read as the reverse complement.
TGCAAAATAATTCTCTTTTGAATAATTTCAGGCATAAAATTTTGGGGAATACCTGATTATAAAGTGCAGAAACTTGTTTCCAGCATTTTAGTATAGTCTTCAGCTTGAAACAGTACAGTTGCAAGCTTGAAAGGATCCATTTTATTTAGAGAAGGCATGACTCAGATGCATATTTAACCATGTTTAGTCACATATGAATGAAAGATTTTGCACACCTGAATAAGTTTTGCAAGGTTTCCCCACTATCACCACCATCTGCCTTCTAAGATTTCTAGGACCATAGAATCATTATATAGTAACAATAAAATGAAAATATGTGCTATTTTAATGTAGCTTTCAGAAAGAACAAAATGGAACACAATAATTTTTCCCATTACATATAATTTCCTATATATTTCTTCCATTTCTGAAATTATTCCAAAATGTCTTTCCCTGCTGCATAAGAACTATAAAAGCAAGGATACAAATGGGTTTTTCTACACTGAAAAACTATCCAAGCCTTTAAAATTTGCCACCATTCCCATAAATGTTGATTTTCATTGATTTTTGAAATTAATTATAATGTTTCAAAAATCCACTTCATGCTGTCCTTCCAAAGCTTGACAATATGACTTTTAGCTCATCTGCACTTATAGTAGAAAAACTGAAAGGTGTTACGTGAAATACTAAATTAAATGATTTTTCCAGGATTTACAAATCTCACATGATTATAATACAAAGCCATGTAATGAATAATGTATGTATCATACATAACTTTTATTTTAAATATGAACATAACAAAAGCATATCTACATTACACTTTCTGGAAGAAGTAATATAATATCTTACTTTATTTCAGATATACAAAAGCATATTCCATGTTATCAACTCTTCAGGTAGGTAAAAAAAATCAATATTTTTTTATAAAGTGTAAGATGATAAATTTATACAGTGCAGAAGGGTGGAATTAACTGTGATTGTGAATTAGAATCACATCTGCAGGATAATCTCAAGTTCACAGAAGAATTAAATGGAAGCATCTGTTTGTACTGTGAGCATAACTAAGATCCTAAGATAGAAATGTCAAGAAAGGAAACTGCAGCCCTGTAGATTATTCCAATATAAACTTGATTGAGAGTAATGTGAGTTTTATATGGAAGTGAGTTCCATTTTAAAAAAGATTAAATCACCTTAATGTTACATTTTAAAGGAATTTTCCCCTAGATTCTATAAACCTCTTTACAATGCAGCCAATAGTCAATTTATTATTTTTCAATGAAGTTACATTGACAATGGTTATTTTATATTGGCCCTTATCTCTTTACAAATCAACCAGAGAAAAAAATATAGATACAGCTCAGATTTTACTGTCACCAAACAAAATTCTAATTCAAAAATTTTGTAGGAAGAAGGAACATTTATGATTATAAGCTTTTGATTTCTGTATTACTTTATTTTTTATTTCCTATTAAATCCTCAGGGGAAAAAATTAAAAATGACTAGAAACAAACATTTGCTTTAAAAAATGCTAACTGCAGATATATTTAACTCAGTATTTGTATTCCTTCCCATTTCATCATTTTTAGCTTTTACAATGCAGCTGGAGAACTGAATAAACCAATGCTGAAGAAAATATTATCAGGATGCAAAAAGGTATTTTGTATTTAGATTTAATAGTATTGCATAAGCGTATTCAGAAACAATTTTATTTAAAGACATCCCCAGTACTCCATGTATGATTGATTGGTGTGATTAGATTGAGCTTATAAACAATGTTGCCTCAGCAAGGTTGGTGGGACTTGTTTCCAGATATATATGCCTAAAATTACAGATATTTGATCTATTTGTACAATTCCTCAAAAGGAATTGTATTTGACACAACTATCAGAATTTTTGTACTTTGATCATGGAATGGACCATACTTGTAGTCCTCGACTTGCGACCACAATTAAGGCTAACATTTCTGTTGCTAAATAAGAGAGTTGGGGTTCGCTGGCAGCAGGAACGGATGGCTGAGGTCTTGGAGAGTGAGGACTTGGACGAGGGGCCTGTATGTGATGCAGAGATGGGGCCAGGACTATCGGAGAGTGGGGTGCTACCTTCGGAGGTTGTGGAGTCTCACAGCAATGACGAAGGGGACTCTGGGAAGCCTGTGCTCAGTGTGCATGCACTCAGTGCTGCTCGAAGGAAAGAGCAGCTGAAGCAGCACTGGCGACTCAGGAGTAAGGCTGGAAGGTGATGGCCCCTCCCATAAGGGATAAAAGCCAGCCTTCGGGGTTGGCTTCGTTGCAGGAAGCAAAGAAGTTCTTTCTACTCAGAGTTCTCATCGAAGCCCTGCTTACTCTGGTTTATTTTTGGAAACTTCTGGCTTTGGATATTTATCTGCAATTAGTTTTTTGTTCTTGGCAGCCTTTCACAATCTTGAAAGGACTTGCACTTATCTGGGACAATTAGTTTTGAATGATTCTTGGCTGTGAATGCATAGAATTCACAGCTCCGCATTAAAAGGGTTTGCTTTTATTCATACTTTGTGTTTGATTTGAACAAGGCTTGGGTCAGAACAGTTGTTCAGTGAGTTTCATCCCCACCCCACCCCAATTTTACCACCTTTCTTGCCACATTTGTTAAGAGAATAACTGCAGTTATTAAGGTTGTTAAATAAATCTGACTTCCACATTGACTTTGCTTGTCAGAAGGTCGCAAAAGGGGATTATATGAGCCCAGGGCACTGTAACCATCATAAATGTGAACCAGTTGCCAAGTGTCCAAATTTTAATCACATGACCATAGGGGTACTGCAACAGTCATAAAGAAACTGTCACTTTTTCCAGTGCCATTGTAACTGTTGTAAGTCGAGGACTAGCTGTATTTAACTGCTTCTGAATTAACACAGACTAAGCAACCTGATTCCCTAGATTGTGTACTTCTACAAGCTGTCATGGTTCCGAGAAATGCTGCCAGTCAATTCAAGACTCTGAGGCTGTGGCTTTTCTCAAAGATCCTGTACATCATATCAGCATCTTCAAATATGAAACCAACTCTGAATAATTCCCGCGCTTTGGTATAATTAAAGAATAGATATTGTCCACCTGCTCGGTGTCACAAGTCATGTTAACCAACCAAGCAGGCGACAAACTTCTCATCACTCCTTCCTGCCGTTGCTAGGGCACGTTCAACTGACCTTGGTTCTCAAGGGCCTTATCACTGTTATGTCTGGCACTGTAGAGGAAAACATTCTACATTCTTCACATCCTCCTCACATACATGGCAACTTAGAAATGAAGCAAAGTCAAGTATGGCTTCAGTTAGACTCATTTCATGAATTGATACAAGCTTCTTCTTACCCATAATAACCATTATATTTCTTTGGCTGAATTTTTGTCCCATATATAATTTTTTAGCATCCTTAAGTTAGAATCTAAGTTAAAATGTGTATGTATAAAATTAAAAAAGGGTGACTTTGAAATAAGTATTGTTAAAAATAATTACAAATTATAACCAGTCTTAAAATAAAGGCAGGCATAAAAGCTGGGGCTTTTATGTGAGTCAGTTCCTTATATGATGCAACAAATTGCTTTGAAACTTATTAGCCATTACATGTTTTTTACTCTCATAAATTTTGCGTTTTGAGTTTTTTAGATTTTATGTTAGATGCAAAGTCACTGTTGAAAGATGAGTAGCTATATAAATAGATTGGGGGAAAAACATACATGTATACCATGTTTTCCTGAAAATAAAGACCTGGTGTTATATTTTTTGGGGTTCCAAAGTAAGTACTTACTTTGGGGAAACACAATTTCAGGGTGATCAGCCCAGCTGGGTGCCACACACACCCCTAGTGCGTGCCTCCCCCACTTCTGCCTCCGCCTGTTGCTTGGACAGGTAATCAACTCACCTGCACTGCACGGGCTGCGGCTGCTGCCAGACACCATCGACCCCCACATGCACCCCTGTTCGCTAGGGCTTTTGGGGGGGGGGGTCTTATATTAGGTGCACTTTAAAAAAAATCAGGCTAGGACTTATTTTCAGGGCATGGCTTTTGGGGAAAACATGGTGTGTGTGTATGTGTGTATATATATATACTCAATTGCAAAATATAAATAGGAAACTAGGCAAATTAGTACATTTTTAGAGCCAGCAATTTTTGTGAATTTCTTTGAAAGACTGAGTTAGATATTTATAATTACTGGATTCATTTATCCTAGCTGTATTATTAATTCTTGTGGTGACTCATGGATTAAAATGTTAAATCGCGGTTCTTTTTCTTCATCTTCTCTTTGAAATAATAACACATTTATGTGTAGCTTTTTTTTAAAGAATGTGATAGGTTGGTACAAGCTCAGGCGTAATACTGACCAGACAATGACGTTCAGAGAACAGCTTCTTCACCAGCACTTACAGTCACACTTATCAAATCAGGATCTTGTGTTCCTGTTACTCACTTCCAACGTAACCTCCTCAAGTTCATCCACTTACAAATTTGAATATGCCTTGCATAAGCCACAAGAGGGGTAAGTAACAAACCTTGCACAATTTCTTTTCATTCGGTTCCGCATTTATTCTGGTTAGAAATAGCATATTTCGACACAATAGCATGATCTGGGATTGATATGATACCGTGTAACTCAAGATAGAGAACTAGATCAGTGCAATGATTAGAGCACAAGGCTAGAAACTGAGTTTTAGTGTGAGTTTTAGTCCTGTTTTAGGCACAAAGCCAGGTGGGTGACCTTGGTACCACTCTCTCAGACCAAAGACAAGGTAGAACACTTATGAAAATCCTGCCAAGAAAACTGCAGAGACTTGTCCAGACAATCACCAGGAATCAAGACTGACTCGAAGACCAGTTGTTCCCCCCCCCAGATAACTTAGATCTATGCATTCCCTGTTTGAAATTATAACGAAAATTACTCATTTCAGTTAACACTTTCATATTTTACTTTTATCATCTCTGGTAACAATAATCATCTGACTTATTACAAAAATTAAAATCATAAATGATGAAATAAAGCCTGTAAATTATTTTATCTGCCTATAACCAGAGTCCAAACTTGGCAACTTTTTAAGACTTGTGGAGTTCAACTTCCAGAATTCCCCAGCCTTCTCGTTATCAAGGCCTCCTATGCCCTCTTGCCATTGTTATAGGAGCAGCCAGTTACTTTTGTTGCTATGCAAAAAAACCAAAAAGTTTTGGTCCCCAAAGGTAGAAAAGAGTTTGCAAAACTCCCATGGTCCTTGGAGATAAATAACAAATTACACATGACAAATAGTAATTTTATTTATTACTGAATAAAATCTCCAGTATCTCTAATTATGTACTTGGGGTTTTCTGTAGGCTTTTTCAGAAAGTGCCAGTCGTTGTAGCCAATCTAGGAATGGCAGAACAACAAGGTTATCGAACTGTATCTGGTTCCTGTATCTCTTCAGGCCTTTGTAAAGTGATGGCAGAACACAGGTAGGAAAACAGCCTTCTCCTCTTTTGCATGGTATTCTCAGTTATACTTTACATAGGTTTCAGAATTAGGTAGTTTAAAAGAAAATGTACATCCCATGGTGCCATTCCATATCATCAATAGCTGTGATGGCGAACCTATGGCACATGTGCCACAGGTGGCACGCAGAGCCATTTGTGCCTGCACGCGAGCTGCAGGCAAACTCACATCACTGCGCACGCGCCTCACAGCTGATTTTCGGCTAGTTTGAGGCCTTTTTCGGCCTCTGCAGGCTTTTCAATTAGGCCCGTTTTGTCACTTCCTGTTTTTCCGGAGATACCGGAAGTGACAAAATGGGCCTAGTTGAAAAGCCTGCAGAAGCCTTCCTGCAGCCTCTGGGAGGCCAAAAAACCTCAAACCGGCCGAAAATCAGCTGTGAGGCACAGTGCAGGTGAGGGGATGGGAATTGCATGTGCATGCGTAGGGGGCGTGGGAAGGCCGCATTGCCTTCTGCGTGCTGGCACATGAGTGACAGCATCCAAATGCGCGCACAATTTTTGGCACAGGAGCCCAAAAAGCTTGGCCACCACTGATCTATAGGATTTGGTCAAAATGTTCTAAATTTGTAACAAGAAAACTTAACTTAACTTTTGTTATGTTGATGATAGCCTTTAACTGTTTTGTTTTTAACTTGACTATTTTGAAAGCACCTGGTGGCAGTTTCTTGTTTCAAATAAAGGTTTGTTAGCCTGTATGATTAGATTTTGAAATATCCTCATTTCAGTACTGTATTTTCTGAAAATAACAGATTAAAAATAGTACATGCTAGGTCTTTTTTTATATCAAAGGTCAGAATTCTTTAATGAAGATGGGTCTCTAAAAGAGGTTCATAAGATTAACGAAATGTATTCTTCTTTGCAGACAGAATTAAAGGTAAGTTATGAATACCTATTTTGTGACTTTTAAGTAGCAGGGGAAAATTTGAAACACAATCGTTAATTAATCTCAAACAAATATTCAAGAAAATATTACTTATTAGGATATCATAGATAAGGAAAAATCCAAATACATGTATTATAAGTTTTGCCAGGTTCAACTCATCATTGACTTACAACCAGTTGCTTAGCAGCCATTCAAAGTTACAATGGATCCCCTTTAACATGTACTCAAGACTCAGTGGCCACTCCCCACACAGTCACCTGACTACAGTGGGCGCTTGGCAAGCAGCCTGCATTTACTTCCATTTGCAATGTCCTGCAGTCACATGACCTTAAGTTATGATATTTTTTGCTGAAAAATGGTATTTATTTCTGGTCTCCAGCAAAACCACCCACAGCAAAACAATGCGCTTGCTTAATGACCACCACAAAAAAGGTCATTAAAAATGAGCAGGTCATGTGATGACTGTTTTACAACTGTCGTGACTTATGACCATAACTGGCAAGCTCCCTTACAATCATAAATCAAGAACTACCTACTGTATATGACATTGTTTTGAAAATACAGTCATTGTGCAAAAACACGCCCATAATTTAAACAAATTGTGGTAGTTATGCAGCCTCCAGGCTAAAAAGATTGCACATTCCTATGAAGGATATAGGAATTAGGGTAATGTAGAATTAGAAAGCTACGCTTAAACATGTTTTGATTGCTGATTTTAAAAAACCTTGCATTCCATAGAGGTTCTTTTTCTCTTGTTCTAGAATCTGTGCAATAAAGTAGCGGATAGTGAAAAATCAGTAGAGAATCTATTATCACAAATAGATCAGCTGAGACAAGAAGTAAGAAGCAAAAAAGAACAAGAGAAAACTACAGGTAAGGTAGCTTATTGTGCCTAAAAAAGCTGAAGTCCTTCAGGCCTTTAAAACATACTACCGTGTTTCTCCAACAATACGCCTCCCCCCAATAGGAAGTCCCAGCATGTTTTCTAGGCATAAAATGAAATGAAGCCCCGCCCCCAAATTTAGGCCTATTTTAAAACATACGAAATGGGGAAGGGCGGGGGGGACTTGCAGTTAGAGGCGCCCCGCGGGCAGCCACGCCTCACCATGAGCCGCTCCTAATGGCCGATCATGGTGGAATGCGGAGGGCTTCCTACCCCCACCAAGCGCTTTTGCTGCAGACCCAGGTCAGCGGGCGGGCGGCGGTCGCATGGATGTCTGCTGGCAGCCTCCGTAGCTACCACAGTTCCTGCCGGCGCTGGCGCCTGTCTTGCCAGCGCCATCTCCCAACAACAGTGTCTGAATCACTGCCGCTTTTCCCCCATCCCCGTCCCCGCAACAACAGGGGGAAAAAAAACATTTTTAGGTAACTGGGAACGCCGCGCGGTGCATTTTCGTTTAATCCCGAGTTGGGCGTGAGAAGAGCTGAGCGTCTCTGCCGCTGCTACCCTTGGTGCTCCAGCCTCGGGCTCTGCAAGTTTCCAAAAGTCCTGGTGCGCAGCCCGTTCCTGCATTCCAAGCGTGCCCAGGCCGAGCTGCAGCTGGCCCTCTTGCCAGCGCCATCTCCAACAATAGCGGCAGCAGCGGCAGAGATGCTCACTCGGCTCTTCTCATGCCCAACCAGCCGCTCGGAATTAAACAAAAACGCACTGTGCGGTGCTCCTAGGTACCTAAAAATGTTTTTTTTTCCCCTGTTGTTGCAGGGACGGGGATGGGAAAAGCAGGAGCGACTCAAAGACACTGTTGGAGATGGCGCTGGCGAGAGAGGTGCCAGCGGGAACCGTGGAAGCTACGGAGGCCCAAGGAGCAGCTGAAACACTGCCAATGGACATCCCCGCCAACACTGCCCGCCCACTGACCTGGATCTGCAGCAACGGTGCTTGGCGGGGGTAGGGAGCCCTCTGCGCTCCGCCATGATTGGCCGTTAGGAGTGGTTGGTGGTGAGGCGTGGCTGCCCGCAGGGCGCTCTAGGTGAGGGTGCGCAGGGGGGAGAGAAATTAATTCACCCCCGAAAAGATGTCCTAACCGTTTTTCGGGGCTCAAAAAAAATAAGACCCGGCCTTATTATATGAGAAACACAATATAAGTTTACTGTATAGAGAATTTTCTTAATTCGTCGTTATTTTTTAATGGTTTTGCTATAAAAGACCTGCATGGTTATCTCCCTTATTTTTCCTCAACAAAACGTGGACAAGCTGTAATTTTAAAAATTGTTATTTGATATTAAATAAGGCACTTCCAAAGATTGTTTGTGAAAAGAACCATTTTAATAAGCTCTGGTTCATAAGTTGAGATTTCCAGTGGCTTTTATTTTTATAAATCCAATAAAGGATTTTACAAATGATACATGGGTTTCTATGTGCATACAAACAATATGTGTGTATATATCACAAACAATGTAAGAAGTCAAGGGGTAGCCAGGTATATTGTACGTTCTGTAATATATAGCCAGGCAGAAAAATAATACAAGATTTCATTCTTTAGCTACTTATTACATGTAATCAGAAAAGTGATTTAAAATAAAATCTTGATTTGTTAAGGAAAGTAGAAAAATAATTTAAAATGTTGAAATTGGTTTGGCAATTTCTACAGCATTTTAAAATTGTCGTCAATTGTTGAACAAACTTAAGTTCAAATTACAATTCCTGTCTTGCCAACTAACGAGGAAACTACAATATTCCAAGTCAGTTGGAAAAAGTCAAGGAGATCTACATCCTCACTAAATAAAAATAGCTTTATCTGAAATCCCGTTCCTTCATACAATATAACCTATGTTCTTATTTGGGCATTAATATACATTGTTTATAAGGGGGGAAATTGCTGCTTTTCAGTTGATATATTCAGCCTTTTTTGGTCTTTCCATCTAATGAAAATATCCTCTCGTTTGACTTTTTTCTCCCCGCTTTCTCTTTTCCTTTTAGGAAAGGATAGAAATCACTCAGATGAGCCGAAAGAGAATATTTTTCTCTGTCAAGCTTTGCAGCACTTTTTCCCAAATTCTGGGCTGCAGACAAACACAGTTACATTTAAAGGAAGGCAGATTTCTAAGCAGGGATGCACTGCTGATCACAATATCCAAATCATGGACCAATTAACTTTAATGATCAAAGAAAATAATTTCCCTGAAACGGAAACTAGGCAAGCATCAAAGCGAAAAGCCATTGTGAACGCAAGTGGGCCAAAGGCATGCAAAAGACTGCGCTCTTTCCACCTTAATCAAAAACTATTTCAAGAAGACCAGGAAAACAGTGACCAAGAATTAAATGTTAAGAGTAACAACAACGCAACTGAAGATGTGACACCTTGATGGGCACATACTATCTTCCAACTCTTTAATCCCTTCCAGTGGCAAAGGGTTTTATTTCTTATTCTCACCTCATCAATGCTGCTGCTTTCATTAATACATGGAATACTTGAGTCAACATTTTGGAAATAAAACCTCACCCTTTTAAATCATCGTTCTTACAACATGGATCAAGTTTCAAGTTGCTTTTTCCTCACTAAATCTTAAAATTGCTTACTCTCTTGGAGGGTATAGCAGGAAACAGCAAAGACCGAGAACCTATCTGTTGTTTGTAGTAAAAACTTTATTAAGAATGCAATGTTATTTTATTTAAATAGCAAAGCTGGTTTTGAAGTGAAGCGTTGATCCCAGAATCAAACACTTTAGGGAAAAAGACCAATCTATGAATTCCATTTAGTTTTCGCTTTACACTGTGTTTGAATACTTCGAATTTCTACAACCTTATTACGTATTTCAGCTAAAATATGTAAGTAAAATTTGGGTTAGGGAATGAGCCCAAGAGATGCTAATTCAAAGTAGGGATACAGTATTGGTAGGTTAAAAGGTTTACTTTCTATGCTGTATCAGAAGCAACTGCATTCTGATAAGTTCAAAAGACCCCATACAGGTTGAAGCACTACAAAGAGACATTCTCTCCTGACAATGCTACAGTTTATGATCAATTTGTCATCAGAATGAATGAAATAATACTCTCATCATGGACACATTGATAGCTCATTTATTAACATTCTAAAAATATAGTCTAATTACAAAAATGGGCTAGGCATAATTGATACAATTTATTCTGGATATTTAATATTACATATTTTGGGGTCATTGCGAAACACTGGGTCCTTATGCATAACCGACATAAATCCTGTAAAAGAATAATTAGGTTTTAAAAACAAAATGTTTTTATAAATCATCCAAAGGTATGACTATTTTATAATACTTACCCATGCAATGAGCTCTTTTAATGGCTTTTGCCATTTCATTTTGTTTCTTTTTACATAAGCCTAAGAAGCAAACAAATAATCATTCAAAAAATAATTTCAAAAATATTGCTTAATTTCATTACAGACTTAAAAAGTATTTTAAGTAAGTTTTACTTTCTTATTTTAGAAAGCATATACTTTGGCCGGTATAACTCAGAATGAGTATCAATAATTTAACATTCTTATGTTAAAAGTACTGAATGATATTTCATGATTTGGTTTCGATATGAGTAGTTATAATTCTGCTAAAACTGTTTTTTTTTTTTGTACATACCTGTTATATGATGACCAAATATGTGACCAGTGTATGGCGAAATAAACTGTGATAAAAGCTGTTGGAGAAAATTAGTTGGTTCAGTCTTCAAAGCAGTAAGAAAATTAAATAAAATTAATACTTTTGGTAGCAAATATTTGCAATTGGATAATATTTCCTAGTTGTTTAAACAAAATGACTGCATTGGTGTAAACTCATATTTTATTTGAAAATCTAAAACCATAACTTTTAGTTGTTTTAACTATTTAGTCATGTCTGACTCTTGACAGCTTCATAAGCAAGTCTTATCCATGCTACCCTGTCCAGCACAAATTCTTTCAGTTGTTGGATGTTCCTCTTTGTATCAGTTTTAATGTTATCAATATTAGGAGTCAAATTGTTGGGGGCAATATGCTAACTCTGTAAACCACTTAGAGAGGGCTGTAAAGCACTGTAAAGCAGTATACAAGTCTAAGTGCTATTGCTATCAAGCCAGTGTGTTCTTTGCTTGCCCCTTCTTGTTCCACTAACCATTCCTAGCATCATTTCCTTCTCCAATGAAATTTCCATGCATGGCATGGCCAAAGTAAATCAGATGTAGTCTTACGATTTTAGCTTCTAGTCATGCATCTGATTTTATACTGCTCTGTTAGTTCCTATGGCTGCCCATTGGTATACACAATAACTTTTTACCTGCGTAATTAAAATATGCAGTTTGATTTGGAACATTGGGGTCGATTATAGCATAGAGGTTTGTTGTGGGTAAAATGCACCCTATCAAACTAGATACACAAGTGGCAGCAGAGTCATATTCCATTGTTTTAACCATAGTTTTCTGATTTAGCAAAAATTGTCAAGCTAATTCTTAATAGTAAGAAAGTGGGTACACATTGGTATAAGCCTTAAGAGTCACTACATGTAGCCAGCAAGAAATACACACACATATATATATAAGAAAACAATAATTGAGCTATGGCAGTTATTAAGTGGGTTGCCACATAGCTGCACTCCAAACTATGTCCTTTTTTGCAGCAGTCATTAGGTGAATGCTCTGGTTGTTAAGTACACTCTTTTTCACCAGTGGGCAATTTTTGCCGGAAACTAGAAGTAAATGCTGGAAGCTGGCAAAAACTATATAAAACTGCAGTCATGTGACTAGGGTGTGTGTGCACGTGAGCTTGTGCAGCTGTTAGAACTTTAAAAAAAAAAACAGGTTATAACTGGAGCGATCTGTCTTAACTTTTTTTAACAAAGTTATACACACACACACACACACACACACACACACACATAATTTCAATTGAACCGTGCGTTGCCTGGATACATGTTATTTTAGAAAATAATGATCAAAATATTTACAGCAATAGTCATTACATTGATATTAATTCTATAGTAATAATGTTTAATCTGAAATGTTTACCAGGCAATTGGTTGTTTAGCAAGGTCTGCCTGCATTTGTTATGCTACAATACATGGTTTGTCTACCATTTTTCATTTGTACCCAGATTTAAATAGGTTTTTTTAATTATTTAAATTTATTATACCCATCCCAGCACATCCTGCACTGCTTACAAAATATAATACTAAATTAAAATAATTAAAAACAGACAAAAGAACACATGATAACCCCTAAGTAAAAAAATGAATAAAAGAAAACATGAAGAATATCCAGAAGCTTCAGCTGGTGCAGAACACAGCTGCATGGACATATATTTGGACGGTGGGGGCTGTTGCTACAATGGCCCATGTTACACCATTGTTTTGCGAGCTGCACAGGTTGCCAATATGCTGCTGGGTACAATTCAAGATGCTGGTTGCCGCCTTTAAAGCTCCTCGTGGTATGGATCCAAGTTACCTGAGAAACCAACTCATACATATGAGGTTAGCCCGTCCCACCCACACCAGCAAAAGAGGTATGTTAGGGACCCCATCAGCCAGGTCATTTCAGCTGGCAGGTTCCAGAAGACAGAAAGTGACTGGCCCAAAGTCACCCAGCCAGCTTTCATTCTTGAGGTCTAGAACTCCCAGTCTCCTGGTATCTAGGTCAACACAATCTTGAAACAATTTTACCTGTTTCCTATAACACACAGCATCAAACACAAAGTTATTAATTTACCTGTATATTCTTGTAGTCAACAGTTACACCACATAAGACACACTTTTTAGGAGGCTCCTTATAGGGGTTTTCCATTGAAACAGGCTGAAATGACAGAAAATTTAGTATATTTTTTTTCAGCTGTTCTGAAGTCCTTCAGCATCTTTTTGCACAAACTGTGCCAGCCCCACTAGATGGACCAGACCAGGAAATCAATCCCACAAGAGGGATAAAACTACTTTCATTTAGACTGGCTATAATGCCACAATATTGAGGTTGCAAACTGGTGTAACTATAATGTCCTATATGTCCTTTTTCAATGTACTTATCTGCAATAACCTTTTAAATTTAGGACCAACTTTTCACAATTTTATTGGAAGAAATCAGAAACATATCCCCATTCTATTTGTAGATATTTTATACTGGTCCCTATGAGTTATGGAAAGTGCAACCAGATTTTTTAAAATTAATAACATATTACAAGCACTTTACTGTATTAACTATATTCTGACATTCTGTCTCAAATATTTAACAATACATGGAGTTTAAGTATGTTATAGTAATATCTTACCATATCTGCTTGATTGGATTCCTGTTCATTATTTGAACTACTCTCTCGTCTCCATGATCTACCTGAAAAGAAATACAAAAGTAGAAACCTGTTAAACAATATGAATCAGCCAAATAACTGAACAGAAATGCCTACCTTTCTGAAGACCTCTTTCCTTTATGACCTGCAAAAATACAATCTTGTCATCAATACTAAAAAATTGAGATGGACACATGAATGATGTATTTGAAACTAGCAAAAATGCTGAGAGTTCAGGCTTGCATTTAATCATATGGATAACTCCATAAACAAAAAGTAATCCCATGCAAACTAGTGGAAGAATAGCCTGCAAATAAGTAAGAAGCTTATCAGAGAAGGTTTGGCTTGCTCTGCTCCCAGCCATATTGAGAGAAATTCCCCCCAGAAGCATTATTAAAAAGATACAGACTGATGGAGGAAGAATTGATAGCTGTCTTCACTACAGATACCAGGCTCATAGTGTGTGATCTAATTCTCTTCAGTAAAGCTGATAGTCAGAAGGCAACTTTTAAAAACTAGCCAAAATTTTTACAAAGCTTATGTTTCAAGACTAGGCATAGAGAAGTTTGTGTCTGTTCCTCCAGAAATAGCAACAGAAATGGTTTACTTCATATTAGGCTTCCAGAAAAATTACTAACAGCTTTTATGGACAAATTAATGACTGTGTTATAGTAGCCATTTACTGTAAAAATGCATAACCCAAACAATATAGTTGAAAAATAATAGTATGTGAAATAAGAACAGTCCTTCTTGATCAATCCAATGTATGCCATGTAAAAAAAAAGCTGTGGAGGACAGAGAAAAGAATATAATATAAACTGCATAGTAGACCATATTTACAAACCCTATTAACAATAAAAGCTATTTTATTATTCTATTACAAGATATGCCTCCTGAAAAAGCTCATAACATCCAAACTAGATAATTGTAACAGGTGTCATTTTGATGAAGTAATTCCCAAAATTCACATTTGGCTCTTTTTTATTTACAGTATCTGTAATTATTTATTATTTCATTTTTTTAAACTGCCCAATAGCCTAAGGAATCTAGGCAGTCTGCAATAAAAAGATACACTTTAACTACATATACATTAAAATTAAATGCAATGCAAAATGAAAATGACAGTTGCCAAGATGGTCATTCAAAATAATAATAAGGCCAATTAAAAAGCCTGAAAAAATAGAAAAGTAGTGCTGAAATCATGCTTTAAAGCCAGAAATATTCATGTTAGGTATAATACCAGAAAGCTATGATACATAATATGTATTGGCAGCAGCGAGAATTGTATTTGCACAACATTGGGAAAATGAAAACACCCATCAGACAAAAACATAATTCGGAAAATATTGGACTGTGCAGAGATGGATAGATTGGCATTTAAATAAATGATAAAAGAGATACAGAGTACTACTCAACATAGGTTTTATCAATGGTTAGATATAAGAGATATAAGAGATAGATGGTTAGATGAAGAAAGATTGTTATGTGCATGTAAAAGATGAACTAAGACTATAAGCATGCTAGTATAATTAACGTGACCATAAATAAGCTAATATAACTATAAATATTTCTATAACTACTATGGATATTATCACTATCAGTATATGTATTTTGGCAAATTGAAATGCCTGGACAATACACTGTTTTCGAAATATTTATATATATAAATAAAAAATACAAAAAGAAGAAAGGATGAGCGAGTGAAACATCTCTTTGCTCAAATGCCTGAATTCTTTCGTTATCCTATCCTATCTTACATTAATTACATGGAAAAGATTATCGTTATCTTCCTCGCAGGTTCCGCAGGGCTGTTCTTCGCTTACCCGGGCCAGGCGCACAGTTTCCGTTTCTTACAGCGGCGAAGAGATAATAAAATCTCCCCGAAATCTTGGGAGAAGAAACCAGACTAAGCACAGAAGCCATCTTTTTTTTTTCCCCTTTGCAAGCTTCCGGGTACGAGAGTAACGTCCAATCAAGTCCCCCTCACAACACGTCCGGCTTGAGGAAAGAAAAGCCTTAACCGCGGCTTGCTACAAAGGCCAATAGGATTTGCTTGCGGTTAGCCAATCCTTTCAAAGAAGTTCAACCAATCCGGCGGTCTTTCGTCATAACAGCACGGGATTCATCCCAGTTCTCTGTACTGTTTTTTGTTCGAACCCAAATCCATCAGACCTTTGCCGACATGGCCGCCCAATGCGAGGAATGCCGGGAGTTGTAGTTCACTTATCCGAAGCTCATCGGAACCTTCAATAGGGGCGTGAGGGCGGTTAGTGCCTTTTCGGGGTCCCGGGTTAATGAAAACCCTCCACCCTTTTTCTAGTAGATGGTACAGTCCTCGCTCAGAGGCGGACGGTTCCTTTCCCGAAAAAAGGGGGGAAATCAGAGAAAATGGAGTTGCTGCCTCTCGTAAGAAGCGGCTCAATTCTGAACCTGCCCGCCTGGGGCAGTACCGGCTGACCCGGGAGGGTTGAGCCCGGCGGCGAGGGCTATACCGCTTTTCCATGGAGGGCGGTGGGGCTGTCAGGAGAAGGACACAGGAGCGAAGGAAGCGGCGGCGACAGCGACCGGGCTCAGGGGCGGATTCACCCGGCATAAATTGCAGAGGCAGGTCCCGGTCGACTTCCCCGCCGACCCGCAAGAAACTGAACTCGGACGAAAGCGAGGAAGAGCTCGAGGAGCCGAAGCCGGAGGTAGATACACAGCAGATTTGAGGCTGAGAGGCTCCATTATAACAGAGGAACAGAGTTGGAAAGGGACCTTAGAGGTCCTCTAGTCTAACCTCCTGCTCAAGCAGGAAACCCTACCCCATTTCAGACAAATGTTTGTCCAATCTCATTATTTATTATTATTGTTGTTTTGTTATTTTTTTATTTTATTTTGTATTTTATTATTGTCATCATCATATGGCGCACATTCAGTCAGATGTTCAGCCTGGATTTGGAATGATTGGCATTCTAAATAATTTTGTTGTTGCATGCTTGGAGTACAAGGAATTTATCTTTACAGAGGATAGGGCAACTTTAGGGGAAATTCAATGGGTGTGTGATGTCTTTTCAATCCCTTATATGAAAGATCAGAATTTTGCTCCTGCTCAAGTTGGAACTTTATTGAAATAGCTGGCTCTTTCCAATATCCTTTTTCCTCATCTCCCCTTAAGCTACTATCACTGAGCATCAAATCCAACTGGCACACCAGCTCCTCCCTGGCTCAAGTCTGCACGGTTTGCTTAGTTGCATAATAAAATTAATGATGATAATAATAATGGATAACCGGAGCACCACTTGAACACCATAGGCATTGACAAATTCACCATCAGTCAATTACAGATGGCCGCTTCACTCAGACCAGCTTACATCTCTTAACACTATTGGAAGAAATAATCCATCTGTTTGGGGACGCTGTGGCTCAGTGGCTAAGACGCTGAGCTTGTTGATCAGAAGTTCGGCAGTTCGAATCCCTAGCACCGCGTAACGGAGTGTGCTCCTGTTTACTTGTCCCAGCTTCCGCCAACCTAGCAGTTCAAAAGCATGTAAAAATGCAAGTAGAAAAATAGGGACCCCTTTGGTGGGAAGGTAACAGCATTCTGTGTGCCTTCGGCGTTTAGTCATGCCGGCCACATGACCACGGAGACGTCTTCGGACAGCACTGGCTCTTCGGCTTTGTAATGGAGATGACACCTCCCCTAGAGCTGAGAACGACTAGCACACATCTGTAGGGGACCCTTTACCTTTTTATCCATCTGGTCTGTTCCATGTAAGGGAGAAAGACACTGGAAACATGGAGACTGATTGGAAAGATGGTTTATTGAGGGACAGAACCACATGCGTTTGAAGTCCTGGGCAGCTGATCACATGGAGTGGAGAGTGAGGGTTATTTATCGTTGTATTCTATTGGTTGTCAGACTCCCGGGGGGCTATGCAGGGGTCATAGGTAACTTTTTAGGTTGTCTGAATAAAGTTTGATTGAAGCCTGGACTCTGAGATGATGTGATGAGGAGGCCTGTGTCCTGAAAGGGTGTTGGGCCATTCCTATTGTGTCTTAATGGCTTTCCTGGTTTGGAGTGTGGACTGATCGTACCATTCTACCCAATTCTGCCTCTGTTCAAAATATCCTGTCTTGAATGGATTACCAAATCTACATTTCTAAAAGCTGGTTTCCGCTTAGTATCTGCTTGGGGCAGGGAACCGTGGCTCTGAGTTGCTGTTTCCTTTAAGATTTGTTTCTCTTTTTGGGGGAAATATAATATTCTGCCTTTTTAAATATTTCTCAAAATATTTCATTCTTCTAGGAGTGGGGTGGGTGCTAACTTTCTACAACACCATAAAACGTCACCTGCCTATCCCAGATCCTTGGGAAGGACTCTGTAAGTGGGTAAAAATGACAAATCTATTTCATCCTCATAGTTGCATCTTTTGCCAGAAGAATGAATATTTTATCATCCGAGATATAAATGCTTAGTATTAAGAAGTCTCATTCACCTTTTTTTCTTTCTTTCAGTACTTTGACAGCGATGATATGTTTGCCGACTATGACAGCTTTTCTGCCAACAACTCTTTCTTAACTGAAATGGATGGTTTAGAGCAAAAGCACATGCACTTTAGTAAGGATACTCTGGATTCTGACAGTTTAGATTGCAACCTTGCTGCGCGGCCTGTAGGTGGAGGTACTCAGATGACAAATGCCAGGAACCTGGCACAGGTATTTTCGGAGACAAACTCTGCGATTAGCTCCAGAGGCATACGAGAATATGATTCTTGGGAAAGGATGAAGGTGCAGGACAATAGCTCAGAGCCTCAGGATCCTGATTTAGATAGCCTTCCGTCCTCCCAGCTTTTATTTCGTCAGCGTTCAGAGGAATGTTCTCAGAAAGAAGCGGTCATAAAAGAAATACCCTGTCAGCTGGACTTCTCACATCTGCCGTACCGCAGTGATTCAGAGAATAATAAACAAGATTGTAAGTCGGTGAGAACTGCTTTGTTTGGCCCAGGTAGGCGAAAGAGTCTCAAAGACTATCTCAAAAGTGCCATGGCTGGGAATGCCAGATCCTCTGCTTCGTTGGTTTCTAAAAGCAAACAGCTGAAAGAAGCTATTGTAACTGAAGGAATGGCCGTTGCAGAGACAACTGGCAGCTTGGCTTTTGTAGACATTGGTCCTTTCTACGGTTTACCCACGAAAGTCAAGGAGCTACTGCTACAAATCAGAGGAATTGAGAAGCTTTATGGTAATATCACCAATCTCTGCTGTGATCTTTGCTACTGTGATGAATTCCAGTTCAGGGCAATTTTTGCTTGTTCTATTTCTGAAACCAAATTATTTTACACATAGTCCTTGACTTACAACCACAACTATGATTACAGTTACACAGGTTTGTCATTGCAATGTCAGTCACATTTAAACATAATACTGATATTAATTTCATCATCATCTTTTAACGACCCCATAATCCCTTGCAGGGTGGAATCTGGGCAACTGAATGGAACTAGCAGAGTGTTTACTGGCCGGATGACCTTCCTGTCACCAATGCGGAGTTTTGTTCAGCAGATATATTCTCATTGCGCCCAGAGAGAGAAATATCTGTCTCGACCTAGGATCAAACTCGCAGCCTCCTGATTGTAAGGCAAAAGCTCCACCTCTAGGCCACTGCACCACTTCCACATTAATTCCATAATACTGACATTAATTTCATATATGTACTACAGTAATGCTTCAGTAGTTCTTTTTAAATGTTTCCCAGGTACTTATAAAATAATACCGTTTATAAGTGAGTTTTTGTCAAAGGTCCTGAAGTTTGCCAAGTTTTCTTAGAGTCCCCAAACAGATTAATTTTCATCATGAATCACTGTGAATGCTAACCCAGAAAGGGAAGACTATAAGAAATGTCTTTTTAATTTTACAGACTGGCAGCATGATTGTTTAACGTTTGAATCCCTGCAAAAGCGAAAGAACTTAATATATTCCTTGCCAACCAGTGGTGGAAAAACCCTTGTCGCTGAAATTTTAATTCTTCGAGAATTACTCTGCAAACAAATGGATGTTTTAATGATCCTGCCTTACGTGGCTTTAGTCCAGGAGAAGGTGCGAAAACCAGCTTTGATATTCATCTACCTCATGGCATTTGATTAACTCCCATCCACAGGGCTCCAGTTGTGGTAGGATAAAATGCTCGGTTTGCACAGCTGAGATTTCAATTTGGTAGTACGGGTAGTCCTCGACTTAGAGCTATTCATCTAGTGACCATTAGAAGTCACAACGACACTGTACAAATGGACTTACGGCCATTTTCCACACTTACGACTATTGCAGTATCCCCATGATCAAATGATCAAAATTCAATTGCTTGGCAACTAACTCATATTTATGATGGTTGCAGTGTCCTGGGGGCCATGATCCCCTTTTGCGACTTTCAAAGTCAGTGGGGAAGCCATATTCACTTGACAATCATACTTAACAACTGCAGTGATTTCACATAACAGCTTTGGCAAGAAAGGTCGTGAAATGTGACAAAATTCACTTGCTTAACTGCCTTGCTTAGCGATGGAAATTTTGGGCTCCATTGTGGTCGTAAGTTGAGGACTACCTGCATTGGAGGTCGGGAGGCTGACGACCGAGGAAATGCCTACATTTCATGTACTTGTATCATGAAATTGTATCATTGTAAAGTTAGCCTCGGTGGCGCAGTGGTCAGAGTGCAGTACTGCAGGCTACTTCGCTTATTCCCAGCTGCCTGCAATTTGGCAGCTCGAATCCCACCAGGTTCAAGGTTGACTCAGCCTTCCATCCTTCTCAGGTGGGTAAAATGAGGCAATGTGCTGACATTGCAAACTGCTGAGGTGTAGTGGTTAGAGTGCAGTACTGCAGGCTACTTCTGCTGATTGCCGGCTGCCTGCAATTTGGCAGCTTGAATCTCATCAGGCTCAAGGTTGAGTCAGCCTTCCTTCCAAGGTGGGTAAAATGAGGATCCCTGATTGCTGGGGGCAAGAGGCTGACTCTGTAAACCACTTAAGAGAAGGCTGAAAAGCACTGTGAAACGGTATATAAGTGCTATTGCTATTATTTTCTTCATATTCTAGGTTGGGAGTTTGTGTGGTTTTGGAATGGAACTCGGTTTCTTGGTAGAAGAATATGCAGGAAGTAAAGGAAGGATTCCTCCAATCAAGAGAAGGCAAAAGAAATCCGTGTACATTGCTACTATTGAAAAGGGACACAGCCTGGTGAATGCCTTGATAGAAGCAGGAAGAATTGACAGCCTGGGTCTAGTTGTAGTTGACGAGGTTTGTTACCTAAATAATGATAAAAACATTCTATTTCCAACTTCTTTGTACTCAGTAAATTACCTTGCAGCTTTGTGATTTTTTTTAATATCTTTTTCTCATTTAAAGTTGCATATGCTTGGAGAAGGTGGTCGTGGCGGGATACTAGAAATGACCCTTTCTAAGGTTTTATATGCAAGCAGTAAGTTAACTCTATAATATCTGGAAAGTCGTCTTGTGAATTTCCTTTACTGTGTACTTATAGGTTAGTTATGACTATTTCAAAAAACTACAAAAGAGACGCTGTTTGTTTACTTATTTATTTATTTATTGAATTTATATTGCCGCCTATTCTCCCATGGCGACTCGAGGCAGCTTACAGAATGTAAAACCATATTTAAAGTTAAAAAACAATAAAAATTAACAAAAAGAATCAAATTAATAAAGTACAATAGAACAAAATCTGGAAAAAAAAATAAAAAAAATCACTCCCAACTCTCACCCCCTGCCCCGACGACAGCAGATCACACAAGCCATTTGATGGGCTCCATCCCGTTCTGGGTTCCCCAAATACCATGTTTTCCCAAAAATAAGACCCAGTCTTATTTTCTTTTGGGCTCTGAAATAAGCACTAGGGCTTATTTTTGGGAGATGTCTTATTTTTTTTATCCTCATGTATGGGAAGCCCACTTCTTGCTCATGGCAGGGCAGGAGGCCACGCGGTGTGTCAGTGCTGCTGCCATGAGCAAGGGATGGACCTGCCCCACGTGCCCTGCACCAACTTACCTCAGGGCCCCCACAGCCAGGCCACCCATGCCCTGACGACTGTCTCGCCTTGCAGCAGCAGTAGTTCTGGCAGCCCTGTCCAGCAGAACACGGCTTGGCCACCAGCCCACTTCTGCTTGCTCGTGGCCGCAACGGAGCAGGAGGCCAAACGACACGTCAGTGCCATTGTTGGAACATGAATGGCCTGGTGGTGGGGGCCCTGAGGTAAGCCGTTATGGGGTGCATGGGGCAGTTCCATCCCCCCACCTCATGTAGGCATCACAAGCAACCAGACAGAATGGGCAGGTGGGCGACTGCGCAGGCATTTAAATAGGGCTTATTTGGGGGGGATAGGGCTTATATTAGTTGCATGTGTAAAAACATGCAAGGGCTTATTTTTGGGATAGGTTTTATTTTGGGGAAAACAGGTAACATGAAAGGATTATCTTTAATTTCCTGAAATTATTGTAAAGGGAAAGTGGCAGTTTCAAAATCCTACAAAGAGCTACACAATGAAGAAAAAAATTTTTTTTCCCAAATAACTCCAAGGGGTTATCTTAAATATGTTGAAATACTGGTGCCAAATGTGGCGATAAGTTGAGGATTATCTATAAAGTGTTATAAACAGCATTGGTCAGTTTCTGTCTTGCAAACTGTGCATGGCTTATCATTTTTTTCAAGAACAAGGAAATACAATTCTTAAAAAAAAACAGCCTCTTATATATTTATGCATCTTGAAATTGTTTGATTGCCACTTTATGGATGCAGAGAGAAGTTGCATAAAATGTATGGATACTCCTATGACTTTATATTCAGAAGTTAATTCACATTGATTTCAGTAAAACTTACTTATCGTTGACTACTATTTGAAGTTTTCATTGTATGCTTTTAAGAATAAATAATGTTTGTCCTCTCAGAGGCTTTCAGAAATATATTTCATGCTGTTTGTATTGGAACAGCATTCAATATAGTTGAAAAAAATACACTGACCTTGAGGTGATAGTATAATGGTAATATTTTTATGTAAGAAGTTCTAGGCATTCTTTGTTTGCAGTATGGATTCTTGTATATTTTAATTCTTAAGCACATATATTTAGCATTTAAGGTTGATTCTGTTTCATTTTTGCATAGAAACAACTCAGATCATTGGAATGAGTGCAACATTAAGGAATGTTGAAGACTTACAGCAGTTCCTGAAAGCAGAATTCTACACAAGTAATTTCAGACCTGTATGTTACTGAATGAAAAAATGTATTTTCTAAGAAATAATTGTTACATAATAACAGAGGTGAATGAATAGTTCTCAATAGTTCAAAAACATTCATTATGAATTCTGTATAGAGAATTTTATAGAGAATTCTATGTGAATTCTCCATAAAATTCATAAATTGCATAGAGAATTTGGTGTATTCACCTTACAAAAAATAGAGAAATTGATTTGAAAATGTAGGTTTGCTCTGTTTTTAAGTCACTGATGTTTACATTGATTTGTTGAAAGACCAGGAAATATTTTTACTTTCTTGTGCCGACTGTGTAGAAGAAGAAACATAAAGGAGCAAAACTAGCTTAACACATGTCTCATTTAACAGCAGAAATGTTGGGTTCAGTTGTGGTCACAAGTGGAGGACTACCAGTACATTCATGGTCTAACCCAATTATTCTATGTACCTTTCCACAATATAGGTTGAATTGAAAGAATATGTTAAAATACAGGACAGCATCTACGAAACTGATAGCAAAGCAGAAAATGGACTTACGTTTTCACGGCTCCTTGATTTCAAGGTAATTCAGCTAAATGCGGAGGTTTTTCCTTTTCAGTTGGCAGCTTCAGTTTCAAACACAGCTTTTTCAACAACCATTTTCCATGTCATTCGTTATTGCTAAGCACCATAACAGTCTCTAAAATGGAGCTTCCCAAAGTGTGCGGCACACCTTCCTTGAGGAGGTGTAGACAGTGTCCAGGAAGTGAAGAATCTTTTAATGGTACATTGATGCCATAAATTTACTTTCCCCCAAACATTTCAAATGAGTAACATGGTGCTGGAAGAGGCACAATCTTTGGCTTTTTTTTAAAAAAAAAAAATGTCTTCTCTATTAAAATAAAGCTCTATTGTATTGTTTTCATTGTTCATTTGTGTTTTTAGGGGAAGTGTGTGTAAAGATTACACTAAAGCAGTGATTTCCAAGCTTAGCCATTTTAAGATGTATGGACTTCAACTCCCAGAATACATTGCTGGCTGGAATCTTGTGGGAATTGAAGTCCAGACATCTTTAAATGGCTAAGATTGGGAAATGCTGCATTAAAGGAAAATATGACGGTAAAAAGTTTAGGAACCCCTACTCTAAAATATCATAAATAAATAATACATACAGGTAGTCCTTGACTTACAACAGCTCATTTAGTAACTGTTGGAAGTTACAACAGCACTTTAAAAAGTTACCTAAGTCCAATTTTCACACTTATGACCATTGCAGCATCCCCAAGGTCATATGATTTACAGTCGGATGCTTGACAGTTGACTCACATTTATGACGGTTGCAGTATCCCGGAGTCACGTGATCTTTTGCGACCTTCTGACAAGCAAAGTCAATGGGGAAACCAGATCCATTTAACAGCCCTGTTACTCATTTAAGAATTGCAGTGATTCACTTAACAAATACGGCGGGGAAAGTCGTAAAATGGGGCAAAGCTCATTTAACAAATTTCTCATTTAGCAACGTAAATGTTGGGCTCCATTGTGGCTGTAAGTTGAGGACTACTTCATTTTCAAAGTATTTCCTAACTTTTTGTACGTCATTTAAGTGTGATCCTTTGCTGGTCTTGATTCTACTGCCTTAAGTGGGAGATGTAAAACACTGAAGAATTAAATGCTTATCTTGTATTTCTTTTTAGAAATTATTTGGGAGATGAAGCACATCGAAAGCAAGTATTAAAAACTCAGTTATGAAGTAGGGATAGTTTTGTAATTTGCCTCCTTTGTATCCAATTAGAGGTATTGAAGCTTAGAATGAAGACTTTGACAAATTGAGATTACAACAATTTGCTTCCATTTAGAAATAACTCTGCTTAATATTTTAGT
Source organism: Notechis scutatus (assembly GCF_049901735.1). Taxonomy (NCBI): domain Eukaryota; kingdom Metazoa; phylum Chordata; class Lepidosauria; order Squamata; family Elapidae; genus Notechis; species Notechis scutatus. The sequence goes on along the minus strand of NC_142012.1, from coordinate 12,876,383 downwards.
ATTCTAGTGAACTGCAGAAGGTAGATCCTGATCATCTTATTGCATTGGTCACAGAGGTTATTCCCAAGCACTCCTGCCTTGTCTTCTGTCCTACTAAAAAGAACTGTGAAAATGTAGCAGGCATGATATGCAAACACATAAAAGGGTAGGTCTCCTACGTGCACTTTAATTGCTAAATCACTGTTTCTCAACCCTGGCCAGTTTGACTTATGTGGGCTTCAGATCCCAGAATTCCTCAAGTCAGCCATGCCGGCTGAGGAATCCTGGAAGTTGAAGTCCACAGAGCTTAAGGCAGCCAAGGTTGGGAAACGTTACGCTAAATAAACATTTTCACGGATCTCCTGGTGTCAGTGTTAATTTGATGCAGAAATGTTGCATTTGCATGCTAAGCAGTGGTGGGGTTCAAAAAAAAAATTACCACTGGTTCTGTAGGCGGGGCTTGGTGGGCACGCTTTAGAGAGTTTGCTACTGAGCTTCTCCTGCAATCCTGCACTCTCCCTGTGTCCTCTCTCTCCTCTTTGTGCGGTACAGCTGACGCGCAGCAATCCGCTGTACCACACAAAGCAGCTGAGCTTGAAAACCAGGAAATAAAGGTCAGAAAAGAGCTGGGGCAGGCCGGTGGGCCAGCCCAGCAGCTGATCGTCGGAGTGAACCAGTTCACTCACAGATAATCCTTGGAGCTACCAGTTCGACCAAACCAGTGGAATACCACTCCTGATCCTAAACAAATGTAAAGCATTGCAGGGTATGTTTGTCTTAGTATGTCAAAGAGTTGCAGCAAGGGCATATAGCAGGGGAGGTCTACTATCACATTGGTCGCTAAGCGAACAGTCAGAAGTCAAAGACTACCTGGACATTTGAACTTTTGGTGCGTGTTGTAATTGATCGTTCCTTGTTCATCCTAGATGAAAAGAATAGTTATGTTTTCCACAAAATCCCAAGGAAGGGTATACCCATTGTCTAATGCTACCTTTTTTTTCCCTAGAGACTTTAAAAAGGTCAAGGAGAAAGAAAAACACAACCTTCTAAGAGAGTTAAGAAACATCTGCAGTGGAAAACTTTGCCCGGTTTTGAAACAGACTGTTCCGTTTGGAATTGCTTACCACCACAGCGGTCTCACCAGCGATGAGCGGAAATGTATAGAAGCAGCTTATTCCTCAGGCCTCCTCTGTCTGCTAACCTGCACATCTACGCTTGCTGCAGGAGTGAACCTGCCTGCTCGAAGGTTGTAGTACTGGCTTCTCTTTTTAATGTTCATCGTGTGAAATGTGGTAAAAATTCATTCACTGAATCCACCAAAATTGGGCATGACCCAAGAGCTAAGCGATGCTCCTTAAGTATCCGTTGGCTCTCTCAAGCAGCAGCTACGGAAATTCTAATGATTTGGTATTTCTTTTTTCTTTTAAAAGAAGAACTATCCATACTTATTAAAAACTAGGGTTTAGAACCAAATCTTTCCCTAAATGCTATTTTTCTCTTTCCAGAGAATTATTTACAAACAGACATTCAGTCATGCGAATCCCACCCAAAGTCTGAAAGAATATAGTCTAGAAGAGGAGTGTTGAACACAAGTATTTTCAAGCACTTTTGCTTAATGAGGAAAGAAAAAAAATGGATATAAGTGAAATAATTAAAGTACATGTTCATGGATTCCACAGGGTAATTTTAAGAGCGCCCTATGTTGCTACGGACTTCTTGAAGAAGAACCAGTATAAACAGATGATTGGTCGAGCTGGCCGAGCTGGCATTGACAAGGCTGGTGAAAGTATTCTGATTGTGCAAGAGAAAGACAAAAAACTGGTAACTTAAGTGAAAAGGATGGCCAATTTGAGATTTCTAAGTCATCGGGATTAATTGATTAAATAGTAGTGGGAGGAGTGATAATAAGGCCTTAGTCTGAACTAATTCATTTCTTCTTTTACTACGTACATTTAAAGATAGCTTCACTTTAGAAGGACAAATAAATTCCTCATAATTGTGTCACTGCCAAGTAATATCATAACCTAAGTTTACAAGTGTTTGCTTCTTTGCTTTAGTAGAAAGTGTGCCCTCTTTTCGTCAATTTAGGACAGGATCGTGGCATTCAAGGACAATTGTATTTATTCATTAATTAAAACAATTAAGCTATCCCACATCACAAAAACTTAAAAACAAGTATTTTTCTTATACCCCCACATCTTCTTGAATAGATTGGTATTACAATGCAGTCACTATAGAGCAACTGTGAATGCATAGTTGTATATTTTGAGGAAAAAATACTGCAAAAACATAAGGCTACCTCTGAGAAGATAACATTCCCAATGATAAATGATTTGAATTGGTGAGACAATACAGAGCAAGGCTTTAATTGCAAGAAATGATAGAATTAAAATAATGCTCAGGATATAATGGAGCAGGCATTTCATAAGACACATGTCAGAATCATAACTTTTTTTTCACAGTTATTAATACATGCTATACCTTTGTTTTAAGGTTCAAAATTTAATAACCAGTCCCCTAGAAAGCTGTTACAGCACTCTTCTTGAATCCAACAAGGGCATCCGAAGTTTACTCTTATCGGTGGTTGGCTTAAAGGTTAGTAATTCTAAAATGTTACGTTTCAGCTACAATACTTTAATGATACATCAAAGAGCAGTATGAAAGAAGGAACTTAGATGTAATCGTAATAGCACATTTAAATACCACTTTACAGCCCTCTCTAAGAGGTTTACAGAGTCAGCCCATTGCCCCCAACAATCTGGGTCCTCATTTTACCGACCTCAGAAGGATGGAAGGCTGAGTCAACCTCGAGCCATTCAGGATCAAACTCCAGATTGTGGGCAGTTTGCTTGCAATACTGCATTTTAACCACTATGCCATCAAGGCTCCTTTTACTCTCTTAAGTAAAACAACTAATGATAACATTCTCTTCTGTCATGGCTGTAATTGTTTTTCTCTCAAACTAAGCCTTTAGTCTCAGTTTAATATTTGACCCTCGATATTCTATTACAGATAGCAAACAATCCTGAGGAAATTTACCAGTTCATGAGTGCCACCTTGCTTAGTATACAGCCCCAGCTCCTGCCCAACAAGAGCCTGCGGGATGTAACAATGGAAGCGTTACAATGGCTGAAACACAATAGGCTGCTAAAAGAGAAAGAAAATGCAGACGGTGAAAAGAACTGTCAGAATAATCTCGGGATCACTCAGTTGGGCCGAGCTACCTTCAAAGGTAAAAGATGTTTGGGTTATTGATTAAAATGAAGTTAAGCGGAAGCGGCCTTACCAATTAAGCAGGACGAAGTGGTTACCTGTAGAAGTATCCACAGGAAGGTCACGGGGGTTGAGGGAGGAAATGATGAAAGCAACAGGACAGTGCAAGCTCCACCCCTTTGGTGCATGCATAAGAAAGGGTGGAATGTACAGCTTTCGTTGTTTTAGGGTCGGATCCTGTGGATGCCTCTACTCACCTCAGGATGCAGATTGCATGTAATCTTTAATTTTAATCCTATCTTAGGTTCGGTTGAATTGGCACACTGTGACACCCTCTACGCAGACTTGAAGAAAGGACTTGAGGGACTAATACTTGAAAGCTACCTTCATTTGATCTACCTGATAACACCCTATGATATGATTCCCCAGTGCAGCCCAAATTGGATGGTCTATTTTAAACAGGTAAGATGCTCCCCAAAAAAGCATCCTTGGGTATCTCCTCCCTAAGCTTAGAATAATAAGAGAGGAGTACTCTTAACAACACCAGGATAATTAAAACCCTGTCTTCCGTGGTACTAAATTTCATTGGGAAGGTATTTTTGCTTGCTTTTTTTTTTGTAGCTTCTCTGTCTGCACAAAAATTGTGTTTTTGGTCTCCTTGGCACTCCCATTACAGTATAAATGAAATTGATTGATTTGTACATATGCTACTGACAAAAGGCTAAATAAAAAAGTTAAAATCATGCAGATACAGGATTTAGATCTTTTGAAAGTTCGTTTGCCGTTGGGAGATATTTTTTTTGTCTTATAAGTTAAAAATTAAGCGCTTTTATGCAGAGATCCAGATTTTACCAAATACATTGTAAGTGCTTTTATTTGCGGGGAAAACATATGTGAAGTACTAACTATATTTAACATGTGTTCATTTATTTAATACATGTGTATATATACCAGTCCCGTACAATCATATTTAAAAGCAGTGTGCAAGTTAAAACAACTGAGATACAGTGATTAAATGACACAATACTGCCATGAAACCTAACTTCATTGAAACAATCAGGGTAACATAAAAGAGTAAAAACTCAGATCATTTATTAAATGGTAGCATAAAATCGCCCAGGGGGGAGATCTAGGTCTTTGTTATGCACCTGAGGAAGTGGGATAGACAACTCAAGAAGGCTTACCTACAGTATTGGCACTTTTACAAGGGGCCATTTTCAGTAGCTTCCCCTATTGTGTGTGGAAATCCCTCTTAGCAGAAATGCAGTCTGTTTCACCCCTCTTGAGCTTCAGGAAAATGATACAAGATTATTATTTTTTGCTCCATCTTGCTTAGGAGGTGGGTGTATTACAGCTGAAGGTGACGTTTGCTGGTACAGGTTTCATAAGTTCTATAATACATTTCTGGGTAGTATGTAATGTTGACATTGTTAGCCACCTATATCCTTCCCACCAGGATGCCCATATCTTTGCATTCACCCCTACTTGAAGCTGAATAAATACTGCAGCTCAAGTTTTAGCATTTGTCATGTAGAATAGGATAGATTGTTACTATCTGCTTAACTTTAGCTGATTATAATTTGTTTGTTTTAGTTCAATCAACTCAGTCCAATAGAACAACAAGTAACCAGCGCTGTTGGAGTGCCAGAGAGCTTTATTACCAAAAAGGCATCTGGACAAGCCATCAAGAATGTAAGAGCAAGATTTGTTTATTAAACATTCTTATCTGAATGACCGCCGGAAAAATACACACGTGATTTATTTATTTCAATGATTATAAGTTTCTCTTCTTTCTCTTCCCCACTTTCTCTTGCCATTTAAGCTCCTTGTTAAAGTAGCAACAGCTAAATAAGAGGATTTTGAAAATATTGCAAGAATTACTGAAATACTGAAGAATCCCATGTTGAAATCTCCATGCCGATGTATCATAAAACACATTGAGTGACACCCATTGGGGATTGTCATTATTGCTCTAGCTACAGTTGGTAGTCTGTGGGAAAGAGAAAAAGCTGTTACGTTGTCTTTACTTCTTTGCCACTGTGGCGCAGTGATTAGAATGCAGTATTGCAGCTAATTCTGCTGACTACAGGCTGCCAGCAGTTTGGCAGTTCAATCCTGACCAGTATGCATCATCTAATGATCAAAATTTGGATGCATGATATAAGAATCGTACAAATACAAAAGAATTATATTAATTGTATATATTGGATAAATCAGCAGGAAAATGTTTTTAACGGTAATCTCAGAATCAGCAGAAAAATTCTACAGTTATATTTCCATTATTTATATTGCAAATTCTAATTTGGCAATGAGTGTAACTATGTGCCTTAGATACATGCTTCATTGTTACTAAGTTGTGAAATATACTGTCATTATTTAAGGAACTTAAAGAAATAGAAGCTTGCAAAAGACTTTTTTATGTTGTTTTCAGTTTCTTTATGAACTTGCTATTTTCTTAGGAACTGGATAGTAATACTGTTAATAGACTTTACCTGTCCCTCATCCTTCATACCTTGTTAAGAGAGACCAACATATGGGACGTGTCAGAAAAATTTAATATACCGCGAGGATTTGTTCAATCTCTTCTCAATTCAGCGGCTTCATTCTCCTCTTCAGTTTTGCATTTTTGTGAGGTAACGTACAACTGCTAAATAATTCACTGCAAGGCAAAAACATCATTCATTGCTTTACTTTGGGGGAAAAAGTTATTATTTCTTTAGTAATCGTCTCATATAATTTCCGTTCTTAAATTTAGAAGCAATTATCAGTGTATTACTTGGCTCCCCTGCTGAACAGTTTTCAAATTGAAAATAACAGCTCATAGACATCTTATAATTTTGTATATCTCATTTTGAAACTAATCTCTGGTATTTTATTTATATGATTGATTGATTGATTGGAATTTATATGATTGCCCACTCACTCTCAGTAACTCTGGGTAGCTTGCAAAATTAAAATTGCCCCTTAGCAAATATGGTAATGTATTGACATTCTCCAAGAGCTGGTTTTTCTTTTGTTATCCCAACATGAAAGATGTTACGTTATCACATTGTAACATCCAAATATATAGGGCCTGATTTAATCCTTTTGGAAATCTTTAGATTCAACTAATGGATCCCAGTAAGAGAAGAAACTGAGCAGGGTTTGATTGATAACTTTCTAAATAAAATTGACCAACAGAAATGTGGCTAATGTGTTTTCTTACAGGAGCTGGATGAGTTTTGGGTTTATAAAGCTCTCCTGCCAGAACTTACCAAGAGACTAAACTATTGTGTTAAAGCAGAACTTATTCCTCTTATGGAGGTGGCAGGAGTTTTGGAGGTTAGTAAAGTCTAGTTTGACGGTTTATACATGAATTCTTTTTACAAATAGGTTAACTGAGGGTTTTCAGAAAGCCAAGCAGAATGTAAGAATAACTTCTAAAATTTCTTCCAATTGGTCACCACAGAGAGTTTTTCACACTGATGACCATTGCAGCATTCCCATGGTCACATGATCATAATTCAGATCCTTGGTATTTATTTATCGTATTTATGATGGTTGCAATGTCCCAGGATCATTGCAACCTCCTGACAAGTCAGTGGGGAAGACAGATTCATTTAACAATAGTTATTAACTTAACAACTGCAGTGATTCACTTAAAAACTGTGGCAAGAAAAGTTATAAAATGAAGCAAGGCTCACTTAAGGAATGTCTCACTTAGCAATAGAAAATTTGGGCTCAATTGTGGACATAAGTCGAGGACCACCTGTACTTCCTAGTTGCAGAGAGGAATGGCACATATGACAGATGTCTTCAATGTAAATCTCACGCCTGAATTCAGAAGTACTTTCTTTGGGTGATTTTCCTTCAACTTTTGCCTGATTAGCTACTGGAGATCAAGTTCTGCTTTGCAGATCTGGGTGAAGATTGATACTAGCAGCTATTTGTTTTTCAGCAGATTGACACATTGTGGGTGTGTTGTGGTTGGGGAATTCTGGGAATTGAAGTCTCCAAGTCTTAAAGCTGCCAAGCTTGGACATTCCTGATGTGTAATGTCTTGATCCATTGTTTAGCTCTCTCCTTTAATTAGCTTCTCCACTGCTTCACAGGCTCGAGCCAAGCAACTCTACAACTTAGGCTATAAAACTTTAGCTCACTTGGCCAATGCAGATCCAGAACTTCTAGTCAAGAGTGTTGTACATATGTCCAGAACTCAGGCCAGGAAAATAGTTTCATCTGCAAAGGTAAGTAAAGCAGTAGCAAGACACTCTGGAACAACTTCTGTTTTAAGTAGGAAGAGGTTTATATAGTCCTCGGTAGAAATCAGGATGAAAATAATCTCCATCTTTGGCAAGTAGCCATTTTGTCACTGTTTACATAGCTAATCTAAGTCTTATGGGTGAGGGCAGTTGGGATGAATTCCAGTGCTGCTGTTGAGAAATATATATTGATACCTGTGATGAATTGTGGGGGTTGCTTAAAAAACCAGAATCATTCATTATGAGGATCAGTAGTTTGAATCTTAGATGATGTTAGGATCTGAGTGCACTGGCACTGATTGTGGATGAGGTATAAATACGTGGCAGATTTTGCCTTTGTTGCAAATAAAGCAGGTGCCTTGGTGTGTTTTAAACCTAAATGCTTCGATTGATCTGGGAGAAAATAAAATTGGAGGCCTCAGAAGCATTAAGATTCAGTCTAGTCTCTGCTCCAGAGAGCCTCCTAAGAAATGAATGCTGTCCCAAAAGTGCTTTTTTTTTTTCCAAGAGGCAACTGGACTTTCTGTTTTTTTCTTTGAAGACGTTTTGCTTCTCATCCAAGAAGCTTCTTCAGCTATGACTAGATCAGGGGTCAGCAACCTGTGGCTCTGGAGCCGCATGTGGCTCTTTCATCCCTCTGCTGCAGCTCCCTGTTGCCAGTCGGCTCCACAATTGACAGGGCTTTTTGGTTAGGACAGGTAGAGGAAAAAGGATGCTGTGCTAGGAGGAGACTCTATGGTGGGGGAACCGCCATAGAGTCTGGTCGGCTCCAGAATTGAATGTGTGTGGGGGTTTCCGGTTAAGACCTTTGTGGCTCTTTGAGTGTTTAAGGTTGCCAACCCCTGGACTAGATGGTGGGGAATGGAAGGATTTATACAAAGAATGCAAATGACCAGCTGTCTGCAAGGAGTATAAATCTTCCCCACCATCCAGTCAGAGCTGAAGAAGCTCCTTGGATGAGAAGTGAAACGTCTTCAAAGAAAAACCAGAAAGTCCAGTTGCCTCTTGAAAAAAGCACCATTGGAACAACCATGACTTGGATGACTGGGAATTTCCCTCAGACAAATGAATGCTATAGAAGTTACTGAGATGACCCGGGGCTTGGCATAAAAGCAACAAAGTCACAAAAGTAGGTAAAGTCCCTTTAATTCCTCCAACTTGGCCCCCGATGTCCAGTTATTATCGGCTGGAGAAAAAACTCTCCTAAGAACAGTCTTTAAAGGGAAGAAATTCAGTCCGAACCCAAAGTACATATAAATTATAAATACAAACCAACACAAACCACAGCTGCAGCAATTAACGAGACAGGGCAGGATAAGGAATTGCAGACTTCAAAAGATAACGAAACACACACTGTTGGGAGGACGCCAGAACCCAGACAAGACTTGCCAAACAAAGATAATGCACGCTTTGCTTCCAGCAAGGTGCTGTGCGCAAATGCCCTTTTTAAATCCTGTTTTCCCAGCTGCAGCTAATGAAGGGAATCAGGGCCCTTTTCTCACCCGTAACTCACATTGCTCCCTTCTCTGTTCCTCCCTGCGTGCCCTAGGGTGAAGAGGAGGTAACCCCGGGTCTTCCTCTGAAGGCCCAGCCAGACTGTGCCCTTCCCCAGTTTCTTCCACAGCCACCAGAGCCACACTCCCACTCCCTGTCAGTTGCTAGAACTCCCCCTCGGAATCAGATTCCAACAGGGGCATGACAGTTACCTTGGGAGCTATGGGGTCTCAGATACACAGTAAATACACTACAATAAAAAGTTGTGTGACCTTTTTTGCCTTTGAATGCAGATGCTCCTGGCTGAGAAGACTGAGGCTTTACAAGAAGAAGTTGAAGAATTATTGCGAATACCTACGGATGTTCCATGAGGCTTTTTATGTTTCTGTAAATCCAAGAATCAATAGATTATCTCCTGCCTTGATCACTGCTTGTACTTATTGTATATATTAATGAAATAAAGGTTACACGTCAGAAAATGTTTTGCTAAAAATCATCAGCATGTTTTGTTTTGTACATAATGAAATTACATTTTTTGCAATCCGCATTGTATTTTATCTTTCACAGATATTGCCATTAATGACATAATTTTGCATTTCATTTCAGTGTCACTATTTTTTATTAAATTTCTTCATGACTCTTAACAAGATCATCTTGGAAAATTAAGTTTATTTTATTTGAAATCTATTTTAGAGATTATGGGGAGAATTATAATGGTATAATTGACATGGCTTGTCTATATTTGCTAAATTATATATGAAATGTGTTTTCAAATTGTCTCTCTGGGTAAATAACTCCCTGGTTATGTTCACACCATATATTAGTGCCACAAATTAGCCAACCATATTTTACTGTAGCGTACCATGCCAAATCATGTCTAATGGTTAATTCATGATTTGGTATACTGTGCCAATTAATTGGTTTTGAATATATTTTTTAACTGTGGTTGTTAAAAAAAATAACCCAACCCAAAGAAGACTGAAAAATACATAACCAAAATGTAGAGTTATTAAAAGGTAGCCATTTACACGCATAGGCAAAACCACATACCCACGGAGGCTCTAAACAACACATACACTATCATTATTAATCACAGTGGCTCATGAAAAGGCACCCACACAGTGGCTAGATATGATGGTCTGGTTCACATAACAAAGATATTTGACTTTGTTTTCTTAGGGAATATACATTTGTACAAAATATATTTTTAAAAAAGATTGAAATGAAAGCACAGGAAGATTGCTGACTAAAAAGAAAGCCAAAGCTAATAATGAAAGTAGGTTTGAGTGGAGCAATCTCTGAAGCATTTAAGGAGACAGTTGTAAATGTTGGCAAGGCTGTGTAATAGCTGGATGACGCTCAGGGAGATGTGGAAGGAAACAACTGGGATATAAGCTTTATAATATGATAGATGCAAATGGTAATAGGTAATACCTATTCTTATCTTGCCTGTGCTTGGGCCATTCAAAATGGACAGGTGCACTTATACATGGACAGATACTCTCATGCTTCTCCCTAGCCCCAAATTCTGAAAATCATGTCTCTTTCCATGATTCTCTTGTATTAGTCCAGCCCAAACTTTCCTTTTCCTGAAGCATCTATCTTATAAATCTGTTTTAAACTGTAGTCTTGGTGTCATTCTAAAATATTGGGCTTTCCTGCTTCTATCTCGCTTCCCGCTATTTGCAACCTCATCCTTCCTCAAGACTTTCAGAGAAAACCCAATGTTTATTTCAAGTATATTGTGTATGGCAGTTACTGAGAAATGCATTAAATGTTCTTGCAAATTCTGAAACTTGTGCCTGAGTTCTGTGCCTGGGTGGCTGTGATATTTTCATGCGTAGTCATTGTAAAAGCAAGATTCCCTACTGGAAAAAAAATAAAAGTTGTATTTAAAGGCCATTAGATTTCACAGCCACCTCAATTCTGGTTTGGGTGGACACTAGGATTACACACTTCTGCAATTAGCCAATACTTGAAAAACCTGTTGTAGATAGTTTGTGACTTGGTTCTTCTCTAGTGTAGATGGTGTCACAGTTCTGCCACACTGAGGACTGAGTAAAATCAGAGTAGCTTCCTCCAGCAACATTTACACAACCGTCGTTGCTTTATCAAACCATTTTCTCCCTTTGCACAACCCAGCGTTGCATATCACAGTTTAGCCAAATGCAAATCTTTAAATAAAACAGGTATGCATTTGTCCTAAAATACAAAAACCAAAAAATTTGTGCTGAGTAGCACAAATTGGGCACCAATACAATGGCTGGGTTCATCCATCCTTCAAAGGAACTGCTTAACTGGTTAGTTGAACCAAAGTTACAATACAATGTAACTTTGTTGATTACTGTTCAACAAAGATGTTTGTACCCAGGCAACACACTGTTCAACTGAAGATGGAATTATATTAAAAATTTTAAAAAAACCTTAATTAAAAACTGGTTAGTTGAACAAACCACAATGACTTTCATGGCATGCTAAGCCAAAATATAATAAAACACATGACTCAGCCAGTTTTTTCCAACTTGACAACTTCCAGATAACGTAAAGCAACTTAGAATTCTTATCAGTAGCCATGCAATCTAAAGAATTGTTGGAGCTGTTAGTCCACAGATCTGGAAATGGTTGGCAAACAGGTGTGTTAACAATATCTGAAGCCAGTAAGGAATACATTTGTTTTCTCCCCCAAGCCGCTTCGTAAATTGAAAGTTGAAGGGGGCTCCAATTGTATCACGCTGCTTAAAAATTAGGTAGAATGTCTGATTAAGATGCGTCAAGCTGTCATCCCTTGTTCCCTAAATGTGTTGGAAGTGCATCTCCCACAATCTCCAGCTAAAAGAGTCAAATCCTGGGAACTCTGTAAGGTGCACTCCCAATATATTTGAAAGATGTCAAATTGAGGGAAGGGTGTGCTTTAATCAGAGACCACTGGATTCTCCCCATAAGATTGTACAGAGAAGATCAGGCAATTCACATTGTATGCTCACCCTTAGTTCAGGCATCTTCAAATCTTTTGGACAACTGTACTTGTTTATAACACACTAGCTCTATACCTGTGCTTTGCTACGGAATTATGTGGTCAGGCTTAGTTTTTGGGGAGGAAAATAAGGAAAACAAAATTATGCCTTTGCCTACTAGCATCTATCGGTATTCATCTGGCTAGCGTCCTGTCAGTGTGTGAGAGAGTTGAGGGCTGTTTGGAAACTGAAAGAGTATTTGCTGTGTGAGCAAGAAGGAGACAGCAAGGAGCCTGGGCATGCCTTAGCTCAACTATTCTGTACTAAAGCTGCTTGCTGCTGTGAAACTGAAACTGAAACTCCACTCCTCTGCTTGTGTTTTGCATTTGGAACAGATTTCTTTTCAGGTTGAGTAGAACTCCTTAGCATCAGAGCATGTTGATAATAATATAGGAAATACTAATGCTCTGATGGTCATTTCGAAAAATCCTTTCTTAGTGAGCATCTAGAAGCCAAGAGGAAAATACGTGCCAAATTTCAAGTTTGTATATATAATATGGTATTCAGCTTTGTTCGGGTATTTTCCCACGTCATTGCAGTTGTGCTTTTAAAGTTGTAGCAACGTTTCGGCAGAATCTCATCTGCCATCATCAGGCTTCTGTATTGTGTTCGTCTGTGAGTCAGACTATCACAGCCATTTCAGTTTTAAATTTGGGGCAGCCTATTGCTGTGCCAGAATGGTTTTTTCTTCATTAGCTGATCCAATTGGAACTAAGGAGTCACGTAAATACAAAATGGCTGTGATTTGCACATGCCCCCAAAACAGGGTGCAAATTTCCTACTTCCAAAATGTGCAAAATTAGCAAAATGCATATATATGTATGTATGTATGTATGTATGTATGTATGTATGTATGTATGGCCTTCGACTTTGTTTGGGTATTTTCCCACGTCATTGTATTTGTTCTTTTAAAGTTGTAGCAACATTTCAGCAGAATCTCATCTGCCATCATCAGGCTTCTGTATAGTGTTCGTCTGTATATGTATATGTATATATATACATACACACACACATACATTTATGTCATGACCATGTGCCACTAAATGAAAGTCTTCTAGACTGGCAAGGGTTGGATTCAGGCCAGGGCTGCAAAAATATCTCAGCTGTGATCATCTCAAAAGGCTAAAGCAGCATTTTATTTATAAAAGGGAATAGTTGTCATTCAGGGTTGAAATGAACACTGATGATGTTATAGAGCAGTGATGGCAAACAGTGGTGGGATTCAAATATTTTTACCACCGGTTCTGTGGGCATAGCTTGGTGGGCGTGTAAAATCTCCAGTCAGAGGTGGTAGTTGCCGGTTCTCTGAACTACTCAAGATTTCCACTACCGGTTCTCCAGAACTGGTCAGAACCTGCTGAATGCCACTTCTGATGGCAAACCTTTTTGTTGTGGTGTGCCAAAAGTGTGTGCACACCCACGTGCTGGTACCCACAATGCAATGTGAGCGTCTTTCTCCCAGCTTTGAACTGAACCAGGTGGGTTTTCCTTCCAATGAAATGCGGTAAATCGAGGACTGCCTGTACTCCGTTGGAAGGAGAAAACCATGAGGGAAAGCCGGGGGGAGGGGCACCCAATGAGAGGGAAACTGTCGCAGAAAGAGGCAAGAGCAAACTGCAATCCTGCGCTACCAAAAAAAAAAAGCGCCATCTGTGGCGTCCCTGAAGCCACTTTTGCTTTAGTGAGACTTTTGTTGTTGTTCAATGCTTCTCCCGGGATGGTTTTTGGTGAAACGGTGGCTGGTTTTAACCATGGTTAGTGGCTTGTTTTAATCACAGTTAGTGGCTTGTTTTAACCACTGTTAGTAACATGCTTTAAACACGATTAATAGCTTGTTTTAACCATGGTCAGTGGCTTGTTCTAACCATGATCAGTGGCTTGTTTTAACCATGGTCAGTGGCTTGTTCAACCATGGACAGTGGCTTGTTTTAACCAGGGTCAGTGGCTTTTTTTAACCATGGACAGCGGCTTGTTTAACCAGGGTCAGTGGCTTGTTTTAACCCGGATTAGTAACTTGTTTTAACCATGGTCAGTGGCTTGTTTTAACCAGGGTCAGTGGCTTTTTTTAACCATGGACAGTGGCTTGTTTTAACCAGGGTCAGTGGCTTGTTTAACCATGGACAGTGGCTTGTTTTAACCCGGATTAGTAACTTGTTTTAACTTGTTAGTGGCTTCTTTTAACCAGGGTTAGTGGCTTCTTTTAACCAGGGTTAGTAGCCGAGCAAGGAGGGACGAGGAGCGCACACCTCAAGCAGGGCGTGAGAGCCGCAGCTGGGCGTCTCCTTCCGCCTCTCCTCGCCTCTTCTCAGGCGGCGGCAAGCGCTGGACGTCGGGCGTCCTTCACTCGCGGGAGGCCGAGCTCCGCAGCGGCTGGGTTAGGGACTAAACCGCGCGCTCGCCCTTCTCCGGCGGCCGAGCAGAGGAGAGCCGAGCCGGCACCAAACGAAGCGTTTCTCTCTCTCTCTCTCTTTCTCTCTCTCTCTCTCCGCCTGCCAAGATGCCGCCGCCGCTGCTTTTCCTGTTGCTGCCGCTGTTGCACCTTTGCGGCTGGCCGGTGCGGGACGCGGCGGGGTCGAGGGCAGCGCCGGAGCTGGGCCGAAGGGAAGACGGGGCGGCAGAGCTGAACTTCCAGCTGAGCCTCCGGCCGGCGCGCAAAGTCAGCCCGTTTTTCCTCTCCGTCACCCTCGACTCCAACCTCATCACCGACCCCAAGTACATCACCTTCCTCGGGTAGGTAAGCCAGCGCCCGCGGGCGACAAGCGGGGAGCTCTTACCGACTGACCCACCGCCAGCCTCTCCCGCTCAGCCTCGGGCGCTTCGGAAAGCGGCACCTGACCCAGGACTGCCTGCCTGAGGCGTCGGAGCCCTAAACGCCTGGTTTTGGGGGGGTTATTTTATTTTATTTTATTTTTGAATGCCGGGGAAAGCTAAGTGTTTAAACTCTACTGTAACCGGGGGGGGGGGGTAACCGGATAACAGAGTTGGAAGGGACCTTGGAGGTCTTCTAGTCCAACCCCCTGCCCAGGTAGGAAGCCCTGCACCACTTCAGGCAAATGGTTGTCCAACCTCTTCTTAAAAACTTCCAGTGTTGGAGCATTTACAACTTCTGGAGGCAAGTGGTTCCACTGATTAATTGTTCTGTCAGGAAGTTTCTCCTTAGTCCTAGGTTTGCTTCTCTCCTTGCTTAGTTTCCACCCATTGTCCTGCTGTGAGTTTGATCCTAGGTAGAGGCTAATATTTGGAATAGACTCTCCTGCTCTAGGCAGGGGGTTGGACTAGATGACCTCCAAGGTCCCTTCCAACTCTGTTATTCTGTGTTCTATGTCCTGCCTTCAGGGGCTTTGGAGAATAGGTTGACCCCGTCTTCTTTATGGCAGCCTCTTAGATATCGGAAGACTGCTATCATGTCACCCCTATTCCCCTCGTTTTTATGAAACCAGTTTCAGTTCCAGCAACTGTTCTTTTTATGTCTTAGCCTGCGGCCCCACTCATCATCTCTGTCCTTTGTTAAATAGGAGAGCAGGAGTGGTGACGATGGAAATTATGAACGAGTGTATTGCTGGATGCAAGAAGGTTAGATATGGGGTGTTATGTGAACCCACTGAGAGTAAAGCAGAGCTTGTTTAAATATTTTGCGCTCCGTGGGCTATTTCAACCGTGCTACCTTCCACTGATGTGGTAAAACATGAGATGGTCATCCATTGTAACTTAAATTCCTTGGGTGAAGGGCAGCAATAACGGATGAAAAATCCAAACTTGAATGTCTTCTTTGCTTTTCATTCTTTTCCCCACCCTTTCAGCTCAAAAGAACATGCCCTTAGTCCTGTATAAGCATTCTGGTTACTTTGTAGGTTGGAGGAGGTTGCTAAACTAACCTAAAATATGTCGTTGTCTAAGCTCCTGGGTGTTGTGCAAACCCAGGAAATTGAGCTGATTCCATAAATCACAGGTAAGTTAGGTCGAGGTGAGAGTTACCGCCTCGTGCCAAAATATTTCCTGTTTGAAAATCTGGTTAAAAAAATACAGGTAGTCTTCAAGTTACGGCCACAATTTGAGCCCAAAAATTCTGTGTCTAAGTGAGATGGTTGTTAAGTGAGTTCTGCCCCATTTTACAACCTTTCTTGCCAAAGTTGCTAAGTGAATTACCAAAGTTGCTAAGTTAGTAAAACGGTTGTAAGGTGAATCTGGCTTCCCTGTTGATTTTGCTTGTCAAACGGTCACAATAGAATAGAATAGAATAGAATAGAATAGAATAGAATAGAATAGAACAGAATTAGAACAGAATTAGAACAGAATAGAATAGAATAGAATAGAATAGAATAGAATAGAATAGAATAGAATAGAATAGAATAGAATAGAATAGAATAGAATTCTTTTTATTGGCCAAGTGTGATTGGACACAGAAGGAATATGTCTTGGTGCAAATGCTCTCAGTGTCCATAAAAAGAAAAGATACATTCATCAAGAGTCAAGAATCATCAGGTACAACACTTAATGATAGTCATAGGGTACAATAAGCAATCAAATCATACTAGGAAACAGTCAATATAAATCGTAAGGATACAATGGCTGCCAGAATAGCTTACGCTCATTGCTGGAAGCACAACTATATTCTCCCAGAATGAATTGATCATTTATGACATGTGCTGAAATGGACAAAATGATCTTAATGTTACAAGAAAAATATGAGTCTGAATATTACAAAATCTGGGGAAAATGGTATAATGGGATTGAATTAGACAGATGGAAAATGAAGGAATTTAAGATAAGCAATTTATAGAGTAAATATATATATTTGCACAAATTATATATATTTGTAAATATGCACAAAAGATAGAATTGTATAAGATTGATGTCACAGAAATGTTAATGTAATGATTATCTTTTTGTTTTTAAAAGACATCAAAAACTAATAAAGTTTATTTAAAAAATTGTAAGGATGCAACAAGGTTACTTACAGTCATACAGTCACAAGTGGGAGGGGATGGGTGGTAAGGAGTGATGACAAGATTAACAGTAATAGTAGTGCAGACTTTGTAATAGTTGGACAGTGTTGAGCGAATTATTTGTTTAGCAGAGTGAAGGCATTTGGGGAAAAAACGGTCCTTGTGTCTAGTTGTTCTGGTGTGCAGTGCTCTATAGCGTCGTTTTGAGGGAAGGAATTGAAACAGTTTATGTCCGGGATGTGAGGGGTCTGTAAATATTTTCACAGCCTCTTTTTGACTCATGCAGTATACAGGTCCTCGATGGAAGGCAGGTTGGTAGTAATTGTTTTTTCTGCAGTCCTAATTACTCTCTGAAGTCTGTGTCTGTCTTGTTGGGGTGCAGAACCAAACCAGAGTTATACAAAAGGTGATAAACTCCAATCATCATAAATATGATTTGTCAAGCATCTGAATTTTGATCATGTGACCATGGGGACGTTGCAATGGTCATAAGTGTGAAAAATGATCATGTTACTTTTTCAATGCCATTGTAACTTTGAATGACCATTAAATGAATGGTTATAAGTCAAGGACAACCTGTACTCTTTATTCAAGTGTCAACTTTGCTGCATTAGCGTAGGAGTAATGAGTTGACAACATCCTTTATAATTATCTTTCTGGAACAATTGCCCTCTTAATTATCTGCTTGGCTAAAGAACTCGCGTTGCCATTTCCTGCAGTTCCTTCCTGGTGTTTTGGCTGATGAGATAGATGCTGGAGAATCCTGCTGTGCCCAACTCTGCCCACTGTTCTTAGCTCTCTGACATCGCTCTTAAATGAATCTAGCAAGAAATATATTCTTGGATGACATATGCAATTCTTAGTCAGAGCAGTAGCGTTTAGACTTACCTACCACCTCACAGTGCTTTACAGCCCTCTCTAAGCGGTTTACACAGCCTATTGCCCCCAACCATCTGGGTCATCATTTTACCCGTCTTGGAAGGATGGAAAGCTGAGTCAATTATTCTCAATAGACCTGCCTATCCTGAGACCAGTTTATCTCTGGGCACAGTTGCATGGTGCAATTTTGGTTCAATTATCCTTCCCCTACAGTGCAATCCTTGCAGACCAAAAAGAGTGTATTTCAGAGAGATACGAAAGCTGCTAGGCCAATATCTTTCAGATGCCACACTGTAGCAGGCAATACTTGGCAAGAATGCAGGAACATATCTTCACCCAAATGAACTAATTGTCTCCTGCAACAACCTCATTCCTCTTTCACTCCTCTTTTATTCTCTATGGGAGGGGCCATTCACCGCCCACCTGTGGTTTTAGTCCCCAGTCGATCCTTGTTCCTTAGCTGTTCCCTTCTTCTGGCAGCTCTGTGCATGTGCACACTGGGAACAGGCTCCAGCTGTTCTTCTGCCTCACTGATGTCCAACTCCGAAGGCAGCTGATAACTATCAGACGGCTCTGGCCCCATCTCTGCCTCCAACGCAGAGCACTCGTCAGAGCCTTCCCCAGACTCCAGGACTGGCCCAGGTTCTTCCCCAACCTCCTTACTGTCCAAATCTGCTGCTGGCAGGCCATAACAGCTTTGTTACATTTAGAGCATGGTTGGATTAGACCATGGTTTCTCCAATTTGTTAGCTTGAAGATGTGCAGACCCCTATGCTGGCTGGGGAATTCTGAGAGTTGAAGTCCATACATCTTCAAGTTACCAAGATTGATAAAGACTGGACTGGACCATCCTTTACACATTCTTAGAAGATTTCCCCAAAATATTGTTAGGTTTCTGTCTCGGGAGCTCTGGATGGGGAACATAGTCCTTCCTATTTTTTCTCTATAAATAACATCCCTGTTAGGTAGGTTGATATCTATGGAGATTCTCAATCATCCAGGTCATGATTGCTCCAAAGGTGCTTTTTTGAGAGGCAACTGGACTTTCTTTTTTTTCCTTGAAGATGTTTCGCTTCTCATCCAAGAAGCTTCTTCAGTTCTGATTGAACGGTGGAGAATGGAAGAGTATATATTCCTTGCAGTCATCTGGTCATTAGCACTCTTTCTGAGAGTCATTGAGACCACTTGGAGGTTTATCAGTGCCCTCAGGCTCATGTGAATAGTGCAAATGGGTATGGATGGGTTTTAAGGTCACTGCATCACTGTTTGGCTTGGTGGCAACACTGCCTCAGATAGAAAGTCCATTCAGAGAGTGGTGAGGACAGCAGAGAAGATCATAGGAATTTCACTTCCCATTATTCAGCATACTGCTTATAAGCGCTATGTGTTTAGAACTCAAAGCATTGTTAGAGACCCCACACACCCACTTTCCGGTCTGTTGCTGTTCCTCTGCTCTGGGAGGAGATTTCAAAGTATTTCTAGGACTACCAGATTCTGTTAACAGCTTTGTTCCCTGTGCCATCTGGTAAATTCACAAAATTCATTTTTCTCGCCATGTACGTATCTACATCTGAACTAGACTGTGTTGTTTCTCTGTGTCATATAATATATGTGGGTATAGGCATAATTTTATTTGGTCATGTTTATGTAGTGTATATTGGATGTGGTGACCCTTTCAGAGTTGTATGCAATGAAATTTCATTTTAATGTATGCTGATTAGTGTACATTTAAAGTGACAATGAAGTTATTCTAAGTCTAGGGATGTTAGGTAGGTTGGACCAAGCAAGAGGGACAGAGAACTTCTGTGGCTGATGATGGATTTAACACCTTAAGCTCTGCAGCATGCTAGCTTTCTATATAAAGGCCTATCCTCTGGCGGTCTTTCAAATAGAAAGAGATGATGGCCCTGGAGAGGAGACTGTGTGATGGACTATAGCAGAGGTCTCCAAACTTGGCAACTTTAAGACTTATGGACTTCAACTCCCAGAATTCTCCAGCCAGCATATCCTGGAGCTGGATAAGAGGCAGAAAAAGAGAGTTAGAATAGCCACTCCCTAGAATCTCTCACGATATATCCATTAGACTGAGAGTAGTAAAGGTTTACTCTGGCAAGATTCTGTCTGTTGTGTGCAAACAGATAAGGAACTAAATATTGACTGGATTGTTCTGCGTTGTTATTGGTCTTAGTCTGACATGCCTATTCATCGCAATAGCTATTATTTGGACAACAGGTTGAACCAAGTCAATGAAAGATCTAGCAGACATACAGATAGTCCTTGACTTACGATCACAATTGAGCCCAACATTTTTGTGGCTAAGTGAGTTTTGCTCCATTTTATGAACTTTCTTGCCACATTTGTTAAGCGAATCACTGCAGTTGTTAAGTGAGTAACACGGTTGTTAAGTGAATGTGGCTTCCCCATGGACTTTGCTGATCAGAAGGTTGCAAAAGATGATCACCCGACCCCAGGACACTGCAACCGTCATAAATATGAGTCAATTGCCAAGCATCCGATCATGCGACCCTAGGGATGCTTCGACAGTCGTATGTGTGAAAAATGGTCATAGGTCACTTTTCAGTGCCATGGTTACTTTGAACGGTCACTAAATGAATTGTTTTAAGTCGAGGACTACCTGTATTCACACAATCCAATAAACTTGGTTAAATTCAACCTTGGAAAAGATACTCATACCAAGTTACATGAGCCCAGCCCTTGTCCTGGTTTATGATTCAATCCATTGTAGGAACCCAGGCAGTGGCTTAATTTAGTAAGTTTGTGACAAATTTTAACTATGGTTAAATTAACCCACAGCCGGGATTTTTACAATGGACTGTTATCTTGTATTTAAATAGTGAGGGTTGAGAATTGCACACAGATACTTTGGGCGGTAAAGGCAGTATGTTTGCTAGACTAAAGCCCAGGAAATAATAGAGGAGATTTTCACCTGTATCCATCTCTTCTGCCTAACATGCCAGGTTGCAGGAATGCAGGAATATGTATGAATTGGGGAAACTCCCTGGGAGCTGTGTGAGAAGAAGCACCGGCTCTCCAGCAAATAACCATAATCTGGCATAAAGTTCTTTAAATACATTTCCATTTTGAAACGTAGGCATATTTCAGAAGTCATATATAGTTGTAGCCGAGGAGTGGTGCGGTGGCCTAGAAATAGAGCTCTCTCGCCTCACAATCATGAGTCTGTGAGTTCGATCCTAAGGAGAGGCAGATATTTCTGTCTCTGGGCACATTGAGAATATATTTGCTGAACAAAACTCTGCATTGGTGACGGGAAGGGCGGCCAGTCAGCAACTAAACAACTAAACTCCATTCAGTTGGCCAGACTCCACCCCGCAAGGGATTATGGGGTCATTAAAAGGAGACGATGATAGATAGTTCTAACTGAGAGAAAGGAACTATAGTGGTGAATTTGTGGACATCTGCTAGCTGGTTCCCTAGCCTATGGGCTTATCTGCATGAATATACAAAATTGACAAAGATCCCACTCAAAGGATACCATTTTTATTTGGGCATATGGACAAAGAGGCTCAGTGTGCCAAACAGCTAAATATCAGCGGCTGGGAAAAGACGTTTGTGTCAAATCCATCTTTTCTATAAAAAAAAATAGCACCTATATGAGCATGTCACACTACAGATACTGTAATTCTGGACGTAACAACCACAGTTGGAACCAGAATTTCTGTCTCTAAGCATGGAAATGGTTAAGTATCCGATTTACATCATGCCTGATTCATGACCTTTTTTGGCACGGTTGTTTACCAAATCACTGTTGTTGTTAAGTGAAACGCAGTCATTAAGTGAATCTGACTTCCTCCATTTACTTGGTTGGCTGGGAAGGTCGCAGCTGGCCAGGCCCCTTAATTTTGATCACATGACCTAGGGTTGCTGGGGATGGCCCATAGGTGTGACGATCGGTTGTTGTCAGTAAGTTTTTTTTTCCAGTTGCGGTTGAATGTTTCCTAAATGAATGGTTCTAACTTGAGGACTACCTGTAATTGCAGGTTATAAAAAGAAGCTGCATCATCGTGAAGATCAGGGATTTTAAAAGTTGAAAGTAGATATATTAAAGATGTTTAACAAGTACATTGTATGCTTTTGGGGTAGCTTAATGTGCTGAACATGCTTCGCTCACCAGTCTGTCTGCCTTCTTAGAATAGTTACTGATTTTTATTTATATAAACAGGGAGTTCACAGTCATAAATATTTTCATACAAGCATCCTGCATGGCTGGTGTGTGTGTGTGTGTGTGTGTGTGTATTCTATGTTGATATTTGCTTAGTGACATTCAACCTTGAAGTTCAAGGGCAAAGTAGATCAGGAAACAAACCTATTGTTTCAAACTTCTTATCAAATATCTGAGGGTTTATTGCTCTAATAAGGAAACAACTTGATTTTTAAGGGAGTATTTTTTTTAAAACTGAGACCTCCTGCTGAGATGTAATGCGGTTTATTTCTTTTTGGTTTGTTTTATGACTAAACCATTGTGTGCTCTTGAGAACCAAGCTATATCACAAACTACGTTTGAAGAAATTTTGATGTAGAGCCTCTGCGAATCGAATTATTCTGGCTTCCTTATTGACTTTGCTTGTCAGAATTGCAAAAAGTGACCACATGACCCTGGACGCTGGAACTGTCATAAATATGAGTCAGTTACCAATCAAAGTCAGAACTTTGATCATGGGACCATGGGACTGTGCAATGTTCGTAAGTGTGAAAAGCGATCATACGTCACTTCAGTGCTGTTGTAACTTTGAACCATCACGAAATTAATTAATTAATTAATTTGATTTATTTATTTGATTTGCCAATTGTTTACAAGATAATAAGTATAAGTGTATACATAGTTGTGAATACATGAAATGGGTACATATAAGAAAAATAAAAGAAGAATAAGAGAAACAATAGGACAGGGACGGTAGGCACGTTGGTGCGCTTATGCACGCCCCCTACAGACCTCTTAGGAAAGGGGTGAGGTCAATAGTAGACAGTCTAAGGTTAAAGTTGTAGGACGAGGGCTACCTGTACTGTAAGTAGGAAAGTGAACCTAACCGTCCTACCAAAAAAGACATGTTTCCATCCCAATAGACCCCAAAGTGGTAGAAGAAAGGCCCTGCAATGTGATCCTTGATTTCAATATAAATAGGATTCGCTGGCATTCTTTCGTAATAACTTCCTTCCTTTTTCCTTAGTTAAAACTATCTGCAACCTACCTTTGTCCAGTCATATCCTGTCAAGGGAAGGCCAGCACTCTGCACAAGCTCAGTGGCATTCTTTGACCTTGGTTCATCACTGCAGGGCAGCCCTTCCCCAGGGAAGAAAAAGGAAGCATATCGTTTAAAATAGACAGCTTCAAAACCAGAGATGTGTGTGTGTGCTCAGCTTGACAAAACCTCGGCGCATGCCTATGCAAATCAGTAATTTAAATAGAAATGTAATTCTTCTCAGCACCAGGAGAAAAATGGTGTCTTCGTAAACGATGGTTCTGCTTAGTCTGTTGCCCTTTCTAACTCTCGATGGGCAAATTTCAGTCCTTGGATTTCTTATTGTGCATTCCTTGTCTTGAAACCACAGATGACTTAGAGCAGTGATGGCTAACCTTTTCGACACTGAGTGCCCAAAACATGTGTGCACGTAAACCCCCAAAATGCAATGTGTGCACACACCCCATGCATGCACCCACCCCCCACGCATGCATGTGCGTCCCACATGCATGTGGTCCCCCCAACGTATGCGCGCATGTCCCTCCCATGCTCCCCGCCACTACTCATGCACGGCAGAGATCCAAAGACCAGCTGGCTGGCGGGAGGCGCAGGTGCATGCACGGCAGAGCTGAGCTGGGGTGACGGCTTGCGTGCCCACAGAGAGGGCTCTGCATGCCACCTCTGGCATACGTGCCACAGGTTCGCCGTCACGGACTTAGTCACCTCCTTCAAAACAGGGGACGTTTTTAGACAAGAGGTTTGTCTTTTTGCATAGCACTTCACATTAAGGACCTTAACCCAGGGGTGGGATTCAAATTTTTAACAACCAGTTCTGTGGGCGTGGCTTAGGTGGTGGGCGTGGCTTGGTGGTCATGTGACTGGGTGGACATGGGCTGGTGGTCATGTTATTGGCTGGGTGTGGCCAACTCAACATCACTCACATCGAGGCACGCATCTCCTCGCCTGGCCTCTCATGATTGTGGGGATGCTGCAACAGTCATAAGTGTGAAAAATGGTCATAAGTCACTTTTTTCAGTGCCATTGTAACTTTGAATGGTCACTCCACAGAAGCAAAGGACCAGCAAAGGAGGGGGGAAAAAATTCCAGAGAGGTTCCTGAGACCGGAAGTCTAGTCCTGCCAAGAATGTAATAAGAGTTAACGGAGAGGCAGTTTCTGTAAGCAACACCAGAATGTTTCCTTCCTGCCTTCCTTACAGGATTAGGCCAGTAATTTCTTCTAACAACCGGTTCTCCGAACTGCTTAGAACGTTAACAACCGCTTCTACCAAATAGGCGCGAATGGTAGAATCCCACCCCTGCCTTAACTCTAACCTTCTGTACAATAGAAATTGTCCAGCCTTAATTCATGAAGAGCAGTCAGTGGGGATGAAAACACAGATAGCCCTCGACATAAAATCATTCATATAGTGACCAAAGTTACAATGGCATTGAAAACAGTGGCTTATGATTGTTTGTCACCTGACTGTTGTAGCATCCCCATGGTCATGTGGTCAAAATTCGCGTGCCTGGTAACAGCCATGTATTCACGATTGTTGCAGGGTCCCAGGATCATGTGATCATATGCCAAGGTCCCAGGGGTGGGCTGCTGGGGGTTCACAGGGGTTCAGGAGAGCCCCTAGCTAAGATTCTGTGCAGTTCAGAGTACCCCCAAGTCCCACTCCTGGCTGGCCCCACCCCTCCCAGGAGTCCTCATGAGGCCTGTTTTGGATGCAAGTAGGTGCAGGGCACGCACAGAGGCTTAGGAAAGGCAAAAAATGGGCCTCCCGGAAGTTCAGGAAGGCCGGAAATGGGCCCGTTTCTGGCTTCCAGGGAGCCTCCGGAGTCCGGGAAGGTCGTCTTCGCCCTCCCAGAGGCTCAAGGAAAGCCTCTGGAGCCCGGGGAGGGCAAAAACGCCCCTCGCTGTGGTGCAGGAGGCCGACTAGGCCACGCCCACCATGGCCATGCCTACCCAGCAACCAGGCAGAGAACCCTTTGCTAAAATTTTGGAAGCCCACCTCACCCCTGCAAGGTCCCTAACCCTGAGGAACCAGGCTGCAGAAGGGGTGGGCGAGCATGTGCAAAGCTGAAAGCAGTGGCGCATGCACGAAAACCATCCCCTTCCCCCCCCCAACCCATTTCCACAGCCCCCTCTGCAGTCTGCCAAGCCAAAAAGGCTGGAGACCACTGCCTTATGCGACTTTCTGACAAGCAAAGTCAATGGGGAATTCAGATTCACTTCACAACTAGGTTACTAACTTAAGCAACCGCAGTGATTCACAACTGTGGCAAGATGTTCGTAAAATGGAGCAAAACTCACTCAACCTCTGTCTTGTTTAGCCACAGAAATTTTGGAGCCCTTTTTTGTCATAAGCCGAGTGCTACCTGTATTACAGAGCAAAGTAGACTGAATTCTTAAATCCTCATTCAGATGAACCTGTAAATACAGGAAGTGTTTACTCTAGCTATCCTTCAATTAAAGGCAAGCTTTTCCTGCCACTCTATCATTAGGGTGACCTGACCCTCCTTCTTAAAAGTAGTGTATATACTTTGGTGCTTCAGAATGACTCCACCGTGTCAGCTCTTAAGAATCTGGTCTGCTTCCCTGACTTGGCAGGTAAATCCGTTGTGATCATGTGATTTGCAAATTGCTGGCGTCTCTTTGAGTTTTTAAAAAAATCTTGATTTAAGAGTTTGAAGTGTTGCGTGCCTGAAAGTTTACACAAGTAGCTGGAAGCTGCATTAGTTAGTCCAACTTTTTGCATGTTGGGGAATAAAATAAAATTTGGGATATGTTTAATTTACAATGAATTCAATTACTTTTGGGAGGGTTAAGAGTTAAAAAAAAATATTTAGGTCTCAGGATCCCTGGAACTAGACCAAAAGCATTGCACACCAGAACAACTAGACACAAGGACAGTTTTCCCCCATGCCATCACTCTGCTAAATAATTCATTCCTACACTACTGTCAAACTATCTAGTAAAGCTGTTTTCTATTATTCTTCTCATCTTTCCTACTACCTATTTCCTTATTGTCTTTTGACTATAACTTTTTGCTTGTATCTTACAATTTATATTGTTTACTTGGTATCCTATATCAGAGGTCCCCAACCACCAGTCCGCGGACCGGTGCCGGTCCAGCGGAACAACTCCTACCGGGCCGCGGCTTGCTGGGCGCCGCCATCTTTTTCATGAAAAAGTGCTTCCGGTGAGCTTTTCCGGGTAGAAAGCTCACGGAAGCACGTTTTCATCAAAAAGATGGCGGCGCCAGCGCTTCCAGTGAGCTTTTTCGACCCGGAAAAGCTCACGAAGCGCGGCGCCGCTATCTTTTTGATGAAACGTGCTTCCGTGAGGTCACCGGAAGCACTTTTTCATCAAAAAGATGGTGGCGCCCAGCTGATGCCGGTACCGGGCCGCGGCACCCAGCTGATGCCGGTACCGGGCCGCGGCATCAAAAAGGTTGGGGATCACTGTCCTATATGATTTATATTGATTGCTTATTTAGTACCCTATGACTATCACTAAGTGTTGTATCTTATGACTGATGAGAATCGTATTTTTAAGATGACTATGATCATGATTAACACTTATTGCTTGTATGTACACTGAGAGCTTATGTTCCGGAGTCAAATTCCTTGTGTGTTCAATCACACTTGGCCAATAAAGAATTCGGAAGATAACATTGATAGTTTTTAGAAGAAACTCTGATGGAGGTTTTTTTTTTAAATCCAATTTCCTTATTTTTGGATAAACAATTATTTTAATTTTCTATAATTACTTAGGCCAATTAGACTTACTACATTAAATTTGTTCATTGCCAAAGAAAATTCATAAGCATTGCCATATTTAAAAAGTTTGCAGACAAAATTTACGAGTGTGATTTTCCAGTTTCTTGGAGGCCTGCACATATGTTGGCCCCATAATGACCCCATAATCTCTTGCGGGGTGGAGTCTGGCCTACTGACTGGAGCTAGCAAAGTGTTTTAATGGCCGGATGCCCTTCCTGTTGCCAATGTGGAGTTTTGTTCAGCAGATATATTCTCATTGTGCCCAGAGAGAGAAATATCTGCCTCGATCTAGTATCGAACTCACAGCCTTCTGGTTGTGAGGCGACAACTCCACCTCTAGGCCACTGCACCACTCCACGTATGTTGCCTACTCCTAAACTAAATTAATTACAATGAATTAAAGCCACTGTTTGGGTTTGCACAGTATGATAAACCGTGACTTGCTTATTGTTTATTGAATAGATCATAGCTGACATGGGTCGCTCGATATACCAATGCATAAATCAAAATAAGTCAAAATGCAGAAATGTGCTAAACCAAAACCAATCAAAGGTATGCAAGATGTGATGTTTGGTTGGAAAACCACGGCCTTACATCCCTGGAATTGATTTCCCCAGCTCCACAAAACTCCGTACGTTAGCAAGAGGCTTGTCTCCTGCCTTCTTGAGGTTCGGTGGCACCAAGGGAGACTTCCTAATCTTCGATCCTCAACAGGAGCCAACACCCGAGGAGAAGATTTTTCAGGATTTCCTTAGAAAACAAGGTAGGATGCTATTCAGCTTATTAATGGCTACCTTTTCGCTAAATACAGTAGAGCCTCGGGTCGCAACCGTAATCCTTTCCAGGATTTCGGCCACAACCCAATTTGGTCATGACTGGAAGCATGACCGTCTGCGCATGCGTGGATCCCAAAAAATTGCGCCGAAGGGAAAATTGGCCAATTTTGTTCACCACCCGATTTTTTAATCGTGACCCGATTCAAAAATTGGGTGGATTTTTTGTTTGCCACCCGATTTGGTCGCGAACAGGAGCATTCGCGACCCAAGGTTCCACTGTATTGCTTCATGTGATCCAAACTTACACCAACCCTGAAGACCAAAAACAATTTTAACAATTTTAAATCAGATACTGACACAACCCAGTAATCATCCATGGGCTGTATGAAACTTTAGCCTGTGCTGTGCCTAGGGAGGTTCTCAGCCATCCAAGTCATGGTTGTCCCAAATGTGTTTTTTTTTTTCAAAAGACAACTTGACTTTCTTGGATTTTTTCTTGAAGACGTTTCACTTCTTCTCTAAAAAGCTTCTTCAATTCTGACTGAATGGTGGAGAATTCAAGTGACTCTGAGGGTATAGAAAAAACCCCAAGTGGTCACAAGGAGTCTTAAGAGAACTAACAATCAACCTTTCAGAGTGCTGAGGACCAGATGATGCAAAGAATATAAATCCTTCCATTCCTCACCATTCAGCCTGAACTGAAGAAGCTTCTTGGATGAGAAGTGAAATGTCTTCAAGTAAAAAAAAAAAAGCAAGAAAATCCCGTTTTGAAAAGCATCTTTGGATTCAGCCTGTGCTCTCTATGGCCTACAGAACTCCAGAAGCATATCTGTTTTCTATTATTGTTCTTGTTAAGAATTTGTTCAATTTTTGATTAAGTTTATTAAAAGTGCCTCTAAGGATAACACAACAACAGGGGACAAAGTCTCATTTGTCACTGCCCCTGTGGCCTCTCCTGCTCTTCAAGATAAGGTTGATAGCTGGTTAGCTTTCTCTCAGGATCTTTCTCTTTTGAATTTGTACCGTACGCCACAGATGCTGTGTGCTAACAATCATTTTTGGTCTTCTGTTGTGAGCTGTAACAATAGGGTAGAGCCTGCTCAGCAGTTTATACAGTTTGTTCATTTAAAAATAGTTGTGCTTGTGTTGCTAGAAGAATAGGAGGAATCTAGTTCCTGAACTGGGAGAGAAAACATTTAATTTTTACAAAGTACCGGTAGCTTTTTTTGCACATATCCACAGTACAAAGCGCTAAATATTTCAGGCAAAGTGAAAAGTATTTCTTGAGGGCACAAGGGTACAGACACAAATGATACATATGTATAAGTTTAGGCACTAGAAACAAATTTCTTGTTGTGTCCAATAATACTTGGCCAATAAGCTATGCTATTTTGTTCTGTTCTGTTCTATTCTATTCTTCATTCCATTCTATTCTATTCTCTATTCTATACTCTATTCTATACTCTATTCTATTCATTCTACTTCTATTTGTGATGCATCGGAAAGCAACAATTAAAGATTAGACATGTGAAAAGACAGGCACTCTTAACACACACTTAGCCCTTCACTTAGGACTGGTTACTTAGTGACAGTTCAAAGTTATGACGGACCTCCCCAGAGCTCCCCAAATGACCCAGATTTGAAATTCGGATCACTGCCCCACTGATCATCTGATCATATTTTGGGTGCTCAGCAACCAATCCCCATTTACGGCCATTTGTATTGTCTCATCTTCACATATCACAATTCACCTCTGGTTTTTTTCTGGAAGCCAGTGTTTAACTCTAGTTTCCAGCAAAAATGGCCCATTGCGAACAAGGGATTCATTCACTTAATGACCGCAGCTTTTACTTATCAGCTGTCAGGAAAAAGGCCATAAAATTGGCAGCTGACCTGCTAAACAACATGACTTACAACCAGAATTCCAGGCTCAATTATACGGTAGTTGTAAGTCAAAAGGCTACCTCAATATTGCTTCTTTCCCAGGTTGATTATGCTCTGTCTTACAACATGATTTATGTCTCATGAATAAAATAAATGAGAAAATGGTGATTTAAATTATTTTGCTCCAGAATCCAGAGAAGTACATTAACTGGCTCTGGAAGAATGGAAGCACAGGTGGAAAATAGGGCTGCTAGATCTGGCTTGCAAAAATCCAAATGGTAGCAGAGAATTAGGAGGAGGGGGGGAACTTTGTTGTCATCTGATAGTTTACAACACATACACATAGATTAAACAATAGGTGTTTTGATAAATAATTTTATTCCATCACCATTTAAATCAGGGAGAAATAGCTATTCTTTTTAAAGGTGGAATAAATTTCAAAGTTCAGGAGATTTTGAAAGGTAAGGAAGATGCCTATATAATTATAGAAGGGGAAGTTTATAATAAAACATTACCTATAGTATCTATTCCTGTTTTAATTAGGGTCAGACCAATTACTCACAAAAATTATGAACAAAAAAAGTATTACATATAATATTATAAAAGGAGGGCACTTCAGTATTTGAGTCATTAAAAACTCAGATTGGAAAGCACAAGAGATTTCAAAACTTAATGCATAGTCTTGGATCCTTTTCCTTTTGGCCTTGTTTTTCTTAAAAATGTGCAACACTCAAGGACTCCTGATATAGGTAGTCAGTCACTCATGACTAGTCACTTAAGTGACTGTTCAGAATTACAATGGACCGTCCAAAGGCACTTATGATCCAGTCAGCCATCCCTCATTGGTCACGTAATCACATTTTGGGTGCTTAGCAACCAGTTTGTGATTAAGGTCACGTGACTGTGTTTTACTTTCGTTTTTTGTTTTTGCTAGAAACCAGTGTTTATTTCCAGTTTCCATCAAAAGTGCTGTTGGAAGAAATATCCATCTGGGTTCAGTTCCAAGTGGGGAGAAAGACACTGGAAACATGGAGGCTGTTTGAAAAGATGGTTTAATGGTAGACAGCAGGACCACATGGCTGAGAGAGAGAGAGAGAGAGAGAGAGAGGGAGAGAGATTTATACCCTCTGTTGGGCTTTGAACTTGCTTCCTGTTCCTGTGGCAAAAAATATATCCTGATTAACCAATCAGGCTCCCATGTCAGACTCCCATGGGGCCATGCAGGGCTAACTTTGTAGGTTGTCTTGAGTCCCAAGCTTGGTTGAATTTTGCTGGGTGACGTAATGAAGCGGCTTTGGGCAATTCCTATTATGGCTTAATGGCTTTATCCTGGTTTGGATCTGAGTGAGGGCTAATCCCATCACCTTGGAGCTGAAAGTCTTTTGTCTTGTAGATAAGATGTCTTTGGTCTTTCTGGGGCTAATAAGAAAGGTGGGGGGGCTGCTTTCCAAGAGCATATTTCTCCTTTTCTCATCCAGGGAGGTGTAAGATTCTGCCTTTTTAATATTTCCCAGACCATTTCATTCTTCTAGGAGAGGGGTGGGTGCTAACTTTCTACAATGCCCATTGCAGACAACGAGCTTCCTCTAGTACTCTAGCATACTGCATGATAGTAGAAATGTAAGAATTCCATTAGCTGTTGATTTTTGCTGGTGACACTAAAGCAAATAGGTTTAAAAAGTAAAGTTTTGGAAAAGGGAGTATTTGGCCATTTTCTTGGCATGCTTCCACCCTTATACAATTTTGGGAATTTTCTTACAATTCTGATAAAATTGCTTCCCCATTGCTGTGCCTAATAAGAGAGAAGGCCCTGTCTTAAATCCTTACCACTTTCTTCTCCACAATCCACTAATACTTGAAGAAGGAAGCTCTAGCTTTCCAGGTATGATGGAACCCCTACCTTTATCAGCCTCAGAGACCTAACATGGAGGAATGCTGGGAGCTGTAGCTCACTATTTCTGGGAAACTACAGGTGCCCATTTCTCCTTAAACAAGAGTCACTTGCCCAACTGATGACGTTCTCTCCATGGCCCTTAAACCAGCCTCATCTCCAATTCAACACTGTAATGATGAGATCTTCCTGTTTCTTTGCCTCATGCTCTAGCAATGGTGGATATCTGTGCATTCAGAACTGCCCCTTTGGACTTCATAGCGCAATTGCAGTCTCAATGGCTTTTCGAGCAGAAACTCATCTTCCGGGAACAAGTAAAGAACAGGTATAAAAACATCACATTTACAGGTAAGGCTCGTGTGATCATGAATACTATTGAGAAAACCTATTAGGGGAGATGGGCTGCCATAAAGAAGAGGGAATCAAGCTATTCGCCAAAGCACCTGAAGGCAGGACAAGAAGCAATGGGTGGAATTTAATCAAGGAGAGAAGCAACCTAGAACTAAGGAGAAATTTCCTGACTGTTAGAACAATTAACCAGTGGAGTGATTTGCCATCAGAAGTTGTGGGTGCTCCAACACTGGAGGTCTTTAAGAAGAGATTGGGCAACCATTTGTCTGAAATGGTACAGGGTCTCCTGCTTGAGCAGAGGATTAGACTAGAAGACCTCCAAGGTCCCTTCCAATTCTATTATTTTGTTATTCTGATTTGGCACATGGAAGGAGCCAAAGACCATACTAGAGATCCTAAAGGTAAAGGATCTCTATATGTAAAGGATCTCTATCACCCATATGTGCTAGTCGTTTCCGGCTCTAGGGGGCAGTGTTCATCTCCGTTAACACAGCCGAAGAGCCAGCACTGTCCAAAGACGTCTCCGTGGTCATGTGGCCGCCATGACTAAATGCTGAAGGCGCACGGAACGCCGTTACCTTCCTACCAAAGTGGTCCCTATTTTTCTACTTGCATTTTTATGTGCTTTTGAACTACTAGGCTGTCAGAAGCTGGGACAAGTAATGGGAGCTCACTCCGTTACGCAGCGCTGGGGATTCAAACTGCTGAACTGCTGACCTTTTGATCGACAAACTCAGCGTCTTAACCACTGAGCCACCGTGTCCCTTACTAGAGATCCTACAGAGCCCCAAATATAACAGATTAACAGAGTTGGAAGGGACCATGTAGGTCATCCAGTCCAACCCTCCCACCCAAGCAGGAGATCCTACACCATTTCTGACAGATGGCAATATTTAGGGCCTCTTAATATCCTCCCCCATTTCCTGAAGCTGTGGTAAAATTTCCCATGTTCGTTGCATCATACTGAGTTCTGTGGCCAAAAATTATGCTATATGAAGAGAAACAGCTCAATAAAAGGACATTCCCCAGGAAGACTGGAGGGAGGAAAATTGTTAAGAGTAAAGACCAGGCAAAAGGGGTATGTAATCCAGCATATTGGGGCACATACTGGCCAGCATAGCTCCCTTTTAGTATTGCTCAATTAGTACTTACAATATTGAGATTCACAAGATAATAAATAGCCATCCGTTTTGCCAGCTGCATACTGGTAGTCCTCAACTTACAACAGTTCATTTAGTGACTAGAGAGGTACAATGGCCCTGAAAAAAGTGACTTATGACCATTTTTCACAGTTATGACCTTGGCAATATCCCCATGCTCATGTGATCAAAATCCAGATACTTGGCAACTGGTTCAAACTAAATGACCGTTGCAGAATCATTTGGGTCATGTGATCACTTTTTGCGGCCTTCTGACAGGCAAAGTCAGTTGAGGAAGCCAGATTCACTTAACAACCAGGTTACTAACTTATCAGCTGCAGTGATTCACTTAACGGTGGCAAGAAAGCTTGTAAAATGGGGGCAAAACTCACTTAACAAACGCCTCCCTTTCACATCAGAAATTTTGGGCTCAGTTGTGGTCATAAGTCAAGGACTACCTATATTGCCTGGTCTTCCATGAATTTGGCTAGTCCCTTTTTAAAACCATCTGAATTGGGAGCCAGGTGTGATAGCTCAGGGGTTAAAGACACACTAAGCTTGTCAGCTGGCTGACAGCCTAGGTTTGAAACCTGAGCACTGCACAACGGGGTGAGTTTCCTGTTCCTTGCTCTACTTCCTGCCCACCGACAGTTTGAAAGCATGCAACTGCAAGTAGATAAATAGGTACCATGTTAATGGGAACCTAACAGCGTTCAGTGCGTCTTTGATGTATAGTCACATCAGGGTTCCTCAAACTTTTTAAACAGGGCCAATTCATGATCCCTCAGACTGTTGGGGGCCGGACTGCTGGGTGGGTGTGGCTAGGTGGACATGTGACTGAGTGGGCGTGGCCAATTTAGC
Source organism: Notechis scutatus (assembly GCF_049901735.1). Classification (NCBI taxonomy): domain Eukaryota; kingdom Metazoa; phylum Chordata; class Lepidosauria; order Squamata; family Elapidae; genus Notechis; species Notechis scutatus. Next base: position 12,842,710 of record NC_142012.1, on the reverse strand, counting down.
AGTCCATTAAAAAATACACACACATTAAACTTTAATTTGTTATGCTCCTGGGGGTGGAAAGCAGGTTAGTGAAGGGATGTGGCTGCCTTGGGGTGTGTATGAGGGACTTCTGTTTGTGTGTATGTCTCTCTCTCTCTCTCTCCCTCCCTCCCTCCTTCCCTCTTCTCCCCCCCCCTCTTTTTCTGGAGGCCAGGAAGGCCAAAAACGGGCCCATTTTTGGCCTCCCCAGCCTCCAGTACCACTCTACTACCCAAAAATGGGCCCGTTTTTGGCCTCCAGAAGGTGAGTAGGTGGGGCAATGGGCAGGGCAGTCTCATGGTCCTGTGCGGGCTGGATTAATGGCTTCGGCGGGCCATATTCGGCCTGTGGGCCATAGTTTGAGGATCCTGAGTCACATGGACCATGGAAATGTCTTCATGCAACGCTGGCTCCCTCGGTTAGGAAATGGAGATGAGCCGGACACAGCTCTAGGGGTCTTTACCACATCTGAAGACTGTGAATGTGCCAGTATAATAATATACATGTTGTTTTGATCCTGAAGGAGCCTTCCTGGGTCTTTAAACAGAATTTAAATTTGCAATAAAATGCTCTTTTGCATATATAATATTTGGAAATATTTCAGGACTAAAAACAGCATTTTTTAAAAAAATCACGGACATTTCATAGAAAAATCATAATAAGGCCATCGTTGTGGTGGAGTCCTTGTTAAAGAGGAGAAATTGTTCAAAGGGTGGATATTTCACCATGCAGGCAAAATACAGCATCACTTTCAAAATTCTGTAAAAATGAGAGGGGGGCGGGAATAAAAATGATTATCAAATTCATTGAATTGGTTTAGAGGATCTTCTGTGCACAAGTATCTTGAAATAACACGGCTTTATTTTCACTCTCTCAACAGGAAGTACACTGGATATTTTATACAACTTTGCAAATTGCAGTAATTTGCACCTGATTTTTGGTCTCAATGCCTTATTACGGAAAGGCCGAACCCAGTGGGACAGTTCAAATGCTCAGCAGATTCTAAATTATACCAATTCCCAGGATTACATCTTGTCTTGGGAACTCGGAAATGGTAGGTGTATGGGTTAGGGCAGGGATATCAAACTCGATTTAATTGAGGGCCGCATCAGGGTTGTGTTTGACCTTGGGGAGCCGGGAGCGTGGCGTGGCCGGAGGGGCATGGCCAGGGGGCATGGCCAGCTCGACGTCACTCATGGAGGCTCCGTTTTTGGCCATGACAGCTCGCTCAGGTTCCGCAGGGGTCTGCAGGAGGCGTTGTGGCCAAAAACAGCCTGGGCCGGTCATGCGCAGTCCTCCCGTGCTCTGTTTTCACTGGCAGAGGCACCCCAGGCCAGTCCTTCACTGTTTCTAGGGGCGGGCCCACAGGCCAGATCTAGCACCCTACGGGCCGGATCCAGTCCCCGGGCCTTGAGTTTGACACCCTTGGGTTAGGGATTTCATGAGCAAGTGTATTTAGGTAGTCCTCGACTTACAACCTGTCAGGGTTCCTGCAGTTACTCCAATTAAATCATGAGCCTCGAGCCACACTCCCAAAACTAAAGAGGATTTATTTGAAGCTACCATTCCACGTCCGGTACTAACCTGGATGTAGTCAACTCTGAGATACGTAATTCACTGTCACCCATGATCCTGCTTTTCCCCCCACCCCTCTGGGTGTATCATCCAACAAAAAACATCCATAGCCAAGAGTCATCAATCATGCTCTCCAACTAGATTTTTTTCTTGGCAGAAGCTTCAGCCATCTAATCAGCCTTTGAAGAAAATATGAATGGAATGTACTTTCGATTCCACACTGCCGCCTGCTCTTTGAAACTCCTCCCCACTTCTTTCTATTGTCAACTATAAAATGTGTATACAAAATGTTTCATGAGTTGACACAACTGTTCGTTTAGTGACCGAAGTTACATTGGCACTGAAAAAAGTGACTCGTGACTTTTTTCAGTTTATAAGAGTTTCCACTCTCATAACCTTTGCAGCAAACCCATGGTCACATGATCAAAATTAGGAAGCTTGGCAACTGGCATGTATTTATGACAGTTGGACTGTTCCTGGGATCATGTGATCACCATTTGTAATATTCCCATCTGGCTTCCAACAAGCAAAGTCAATGGGGGAAGACAGATTCACTTAACAACCAGTGTTTCACTTAATAACAATGGTTCGGTTTAACAGCTGTGGCAAGAAAACGTGAAATGGAATGCAATTCATTTACCCATGGAATGCCTTGCATAGCAATGGAAATTTTGGGCTCTGTTGTGGTCGGATCTCAAGGACTACTGGTCTTGATTTTGGGGAAAGGCAATGGACATCTTTATGTTAAGTCCAATACTGCCAAGCTATAAAACTGTGTTGCACATCAACACTTTTAACTCAACAATATTTGTGCATCCTTTTAAAAATAATAATAATATGGCACTACAGTTGGAGTGGAAACCTGCTACTTACCCAGTTTTAAAGAGTTGAATATGCATTTTGGATCAGCAGCAATCAAATTTGACACCATGAAAAACAAAAACATGAATGGGGTTGCCCAATATTCATATTTTTTGAAAGCCATACTTAAACAAAGCTAGAAATTGTGCTTTTCATAGCAAACATCAGCTGAAATGTTCTGAAATGTTCTAAACGTTCTTTGTAGTTTCCAAGTTTATCCATTAACTAGCTCGATACCCGTGCTTTCCTACGAACCAATGTGGTCGGGCTTAGTTTTGAGGGAGGAAAATAAGGGGGAATTTTTTTTGCCTCTGCCTACCACCATCCATCGGTATTTATCTGGCTAGCGTCCTGTCAGTTTGTGAGAGTTGAGGGCTGTTTGGAAACTGAAAGAGTATTTGCTGTGTAAGCAAGGAGACAGCAAGCAGCCTGGATGTGGCTTAGCTCAACTGTTCTGTACTAAAGCTGGTTGCTGCTCTGAAACTGAAACTCCTCTCCTCTGCTTGTGTTTTGCATTTGGAAGATATTTCTTTTCAGGTGGGGAGGGGGAGTAGAACTCCTTAGCATCAGAGCATGTTAATAATAATATACAAAATACTATACACTATACTAATGTTCTTATGGTCGCTTCGAAAAATCCTTTCTTAGTGAGCACCTAGAAGCCAAGAGGAACATACGTGCAAAATTTCAAGTTTGTAGGCTTTACGGTTCTGGAGATTTTGTGATGATGCGTGAGTGGTATTTTACTTTTATAGATATAGACTGGTTTTGATATTTTAGGTTCCATATTTGGGGTTGATTATTACCATTGTATAAACATTTAGAGAATTACCGTCAACGTGCTGGAGTTGGAATAGACATAAGCAAAGGTGGACAAATGCTTTTTTTATATATATTTTTTACAGAGCCTAACAGCTTTTTGCACAAGTCTGGAATAGAAGTCAGTGGCTACCAACTTGGTCAAGATTTTGTACAACTCCGGCAGCTTCTGAATAATTATATCCACTACAAAAATGCCAAAATCTATGGCCCTGACTTAGGAAGGTCAAGTCGGAAGCACAGTAAAATTTTGCTTAAAAGGTAAAATGAAAATATTTGGTGTTGTTGATGTGCTAAACAGCCAAACCAGGTGCAATATTTAATCATGGCTTGCTTAAGCTATTCTTTGCTGCTTTCATTGGGGTTTAGTTTCAAACTAGACCTTTTTTCTGTCTGTCAGTATAGGAAAAGGAGAAAAAAAACCCCAAATCTTTCCCCTTTTCTCTCTCCTTCACAGCTTAAAAATCTTCTTAGGGAACAGTGTTACTGTTTTTTAATAGTTTCAATTCCAGGGTACCTTATTTGTTGCTTTTGCTGTTTGACCCGGTCAACCAAAACTTTCTCTTCTTATCTTCCTCCTGCACATTCTTTTCTGATCGAGTTCTTCTTTGTGGTGGCCATTTCTGACCACTGCTGCAACCGCCTTCGGAAAAGGGAGTAATGGCCAGCTGGGGAGGAGAGATGCAGCTCTCCTCAACCCTGCAGGCAGTCTCCCCCCTCTTCACCACCTCTACGGGGTGGCTTAGCCCCAAAACCAGCCGGCTCAAGGCGCTCCAGCGGCGAGCACGGATTGAAGCCTCGCAGAGATGAAGTTTCGGTCTGTCGCTGAAGAACGTCTTTCCTTCTTCTCAGGGCTGTTTTTGATTAATACCTGATTTTTGCAACGGGTGGGGATTCCAAGACTGGTGACAGAGATTGTAAAAGGAAATGACTATCGAAATTGTCTTATTTTGCAGTTTTCTGAAGTCAGGAGGCAAAGTGCTTGATTCTGTCACATGGCATCAGTAAGTAAGTTCATATCTAGCAATTCAAGCATGATGATCTATTGGTTGAATGGGGAAGAGGGAAGGGTGACTCTGGTTTTTTTTTTTTGTTGTTGTTCATTTGTTTATTTAAGGGGAAATAGCATTGGGGAGACAGACAGGTTAAATTTAACATTTCACAATAGCATTTAGGCTTATATACCGCCCTGTAGCACTGTATAGCACTTTCTGGGCAGTTTGCAATGTGGAAGCATTATTTGCATATTGTTCCCAACAGTCTGAGTCCTCATTTTACTGACATTAGAAGGATGGAAGGCTGAGTCAACCTTGAGCCCTATGAGGATTGAACTTCAGGCTGTGGGTAAAATTTGCCTGCAATACTGCACTTAACCACCATACCACAACGACTCCTTACGCTAATTTAGATTTAGAATTAGAGTGTTTAGCCAGAGATTATGACTGACTGGGCAATTCTGAGTGTTGAAGTTCACACTTATTAAAGTGTGATTAGGATTGAGAAAATACACTATGTATGTCATGAATGAGTTTTAAAATACACTATGTATGTCATGAATGAGTAAGCTCTAATACTATTGGGAACAGATGGCAACTTGCAGCTGCCTCACTTCCATTCATACATTCAAAATATATATATATGTATATGTTCCCATATCTTTGTCAAACTTATTTTCAGAACACTAAGGGCCCACTGCTTCTGTGACACCATTCAAAGAAATGATCTAGCACGATTTCTTGTTTCCTTCATCTGTTTCTTCTAGGAATATTTATTATTACTAATTTCAAAAAAAAATCCTACATGAGCCAAAGCAGGCATAGAGACTCAAAAGGTAGCCACATATTCATCTGTCCATGCAAGCAGGTTGAATAACATTAATTCTTTCCAGGTCCCATCTTTAGAATTTTGTATGCAGGCTGGGGACTTCTGGGAATTGAAGTCCATATATCTTAAAGTTGCTAAAGTTGAAAAACGCTGCTCTCAAAAAAAAAAAAAAAAAATGAAACCTGACCAGAATCAGGTTTTCTGCTCTATCATTTATAAAATGGTTGGTTAGATCTATATCCTGCCTCTTCTCCGGGAGTTTAAGGTGATGTGCTTTAATATTCTCTCCTCCAGTTTTTCTTCACAATAATCTGAAGTAGATTGAGAGATTCTGATTCAAATCACCCAGTGAACTTTCATAGATGAGAATAGAGTCGACCCTTGGTCTAGCTCTATCATCTCCACGACCACAGAACACCATCTCTTGAACTTGTTACAATGCTGTAACAAACCTGGGACTGGAACAACTAATAACCAACAATACTAGACTTAACAACTGCCTCGATCTCATCTTCTGCAATAGTTTGAATTCAATTTACGGAATACAAATTAAAGAACCCTTTTCCAACAGTGACCACAGCATGATTGACTTTTGTCTCAACATATGTCCACACAAAAATCAACACAAATATGTGATCCCCAATTATAACTTCAAAAAAGGCAACTATGATCTTATAATCAACGATCTCTCATCCCTTGATTGGCAATTTCTATTCACTGGATGCAATACTGTTGAAGACCATTATAACATATTTTTGCTTGAAGTCAAAAGAGTCATCACACTATATGTACCAATAACAACTCCAAAAACCAGAAAAAAACAGATTACTCATAACAATAAGGAAGCTTCAATCCAAAAGGAGATCACTTTGGCGGAAGAACAAATCTGGTCACGTTGCCAACTTCAAAAGCCGATACAAAAATTTATGCCACCAGATAAAGACTGAATGCACCAATTATCACATTAAACAAGAGGAAAACCTTCTACGCACCAATTCCACTTGCGCTTTCTACAATTTTGTAAACAACAAACTAAAAGACTCAAGGTCCATCCCACCCCTGAAAGGACCTAATGGTAAAGACTGCAACGACGACACTATTAAAGCCAACCTCTTTAACATATTTGGCTCAGTATTTGTAAACAGCAATGGATCATGCCCAATATTTCCTAGTCGAACCACAGACAACTACAATGATCTAATAAATATCGATTTTACAGTAGACAATGTTGAAAAAGCACTACGCAATCTAAAATCTCTTATCTATTCGACCAGATGGAATATGTGCCTACTTCTAAGCATAATCTTTGAAAAATCTTTCAGGACCAGCTCCTTGCCAAAACTATGGTCATAAGCCACGGTCATCCCCATATTCAAAAAGGGAGACTCCAGCCTAGTTGAAAATTACAGGCCAATCTCCTTATGCTGCATCACCTGTAAAGTCATGGAATCAATTATTAACCAATCCATTATCCTCCACTTGGAGACAAACAACCTACTCTCTAATAAACAATTTGGTTTCAGAAAAAAACTATCCTGCAATCTGCAACTCTTACACTGCAAAAACATATGGACTACACAACTCGATCAGGGCAAAGCAATAGATGCAATCTACATAGACTTCTGTAAAGCCTTTGATTTAGTGGTACACGACAAACTACTCCTAAAACTAAAATCTTATGGTATCTGTGGACACCTGCATAACTGGATAGAAGCATTCCTGTCAAACAGACAATAAATGGTCAAATTGGGAGCGTCCTATCAAATTCTGTACCTATCAATAGTGGTGTCCCCCAAGGCAGTGTTCTAGGACCAACTCTCTTCATACTCTACATAAATGACCTCTGTGATCATATCAAGAGCAACTGTGTTCTCTTCGCTGATGATGTAAAGCTATTCAACACCACAGACAATACTGCTACCCTTCAAAAAGACCTCAACTATGTATCAGAATGGTCAAACAAATGGCAACTTCAAATCTCAACAAACAAATGCTCTGTCTTACATATTGGCAAAAAAAATCAGAAAATAAAATACAGGCCGAATAGTCAAGATCTTGTTGATGATCCAAACTCTGTCAAGGACCTTGGAGTACTCATCTCTAATGATCTAAGTGCTAGAGCCCACTGTAACTACATAGCCAAAAAGGCATTAAGAGTTGTTAACCTAATCTTACATAGCTTTTTCTCTGGTAATATTACACTACTAACTAGAGCATACAAAACATTTGCTAGACCAATACTCGAATACAGCTCATCAGTCTGGAACCCGCATTACATATCTGATATTAATACAGTTGAGAAAGTCCAGAGATATTTCACAAGAAGAGTTCTCCACTCCTCTACTTGTTGCAGAATACCTTATGCCACCAGACTTGAAATTCTAGACCTAGAAAACCTAGAACTATGCCGCCTTTGGTTCGATCTAAGTATAGTATATAAAATCATACATTGCAATGTCCCACCTGTCAATGAATACTTCAGCTTCAACCATAACAACACAAGAGCAAACAATAGATACAAACTCAAGGTTAATCACACCAAACTAGATTGCAGGAAATACGACTTTAACAACAGAGTGATCAATGTCTGGAATACTCTACCTGACTCTGTGGTTTCTTCCCCAAACCCCAAAAACTTTAACCTTAGACTTTCTACTATTGACCTCACCCCTTTCCTAAGAGGTCTGTAGGGGGCATAAGCGCACCAACGTGCCTACCGTCCCTGTCCTATTGTTTTATTTTTCTTATATGTATCCATGTATTAATAACTATGTTTTTACTTATACCTATTATCTTGTAAGCAATTGACAAACCAAATAAAATAAAATAAAAAACTCTCGTATATTCATGGTGGTGCATTGGTTAAAATGTAGTATTGCAGGCAAACTCCCCCTGCAGTAGTTCAATCCTGATGGGGCTCAAGCCTTCTATCCTTTGAAGGTCGGTAAAATGAGGACCCAGATTGTTGGGGGCAATATGCTGACATAATAAACTGCTCAGAGAGTGCTGTAAAGCAGTGGCCCCCAACCTTTTTTGTGCCACGGCCCGGTACCGGCATCACAAAATGATCCGCAGCCCGATACCGGCATCAGCACATATGACAAGGCAAGGCGAGCCGAGCGACCGGCCAGCCAGCTCACCCCCGCTTCTCGCCACCTTCAACTCCTCCTTTGTACCTTTGTCGATGGGCTTTGGGACGGCTTTGGGACGGTCGCTCGGCTCGCCTTGCCTTGGGTGCTGAAAGAATCCTCGCGCCTTAGCTTCATTCGAAGCTGCCGCCCCCCTTCGATGAAACTAAGGCGCAAGGATTCCTTCAGGACCCAAACGCTGCTTTCCAACCGGAAAAGCTCACCCGGAAGCACTTTCTCATTGAAACAAGATGGCGGCGCCCAGCAAACCTGCGGCCTGGTAGAAAATGTTCCACGGACCGGTACTGGTCCGGGGCCCGGTGGTTGGGGACCCCTGCTGTAAAGCACTCTGGGGCGGTATATAAGTCTAAGTGCTATCGCTATTGCTATGTTGGCTAGGGTTTATGAAAATTGTGTTGCCAAACATCTAGAACAGGGCTGTCAAACTCAAGGCCCAGGTGCCAGATCCAGCCCACAGGGTGCTTAGATCTGGCCCACAGGGCCGCCTTGGAAACAGCGAAGGACTGCCCGTGGCGCTACTGCCAATGAAAACTGAGCTCAGAGAGGCTGCGCAAGCCCCCCCTAGGCTCCGGTTTTGACCACAACGGCCTCCTGCAGCCCTCAGCCAGACAAAATGGAGGCCCGGGGAGGCCGAGTGCTCCATTTTCGCTGGCAGAGGGCTGCAGGAGGCCATCGCGGTTGAAAACAGAGCCTCGATGAGTGACTTAGAGCTGGCCATGCCATACTTTGGCCATACTCTCCCCTGTCTTCCTGAGATCAAACACAACCCTGATGCAGCCCTCAATGAAATTGAGTTTGACACCCACTGATCTAGAAGAATGGAAGATTTGGGAAATCTAGTTTAAGACTATTTCATTTCATTGCTTTTCTGAAAACTCTAGTCTACACTAAATATAATTTCTATGTCTCCTGGAGATAGTATACTTGAGTATAAATGAAGACCTGTGGACATTAGTCCTCAGCAGTGTCTTGATTTGTTGCAGTTACTACATTAATGGACGAACTGCCACAAGAGAGGATTTCCTGAATCCAGATATATTGGATAGCTTCAAGACCAATGCAGAGGAAGTGCTTGAGGTAAGCAGCATCTTAGCAATGCGGCAAAACAAATTGCAAGGTGATTGTGTAGAATATATCCCAATCAGAGAAGCATTTTATGGGGAAATACACCAGGGAGTCCTGCTTATTCTGATGACCTCCGGATATGCAGGTAGTCCTTGACTTAAAACTATTTGTTTAGTGACCATTCAAAATTACAATGGCACCGAAAAAAGGTGATTCATGGCCGTTTTTCATCCTTACAACCATTACATGAGCCATGGTGGTGCAGTGGTCAGAGTGCAGCACTTCAGGCTACTTCTGCTGACTGCCGCCCTGCCTGCAATTTGGCAGTTCGAATCTCACCAGGCTCAAGGTTGGCTCAGCCTTCCATCCTTCCCAGATGGGTAAAATGAGGACCCAGATTGTTGGGGGCAATAGGCTGATTCCGTAAACTGCTTACAGAGGGCTATAAGGCACTGTGAAGCAGTATATAAATCTAAGTGCTATTGCTATAGCATCCTCATGATCACGTGATCAAAATGCGGACACTTGGCACCTGACTCATATTTATGACATTTGCAGTATCCTGGGGGGGTGTCATGTGATCTCCTTTTGTCATGTGACCCCCCCTTTTGTAACGTGATCCCCTTCTGATAAGCAAAGTCAATGGAGAAGCTAGATTCACGTAACAACCATGTTACTAGCTTAACAATTGCAGTGATTCACTTAACCACTGTGGCAAGAAAGGTTGTAAAATGGGGCAAAATTCGCTTAACAAATGTCTTGCTTAGCAATGGAAATTTTGGGCTCAGTTCTAGTTGTAAGTCAAGGACTGCCTGTACTCGGCTTACAACTTCCAAGAGCACTGCTAAGTAAGAACTCTTGAAGCTGTAGCTCAGGTAGTTCTGAAAATTAGAAGGTTGAGGAAGACTTTACTACAATGTCTTACAATATATGAAATGGTTGTAGAAGTATCAACAATTTCTGTGTATCACACATGCTTTGTCTAACAAAACCCCTAAAACTTAGTTCATGCATTCCTTTCTGTATCATCTCCTCCTCCTCCTCCTCCTCCTCCTCCCTCCTCCTCCTCCTCCTCCTCCTCTTCTTCTTCTCCTTCCCCCTCCTCCTCCTCCTCCTCCTCCTCCTCCTCCTCTTCTCCTTCTCCTCTTCTCCTTCTCCTCCTCCTCCCCCCCCCTCCCCTCCTCCTCCTCCTCCTTTTCAAAATATCCTTTAGATTGTGAATAGCACAGTACCAGACAAGAGGGTGTGGCTGGGAGAAACAAGTTCAGCCTTTGGAGGTGGAACACCTACTTTATCGAATGCGTACATTGCTGGTTTTATGTAAGTACTATGCTTCTGGCTTAAAAGAAGCATCTCTTATCTCTAATTCCTAATATCACCTAGAAAATTATGTTGGCCAATATATGGTAGTAGCAAGTCTTCATTGACCAGATGGAAAGATATTGTTATGATCTCTGAGGAACATCAACACCTAATCATCAGACATATAGAGGACATGTATATTTATCATGATGACATGTGACCAAGTATAAGAAGGCCATTTTTCTACATCTGTAAAATGCCTCCCCTCCCACAAAAAGCCTGTTTCTATTCATCTGAAGTTTGATGTACAATTATACCATCTTTCAAGTTACACTTTGCTTCAGATTGTCATATATTTAAAGAGTTCTGTGAAACTCCATACAGTTAGGAAAGATGGGGTTGCTGATCACAATAAAGGTCAAACACTTAAGAATCAACTCCTTGAAGTCCTTCTGCTTCTCTCAACAGCTATTGGATCTGGGCTGAAAAAAATGCATTACCACTGAAGGGCAAGGAATATAATTTTCTATCTCTGCTTGCTGCCATCCAATTATTGTCCAGTGTTTTGCAGCCCCCACATTATTACTTATGTATCTCAGATACCATTACAATATGGTCAGTTACATCAGTGATCCCCAACCTTTTTACGCCGCGGCCCGGTACTGGCATCAGCTGGCGCCACCATCTTTTTGATGAAAAAGTGCTTCCGGTGACCTCACGGAAGCACTTTTCATCAAAAAGATGGTGCGCATCAGTGACTTTCGATGAGCTTTTCCGGGTAGAAATGGCTTTCTACCCGAAAAGCTCACCGGAAGCACTTTTTCATCAAAAAGATGGCGGCGCCCAGCAAGCCAGCGGCCCGGTAGGAGTTGTTCCGCAGCCCAGTACCGGTCCGCGGATCGGTGGTTGGGGACCCCTGAGTTACATCATGGTGATTAAACAATATCTAGAATAAACCTTTAATTCTGGTAAATGATTCAAGAATACCAGTTTAATTATATTGTTCTAGTTTTTTGGAAGCTATTTCTCTAAAACATCTTTCCGCTGTAGTTACAACAGTCCCATATCCCTTCATCTGAATTACCTTAAAACTATTTGAGTGAAAGATTTGTGCATTATTATTATTATTATATTCATTAAACATGAAACTCAGTCAACTGAACATTTAAAAATGTATCACAGATATCATTGACTGGCACTGATGGTTGATACGGGTTGCTGCCAGCATCCTAGGTAGAAGAACCCAAGTGTACTCGATGTTTCGAGTAGCGCAGTTTTTTGCCATTCCGCTGGTGTTGTTGCAGAAAGTTGCAATTTCTTATTTGGGGATTGCAGCTAAGGCACCTAACGATGCTATCTTTGATTCCTTATTATTATTATCTTGGCAGGTGGCTGGACAAGCTTGGACTGTCAGCCCAACTGGGCATTGATTTAGTGATGAGGCAGGTCTTGTATGGAGCAGGAAACTACCAACTGGTGGACGCCAACTTTGAACCTTTGCCAGTACGTAATCAACGGCATTAGTAGTTGGACATTAGTAAACCATTTGCCACAATAGCCCTGTATTATCTATTTTGTAGATATTCGGTCTTTCAATTCACTCCACTTTGACCTTGGGATCTTTATATGCAAAGTGTGTATTCAGCCATGAAGCCATATCTTCTCCCCTTCAGATGGATTCACGTTTCTTATGAATTTAGGTTGTACTTGCTGGCTTAACAAAATACCATTCAAGTCTCTCCATAACACAATGCTTCTGTTTCAAAGGAATGACCACGGAAACAGGCATCATCTAATAGTGATGAAGTAGTGATCCATGATTAACAGAATCAATCTAGATATAGCTGAATGAGTCTAGGTAGCTCAATTTATTTACAGCCAGAATGAGGGTGCAGTACTACACATTTTATCCTATTATGTTGTAGAAACCCACTTGGTATATTTCCAAAAGCAAGACCATTTAATGCAGGGGTGTGAAACTCAAGGCCCGTGGGCTGGATCTGGCCTGCATGGTGCTTAAATCTGGCTGTTTGCCGCCCTACAAACAGCGAAGGACCAGCCCACAGTGCTTCTGCCAGTGAAATGGAGCTCGGAAGGGCAACACATGGTCCTCCCAAGATCCGTTTTCAGCCACGATGGCCTCCTGTAACCCTCTGCCAGTGAAAACAGTGCTCAGGGAGGCTGCATGTGGCCCGCCCAGGCTCCATTTTCAACCACAACGGCCTCCTGCAGACCTCTGCCAGCGAAAACAGAGACCTGGAGGGCTGTGTACGGCCCTCCCTAGCTCCGTTTTCCCTGGCAGAGGGCTGCAGGAGGCTGTCGGGACCAAAAACAGAACCTCGATGAGTGACGTTGAGCTCGCCACACCCACTCTGGCCATGCCCTCTGACCCCCTGAGATGAAACACAATGAAATCGAGTTTGACACCCCTGACTTAGTGCTAAACAAATACAACAAGATGCAGAAGGTAGAAAGTGAGGGTTGGGGTGAGTGGGAAAGTTTTTCTGCAGAAGAGTTGACTTGCCAAGGAGATCTACCAACTAGCTCAAAAGTAGATCACCTGCTTTACAGGCAGCTCTAGATTCAATCCAAACATCTTCAGTTAAGGTTTGGAGAGATTCTTTCCTGAAACCATGGTGAACCGTGGTAGCATCCCCGCCAATGTGGAATTCCAGAATTCCAGGCCTAGGTAGATGAAGTTCCATCTAGAACACCTATCTAGAAAACCTGAAGTTGAGGAAGATTTGCATTGACGGTCCTGAAACAAACTGAATATTTACAGCTAAATCTCATATGATTGTATGGAAATGCAGGATTGGAAAAAAAAACCTCACTTGTGGTACTAGCCACTAAGCATTTATGGCATTATCCCAACTTGTAGAAAACTGGAATAACATTTTCCTTTTCAGTGGTTGAGCATTTACTGGGTTGGTGTGATTTTTCCAGAGTTGAAGGACTTTCCTTGCCAGACTTTTCTCGTCTGATCAGCTAAAAACACACATGCTTTTAAAAAGTACACGTGCTAATCCTCTTTATGTGGAGTTGGATGTGAGCTAATGAGTCTGGTCTCTGAACTATCCCCTTTTATTCCTTTGTATCTTCCATAGCTCTCAAGTTACTCTTTTAAGACAATGGTTCATAAAATAATGTCTCACCTTTCTTTAACTTGTTCTTTTTTAACAGTTTATATATTTTCACATTACATACATAAGTGAACATTGTCTGGATCAATTTATTTATACTTAGTAATATTTTCCCATTCCTAATTTCTACCTCTGCTATCCAACCATTTATAAAACAAGTACTGTAGTCCCATGTTCGAAAATGTATCTTCTTTTTCTTTTGTTTTTAGTATCAATCTGTCCATTTCTGCACGATCTAATTTTTTTTAATTACATCATCCTCCGTGTTTCCTCATTTTTCCCACTACTATGCAAATACAATTCTTGTTGATGTCAAAACATGTAATATTAAATACAGGCACAATACCTGAAAAGTATGATAAAGGAAACCTTTAAATTGTTCTTTTATGAGAGGTCCTATATCAATGCTGTCTTTTTTTTAAACACCTTGTAGGACTATTGGCTGTCCCTGTTGTACAAGAAACTGGTAGGCTCCACCGTTTTACATGTTGCTGTAACAGGAGTAGATCCAAAGAAGCTTCGAGTGTATCTTCACTGTACAAATACATACCAGTAAGCATTCAGTGCAACAGCTAGTCTGCTTTGAAGTCCTCCAAGACTGTGGTTTTACCTAAGTGGATATGTTCAGGTTTTGTCATGCCCCTGTTGGAGTCTGACTCTGAGGGAGAGATGGAACAGCTTGACAGGGAGTGGGAGTGTGGCTCCGGTGGTTGTAGAGGAAACTAGGGAAGGGCACAGGCCAGATGGGCATTCAGAGGAAGACCCAGGAGGAGCGGATAAGGGAGAAACGTGAGTGGCGTGGTCCACGGGGGAGGAAGGGGCCCTGATCCCCTTCATGGGATGCAGATGGGAGGACTGGTTAAAAGGACAAACTCTGCATGGCAAAGGTGCTGGAAGCAAAGCGGGCGTTCTTGTCAGACCTTGTCTGTATTTTGGCTTCCTCCCAATTGTGGTTGCTGCATTATCTGGTAGAAGTCTACAATTAATCATCCTTGCCTGCCGCAGTAATTCCTTCAGTGTGGTTTGTGTTGGGTTTTTTGTTTTGAATTAACTTTACTTTGGGTGCGGACTGTATTTATTCCCTCCGTAAACTGTTTTCTTTAAGAGTTTTGTGTCATATCCCGGGTCATCCACAGATTTACCTGCCAGAGTCTGTGCCCTAGCCTGCCATTCCTACTGAGGATAGCACTACCCAACACCCGGGAATATATTTGAATGAGTTGAGGGTAAAGGGGGATCCAGAATGAATGGATGAAAAGGAAAATTCTGACTGTGCAGAGGCCCTAACCGTTTTGTCCGTTCTGCACAAAGAAATGGCCAGTGATGAACCGTCAATTGCTTTGTGTGGGTGCATAAAGCAAGTTTCACATTGTTTTCCTCCTGAGTTCCTGTAAATGAGAGTTGAGCAACTCTGCTCGGTGGTCGGAGGTTGGCCAGATCCCAACTGTTCTGACCCAGCTCCCCAAACACGAGAAAACCTCTAAAGATTCCTTTATTAAGAGTGCCAGCAGACCCGGCAAAACATTTCTCTCTCACCGCAGACTATCCGTCCATCCGGAAGATGATTAGTTGTCTATCACACCGATTCATCTCTGCCCCTTGCCTTTTATCCCCAGAGCTAGGGTGGGGCTTTGCTAGCAGCGGTGGCTCTTCCTTCCCCAGGATCGATCAGCCCACGGATTTCCACGGCTCTCCTCTCCTCTCCTCTGCCTTCTGCGCAGCCACGCGTCAGGCCCTGGACCCAGCTGTTCCCCCTCTTCTTCATCAGCCACCTCCAGACTTGGGGGCTGTTGACTGTCCATCTGAAGGCTGACAGACAGCCCAGGCTCTGCCTCTGTCTCACTCTCTGATAGCTCCATTCTTCCTTCCCCCTGGGAGCTCCCAGGTTGCCCTGATGTTGACTTGACTCCCACTCCTCCTCCTCCTCCTCCTCTGATTTGGCTCCCGGCGGCCAACAGGCCACAAAGCCAAAACTGTTGCTTCCTAGTGGTACATTTTCACTCCACGCATCTGTGGTCTTTCGTTTAGTTATCCGCTGGGTGTGGGGTTGGGGTGGAAGATTTTTTTGCAAGCCAGGGAACGCCTTCTGAGTACACCACTGAATTTCACGGGTATTTTTTGCTGAAAAGTCAGGGATGCGATGTCCTGAGACGTTAAAAGCTGGAAGTGTGACAATTGTTGTGTAACTGCGAACCCAGAAAATCCTAGCCAACCTTATCCACTTTACATCTTCGCTCTGCCCACCCTGGACCCTTATCTTTTCCCAAAACAGTGCGCTCACCCTCACCCAAAGGAAACCCATCCCTGATATAGAAGATTGACAGATTTTATCCCAGCAAAAAGGACTAAAGTAAGAAAAGACCAGGCTGGGTATTTCACACTGTGCCCGCCAGCTTCCAATGAAGGACTGCCAAATTTTGCCCTTTTTTATTTACGTTTCAAATTCTGGCTGACGTGCATGTGCAGTTTTACTGCGCATATACCAAGGGAACATCCAGTCCCTGGGTTAATAAATACACCCTGTAGAACAGTGGTGGTTAACCTTTTGGGGCTCCCATGCCAATAATTGTGCGTGCGCTTACCTGCTTGTGTTCACATGCCATTACCCAGAAGGCAATGCACACGCGCCCCCATGCCTCATGCGCATACACGTGACTTGTGCAACTTACGCGACACACATTGCGTGCTTCTGCGCATGTGTAAGCAATCCTCCCATGCACGCCGCATGCTTCTGCACATGCGCGAGTGTTTCCTGCGCACCGCCACACCCCCGCACATGCACATTAGATACCCGACAATCAGCTGTCGGGTGTGACTACATGCGCAGTACACTTTTTCTGGGTGAGCGCTCGCATGCCGGCAGTAATGGCTCTGCGTGCCACTTCTGGCAGGCGTGCCATAGGTTCGCCACCACGGCTCGAGAGAATTCCCATTCAACCCACTGATGCCTTAACTTCCTTTGAGAGACAGCATAAATCCCTCTCCAGCATTCCTGTCTTGCAGCGTTTCTCAACTTTAGCAAAGTTAAGACATGGCTGGGAATTCTGCAGAATGCATGTTGGCCAGGGGAATGTTGGGAATTGTAGTCCAAACGTCTTTAAAATGGCTGAGGTGGAGAAACCCAGCTGTATTGTAACGTGCTTGCACTTACAACTTCTGTTAACCTGTTGGCTTTGTCATTCCAGCCCAAAGTACAGAGAAGGTGACATCACTTTATTTGCCTTAAACCTCTACAACACCACCAAGCACCTCTACATCCCAACTTACTTTTCCAAGAAGCAAATAGATGAGTATCTTTTACTACCTTACGGAGAAGATAATTTACTTTCCCGGTGAGTAGTTCATCTTGCCACCTCGTTCTAAACAGTGGTTTTGGAGGGATACATTTGGGTTTAAAAAACGAACACAGTTTATCTAAAAGAAGTTTACAATCCTGAAACATGAAGTCTGTTATGCTTATTAAGATTTGAAAATAAGTAACTCTGAAATTCTGCAGATAATTCTAAGAAATTCAAAGGGATTCACTCCTAGCAAGTTGTATGTACAGGTAGTCCTCAACTTATAACCATTTGTTTAGGGAGTGTTTGAAGTTACAACGGCACTGAAAAAATTGACTTACGTGTTCTGACCCAAACCCTTTTCCAATACGTCAGTCCAATCTCTTCTTGAAAGTCTCAAGTGATGGCGCTCCCACAACTGAGGACACTGAATAAAGCCAAACTCTAACACAGGGGTCTTCAAACTTGACAGCTTTAAGACTTGTGGACTTCAACTCCCAGAATTCCTCCTCCAGTCATGTTAGCTCAGGAATTCTGGGAGTTGAAGTCCACAAGTCTTTAACTTGCCAAGTTTTAAGACCTTTGCTCGAACACTTATTATTAAGACAGGATTTCTGTGAACAGTGTGAATCTCATTTTCCTCACAATGAGAAACTGAAGGGCGAGCCATCCTTTTTTCCAACAAGATATTGAAATATCTCCTTGCTAGTAGCTAATAAAACTTAGACATGCTTCTATTTCTTTTGTAGCCCTACAGATCTCTTTTGTAGCAAACAGTGTGGAATTGTAGATTTTCTGACTGAAAGCCCAGACCAATTTACTGAAACTTAACCATTTTAAGATGTGGGGAACTTCAACTCCCAGAATTCCACAGCCAGCATGTTGGCTGGGGAATTCTGGGAGTTGAAGTCTATACATCTTAAAATTGCCAAGGTTAAGAAACACCGGCCTTGATGAACCAAAACTGTTCCCATGGCTTACAGTATTTTTCCAGTTCAAATGTGTAATATATAATACGACACTTTCCTCTTCCAGGTCTGTTCAGCTGAATGGCTACCTCCTAAAAATGCCCAGTGATGAGATGCTACCAATTTTGCAGGAAAATCCTCTTATTCCTGGGCACAGCCTTGATCTCCCAGGTTTCTCATATGGATTTTATGTAATAAGAAATGCCAAAGTATTGGCTTGCATTTAATAAGTTAATACACATTTTCCAACCTGGAAGACAAAGATTTTATTGAGATTGACTACTTCAGCTCAGAAGAAGACAAACTTTTTTTATAAGATTTATACTTTTCCCCAAACACATGTTCAGTTATTCCCTTTTTACAAGTTAGCAAAGCTTTTTAATTTAAAAAAAATCCATACAAAAAAAATCATAAACATTTTGTAAAAACGAAGTCTATATTTTCTTGTGGGCAGTTACCCCTTGCTTTCTTTTTTTAAAGTGAAGGAACAACTTCACAACATGTGGAAAACTTCTGTGAGTCTTCTCATTTGCAAATTATAAATTAGGTTGGTTTGTATTTGCCCTCATCTTTATTCCAGGTAAAATAAAATTTGTCACAGACTCTCTCCCAATATTTTAGTGGCAGAAACCAAGAAGAAATAAAAGGTAAATCATTTACTTCACTCTCTACTGCCATTCAAGCTTATCTTTGAATTGTAAAAAAGGGTACAAAGCACTTTATTTCCTCAGATGCTATTTGAGGAACGAAGACTCTGGTATCACACAAGGAAATCGATAGCCAAAGTGTAGATTATAAAACTGCTGTGAATGAATAACAGAACAGGCCAGTCAATGTTGGGAAAAATCAACTGAAGACTATAAGAAAACAGGAGCAATCATGTTCCAGACAGAATCAAAATCAATTACTATATTATATATATCTGTGATCAATCAAGCTCTGTTTTTGAGTTGTTGGCAATCAGATTCTAATCTCAGGTCCTTGGATTTAAAGGCAAGGAAACCAAGAAAAGTTAGTTTCTCAGGAAGAATTATTTCAGCCACAGGTGCATTTCATTTATTGGAATACAAAGGTCTTCCAGTATGGCACATTTCACTTGTCAACATGCTAACTGTGAAAACCAGACATTGCCTTTGTTAATCAGAATATGGAGTTTTGCACTCCCAACAGTTCTGAATTCAGTCTCTGGCCTCTCTGTGTAGTGCTGAAAAAAATGTGTATTTTTACAACTCTAAACACTCCTGGCTGCTAATTGGGGCAGGCAGTGCTGAGCAAAATGGACTAGACTAAAGGGCCGATCTGGCCCTCTCAAGCGTTTCTAGACATTTGTATAAAATATATATTTATTTTCATTTGATGTGTGCCTCTATTGTTTTGGATTATTTGTATATTTTGAAATAAAGTTTTTATGTTGATACCATACATGTGCATTTCTTAGTTATTTACTCTGCTGTGCAAATAAAGCTTAAAGCTTAAAGGTAGATGAGGGAAGAAGAAACCACCACAGGAACAAAAAAAAAAAACACCTAAGTTCCTCAATGAACAAGTTCTGGTAGAAATATAAAATATCCTTTTTAATTGGGAAATAACACTGGTTTTCATGTGTTGCCAAACTGACATTTTGCTTTTTTGATAATAAGCATTATCTGGAGCATATTCCAAGAATATCTACACAATCTTTGAACATTGGCCCAAAGATGCCTCTTTAATCATTCTGGAAGAGCATATCGTCATGATGTAGCCTTCCTCTCCCTATAAAGTTAAATATATAAAATCATGTATTCAATTTTGATACCACCCAACTTCATCTGTCTGGTCATTATCTCATTCATACAGTAGCGAAACCATACCACATCATTTATAGAGCAAGGCTTATGTCGGCCAAAGCTAGAAAGTTGAACAATTTATAGTGAATTAGGCTTAGGAACAATTTTCCTACCACTAATTACTATTAATAAAGGTTACCATAGGGGAAGCCAATACATTTAAACAAAGATATTGCCATACAATTTTTATATTTTGCTTTATTGTTGTTGTTGGTGACTCAACAATTGATATCATTCAAATAAAAAACCAAAATAAATATGTAACTTGTCCAGCATCCTAAAATAAAGGGATTTTGCAGAAGCTTAGTGCAATGTTTCTCAACCTTGGCATCTTTAAAATGAATAGATCTCAACTCCCAAAATCTTCCAGCCATCCAGCCATCTTAAAATACTTGGTTGTATAAACAGGCATGGAATCAAAATCACGTGAAGTATTATAAATCATTTAGTAAGGCCACATGTGGAATGTGGCATCCAATTTTGGCCACCACATTACAAAAGAGATCTTGAGACTTTGTGGGGGAGAGGGGGAGCGCAAAGAGCAATTTAAGATGATTAAAGGACTAGACACTAAAACACGAACAGTTGAAGGATTTGGGTTTGGCTAGTCTAGCGGGGAGGACCAGGGGGGACATGATAGCAATATTCCAATATTTGAGAAGCTGCCACAAAGAAGAGGGTGTTAAGTTATTCTCCAAAGCACCAAAAGGCAAGACAAACAACAATGGGTGGAAACTAATCAAGAAGAGAAACAACCTGGAACTAAGCAGAAATTTCCTGACAGAACAATTAAGCAATGGACCAGCTTGCCTTCAGGAGTTGTGGGTGTTTCATCACTGGAGGCTTTTAAGAAGAGATTGATAAACATTTGTCTGAAACAATATAGGGTCTCCTGTTTGGGGGGTTGTACTAGAAGACCTCCAAGGTTCCCTTCCAGATCTATTCTGATTAATTAAATAACCCAACTCAGTGGAGATTCTCAGTCCTCCAGGTCATGGTTGTCCCAAAGGTGCTATTTCTGGAGGCAACTGGACTTTTCTTGTTTTTTTTCTTTTGAAGACGTTCCGCTTCTCATCCAAGAAGCTTCTTCAGTTCTGACTGGATGATGGTGTGGAATGGAAGGATTTGTATTCCTTGCAGACCGCCTGTCATTTGCATCCTTTTAGAGGGTCCTTGGAAGCACTTGGAGGTTTATCTGTGTCCTCGGGGTCATCTGAATAGTCCTCCTGGTTCCTTTAGCCTGCAATTTTTCCTCTGGAAATCCCTTCCTACTCCCACACTATTCGAAGGGTGTTCATCCCAAATTGTTATAGCTAAAAGGTGCTTTTTTTCAGGAGGCAACAGGACTTTATTGTTTTCTTTTGAAGACGTTTCCCTTCTCATCCAAGAAGCTTCTTCAGCTCTGACAGGATAAGTGGGGGATGGAAATTGGAAGCCTCCCTCCTGAAAAAGCACCTTTGGGATAAATAAAGCCAAGGTTGAGAAACGCCAGCCTTGTGCACATTCCTTGCAGCAGGTGCTTATTGCAACCGGCCCAAGAGACTCGCTGGAACCACAGGACCGTTTTGGCGGCATTTAGAAATAGAAGAACAGAGTTGGGAGGGACCTTGGAGGTCTTCTAGTCCAACCCCCTGCTTAGGCAGGAAACCCTATATTTCTGACAAACCGTTGTCCAATGTCTTTTTAAAGACTTCCAAGAGTTGGAGCATTCACAACTTCTGGAGGCAAGTTGTTCCGTTGACGAATTGTTCAATTTCTCTAGTTTTGCAAGGAGCCTTAAACCTGCCCAACCTGCTCCCAATTTTTCCTTTCGGCGCATTCCCTTCCACCTCGCTTCTTACCCCGGGGTAAGCCTGGAAGCGCCTCTTTCGGATAACGCGAGTTTACTCCAAACCCGCAACCCCGCCCCCGCAAGCAGAGCCCGAAGGCGACGCGGAGCCGGAACTCAAGGAAGGACTTTTCTTTTTTCCTCTCTCTTGGTGACGCTTCTGATTGGCTCCCCCCCGATGACGTCACGGCAGAGTGTGTTGTGGGCGGGGGGGGAGAATTTGGGCCCGGAATGGGGCTGGTGCGTCTGATACGCCGGGCAGCCCGGCCACTATGCCGCTTCCAAGCGCCCTTTCCCGGCTTCGGGAGGGCGGAGGCGGTCTGCCCCGCGGCCGCTCTCCGGACCCTGGCGGGACCCTCTTCGGGCTGGGAGCCGCCGCGTCCTCCGGGCTCGAGGAGCAGCCCAGCCGGGACGCTTTCCTCGGCGGCTTTGGTGCAGACGGCGCCGCTCTGGCTCCAGCCTTACCTGCGTCTCATGCGGCTGGATAAGCCCATTGGTGAGTTGGCACTGCCCTCTCTCTTCTCTCTTCGTTTGGGCTTTGCAAAGCGGGAGGAAAGAGAACCCTTAGCAGGCAATGTGCAGATAGTCCTCGGGTTAGGACCACAAGGGAGTTCCCCCCCCCCCAATGTGTATGTTGCTAAGAGAATCCTGGACCACAAGGGACCCCCCAATGTGTATGTTGCTAACTGAATCCTGGACCACAAGGGACCCCTCCAACATGTATGTTACTAAGTGAAACCTGGACCACAAGGGACCCTCCCAACTTGTATGTTGCTAAGTGAAACCTGGACCACAAGGGACCCCCCAATGTGTATGTTGCTAAGTGAAACCTGGACCACAAGGGACCCCCTCAATGTGTATGTTGCTAAGTGAAACCTGGACCACAAGGGACCCCCCCAATGTGTATGTTGCTAAGTGAAACCTGGACCACAAGGGACCCCCTCAATGTGTATGTTGCTAAGTGAAACCTGGACCACAAGGGACCCCCTCAATGTGTATGTTGCTAAATGAAACCTGGACCACAAGGGGACCCCCCCACACACGTGTCTGTTGCTAAGTGCAACGTGTGTTCAGTGAGCGTTGCCCCATTTTATGTCCTTCCCTGCCACGAGGGAATCGAGGCAGTTGTTAACATTATTCACCTGGGTGGGTAAGTGAGTGTGGCTTCCCCAAATTGATTTTGCTTGTTAGAAGGTGGCCAAAGGGGATCGATCATGTAACCTTGGGACATTGCAACCGTCATAAATAGGATGAACCGATTGCCCAAGCATCTGAATTTTGGTCGTGTGACCGTGGGGAATGCTACGACGGTCGTATATATGAAAAGCAATGGTCCTAAGTCACTTTTTTCAGTACTGTTGTAAGTTTGAATGGTCACTAAGTGAACTGTTGTAAAATGAGGACTCTGTGTTTGTCTGTGGAGATTCTCCCAGGTCATGGTTGTCCCAAAGGTGCTTTTTTCAAGTGGCAACTGGATTTTCTGGTTTTTTTCTTTTGAAGATGTTTCGCTTCTTATCCAAGAAGCTTCTTCAGCTCTGACTGGATGATGGTGGGGAATGGAATGATTTATATTCCTTGCAGACAGACACCATCCTTCCATTCCTCCACCATCCAGTGAAAAGCAACCTTAGGGCACTACCCTCCGTTTAAAATATTTAAACCAAGATAAATGCACATTTGTTCTTAAACCCTCAGAGACTGTTAATCTGAGAAGGCCTGGAAAAAAAAAAAGAAATGTGATAGAAAATTGCTTTCTGTGATGATTTTATTTCACTTTCGAATGCTTGTGGTATGCATAATTAGAAATACTTCTATACATATATCGCTATCTCATTATTATAGGTTAATACTTTCCTCTTATGCCTTATGGTATATAATTTATCTTTGATCAATCCAATTATACCAACAATTCCAACTATCATAATATAGTGAAGTATCTTTGTTTTTTAGTGCCAAAGTCAGTTTGTCCATTTCTGCACATTTTGAAATTTTATCAATAATCACTTCATCTGGTGGAATTTGATGTTGTTTCCAATATTGAGCGAAGGCTAATCTGGCCGCCTTTTCTTCCTTCTTTTTCTTTCTTTTTTCTTTCTTTTCAATCTTTTCTTTTCTTTCTTTTCTTCCTTCTTTTTTTCTTCTTGTTTATTTGTGTATGTATCGTTGGTTGTTTTTAATTGTAAAAACTAATAAACTGTTGTTGTTTTTAAACAAAAAATTTAAAAAAAATACTTCTGAAAATGTAACAGAATCAAGTATGGAAACGTTAATCTCTTGCAAGTGGATAGATGAAGCTTTTGATATTGAAAAAATATCTCTTTCCCAGTGTTTTGTTTTTATATTTCTTTCATTTGTCTGGGGATTACATTTATTGTAGGCCTGTTACTGAAATTGAATGACTTAATTTGGCCTCCAGAGGGAGTAAAATGCTTTCATAAACACTGTCATTGTCAAAAAAAACAAAAACCCTAAAGGCTGATAAATCCTGAGCAATTTTTCTGGACTAGCTGGCATTTTTTTCTTGCCTGGATGTTAGTTTTCCCTACTGAAGCATCCACTCTACTGCGTCTCACAATGAGATTAGGATAACATTTTTCACCCTAGACAAAAATGCCAAATAAAACATAAAAAGGTGAAAAGAATATCGAAGAATCAAACTAATTTAAGACTTAAACTAAGGAGCTGATTATTTTTGCATGCACCGGTTATAAATCCCTCTTTTTCTGTTCCTTGTCTGTTTTTTTGTTTTTGTTTTTAGGGATTTGGCTGCTGTATCTTCCCTGTACCTGGAGTATATCCTTGGCAGCTGAACCAGGTTGTTGGCCATCCTGGGATCTCTTGTTACTTTTCGGTGCTGGCTCAGTTCTGATGCGTGGAGCTGGCTGCATTATAAATGACATGTGGGATGTGGACTATGACAAAAAGGTAGAGAAGATTCAGAGCTCATCCTATTTGCTAATTTCATATCTAATAAAATGAAATTCAGTGTAGAGAAAAGTAAAGTCCTACACTTAGGCAAGAAAAACCAAAAGTACACATATAGACTGGGTGAAACCAGGCTCAATAGCAGTAACTGTGAGAGGGATCTTGGAGTCTTAGTGGACAACCAGCTAAATATGAGCCAGCAGTGTGCAGCAGCCACCAAAAAAGCTAATGCAATCCTAAATTGTATTGACAGAGGGATACAGTCAAGAACAAGAGAAGTACTAATACCACTCTATAAAGCCTTAGTAAGACCACACCTAGAGTACTGCATCCAGTTTTGGTCACCACATTATAAAAAAGATGTTGAGACTCTAGAAAAAGTACAGAGAAGAGCAACCAGGATGATTAGGGGACTGGAGGCTAAAACATACAACGAACGGTTGCAGGAACTGGGCTTGGCTAGTCTAGTAAAGAGAAGGACCAGGGGAGACATGATAACGGTCTTCCAATATTTGAGGGGCTGCCACAGGGAGGAAGGGGGTCAAGCTATTTTCCAAAGCGCCTGTAGGCCAGACAAGGAATAATGGATGGAAACTGAACAAGGAGAGATTTAACCTGGAAACAAGGAAAAACTTTCTGACAGTGAGAACAATCAACCAATGGAACAGAAGTTGCCCTCGGAAGTTGTGGGAGCGCCATCACTTGAGACTTTCAAGAAGAGATTGGACTGCCATTTGTCATAAATGGTGTAGGGTCTCCCGCTTGAGTGGGGGGTTGGACTAGATGACCTACAAGGTCCCTTCCACCTCTGATTATCTGTAATCTAATTTAAATGGTCATTATAAGGAACGTAAGTTCCTCCCCTTTCTCTCTCCCTCTTTCCCTCTCTAGAAATTCTCAGAGAGATAAAGTTTAGTTCAGGGGTGTCAAACTCAAGGCCTGATCCAGCCCATGGGGTGCTTAGATCTGGCCCGCAGGGCTGCCCTGGCAGGACCGGCCTGTAGTGCCTCTGCCAGCGAAAGTGGAGCTCGGGAGGGCCACAGGCTGCCCCCCTGAGCTCCATTTTTGCTAGCAAAGGGTTGCAGGAGGCCGTCACAGCCAAAAACGGAGCTGGGGAGCTCGAGCCACCACAGGCACCCCAACACAGATGATATTGAGCTGGGCACACCCATCCCGGCCATTCCCCACCTGGTCCCTCCCCCAAGGTCAAGTACAACCCTGTTGCGGCCCTCAGTGAAATTGAGTTTGACACCCCTGGTCTGGTTACCAAGGCACCAGGCTACAAAGTGGGAGAAACTCTGAGTTCAAATCCTGCCTTAGGCATGAAAGCTGGCTGGGTGACTTTGGCCCAGTCCCCAGGAGACTGAGTTCTAGCCCTGCCTTAAGTATGAAAGCCAGTTGAGTGACTTCGGGCCACTCACTTTAACTCAGTCCAACCTTCCTCAAAGGGTTGTTGTTGTGGGGGAAACAGGAGGAAGAAGATATGTTGGTTATATTCATCACTTTGCGTTATTTGTAAAAAAAAAAAATTATAAAGGCGGGATTCGAAGGCTTTCTATGGTTCCCTTGAATAACCTTCTAATACCAGCTACAGCTCTATTTTTTAGATGTCCATACAATGTCTTTAAACTTATTGAACAGAAAGTGCCCAGAAGTTAACTTCTCTCCAACGGTGTTTATATTTATTTATTCCAGCCCTGGATCTTTGTCCTAAAAGATTCATTTTGAATGAGGAAATCTGTGATACAGCTATAAAAATCTTGCAAATGCTAGCTTAGGTCTCTTATTTTACCACTTTCTCCCAACCTTTAAATATCTTAAAGTGATGCAACAGGTCTTTTCTAAAATGTCCATGCCAGATAAAATTTCCAGCATCCTGTTCTTGGAAAAGATAATAGTCCTGGGTAGAAATTCACAAACAGTCATAAGTGTTTGTGCACTCTGGGTTTCCAAGCAATTAGTATGAATGCATGCTTTCTGTGTATTTCTGGACACCTATAATCATCCTGACTCAATAGATAATTTGTTTATTCCACTTCTGATAGTTATTGTCTTTAGGAAAAACTGTATAAGGTTATTTAACTATTTATTTGCTGGGGTTTATTCAATGAACCATACTTAAATAAAGCTTATATAGTTTCTCCTGAAGTTATCTGAAAGTGTAATTTGAAATATAAGCAGTGAGTTAGAAAGACATAAAGACACAGGCATTCTTTCTACCATATTGGCTCATCATAAATCTGACTGGTGAAAACAAGCCAGGTTAAGAAACTATGATTTATTGTTCTCTCTGGGTTTGGGCATCACGCAAGTTGCAACTTTTTTGAAACAACAAAATATATTTGAACTGTATTCCCAAAAGCTGCGTAGAGTGAAAAGGGTGAACATGAAAACAAAAGCTTGTTCCACATACTATTTGATGCTGTTTTGCAAAAACGTATTTTAACCATTTATTCACAATGCAACTCCATAATGTTGTTTGTGTGCTTTGAATTATCTGATGTGTAAGCATGCCTCATATTATACACAAATCGCATCACTGTAGGATTACTCAGCTAACCATGATTTTAAATACGCTAGTTTAGAATATTTAAATAGCTCACTTCCTAAGGAGGGGGGAGTGACATACACTCAAAAACCAGAAAGGAAAAACATTACCATAAATATAAAGGAATGTAGTAATGTACCATAAATATAAAGGAATAGAAAGTAATGCTAGGAGCCAAAATGTACACCAAAAATTGTGTTTGGCTCATCTGCAAGCATATATAATAATACTTTTTAAATGTATTTAAATCCATATACCCACATATGCTATTATACAAACACAAACACAAATAAGCCAACGCTTGAATTTTTAACCAAAATACCATGAAAAATGTATAATTATCAGCCAATTCTGAAAATGAAAGCATACAAATTTTCAAAGGTCAGTTTATCTGCAGGTGGAGCATTTTTCACAGTGTTTTAATTAAGCATTTGAAGGCTGAATTATCTGTGGATGGGCTTATAGATGAGTATATACCGTATGCATGGGCTACAGAATAAATGGATCCTGTAACTGGTATATATGCGTAATCAGTAGTGGAATGCAGCCTCTGAAATAATTGTTTGTATTTTAGGTGGTGAGAACTGCAAATCGTCCACTGGCAGCTGGAGAGCTCACGCATTTTCAAGCCCTTGTTTTTCTCGGTACACAGCTTAGCTTGGCTTTGGGTGTCTTGCTGTGTTTAAATTATTACAGGTAAGTTCATTGTCAAGAGTTAATTGCATATAGACCATTGATGACAATAGGGGCCTTCTTAATTATGCGTTGTCCCAGTTTATCATGCTTGAAAACATGAATTCTATACACAAAAAAATCATTTTTCCTTTTATGGGATAGTTAGAGAATTCCAGGGTGAGCCAAGGCTACATCAAGGTATGTATGTATGTATGTATGTATGTGTGTGTGTGTGTGTGTATGTATGTATGTGTGTATGTGCAGAGATTTTACTTTGGTTGTCCTGCCCAAAGAAGTGTGTGCGAAGTATACTTAATACGGCCCCTACTTCTATTTTTATTGCAAAATATGTCCTTTTCTCCTACCCTTTATAGGCTACTGGAAGAAAACAGTGATTTGTCATTTAACGCTTCCTATTTTTTCACAGCATTATTTTAGGTGCTTCTTCTTTATTTCTTGTGGTGACATATCCACTAATGAAGAGAATAACTTACTGGCCACAGTTGTATTTAGGTAAGTTCAGCAATTTCCATTTCATATGAATGAATGTCAGCTTATACTGACTTAAGCTGAATTGAATTAACATGAAAAGTAATTTGTCATTCTTTCCTCCCCTGTGGGAGTTAAAATGTTTTATTCTCAGGCTACTGACTACTTCCAAAACATTTTTGTATTATAGTATAAAAAGCCAGTTTAGTCTAGTGGTTAAGGCACCAGGCTAAAAAGCCAGGACACAGTGAGTTCTACTTCACTTTAGGCATGAAAGCTGATTGGATGACTTTGGACCAACCACTAGGAGATTGTGAGTTCTAGTCCTGCCTTATGCATAAAAGCCAGCTGGGTGGCTTTGCATTCATCTCTCTCTCTCTCCTTCTGCCCCCTTCCCCTCTCCAACCCACCGAACAGGGTTGTTGTTTTGGTGAAGATAGGAGGAGAAATAAGTCCTGTGTGTGTTCACTGCCTTGGCTTATTTATAAAAAAGAATAAATGTAGGATAAAAATCTTAATAAATCAACAAATAACAGTAGGCTGTGCCATGCCATTTACAGGACATGTTCTGCAGAGACCATTTGCATGAATCAGACATATCTCTTTGAATTGTTGGGACAACTGTGGACTCACAGAACTTACTCCCTGTTGCATCTCCATAAACAGTTACCACCTTTGATTGGAAAGCAAGCCTCCTAATCTCTTTGTAATAGTGGATGGAAGATGGACGTTGTCTTCATAAGACTGTTTAAAGTTCTGCCATCGTTCTTCGCTTCTTCTCATCAAGGCGCTGATCAAGAGAAGTGGAATGAAAACGATTTGCCTTCTGCCCTGAGTCAGGCTTAGCGATGGGAGGGTCAGTCCTTTGTGTATTGGAAATTACTTCCTCATTAAGTTGGACTGACTCATTTTCCTCAAATATGATGAAAGAAAATAATGCACCCTTCCATAAAAATGGCAGCCTAATGCATATTCGTAATGCCTCATTAATCATTTATACACCTAGGAGGGCTAGAAAAATGGAAAACTCTGCTTCTTGGCTCTCTCTAAAAAATATTGAATACGCACTAGCCTAATCTTATTTAGAATAGAATACAGATAGAGTAGAATTAGAATTAGAATTAGAATTAGAATTAGAATTAGAAATAGAAATAGGAATAGAATAGAATAGAATAGAATAGAATAGAATAGAATAGAATGGAATGGAATGGAATGGAATGGAATGGAATGGAATGGAATGGAATGGAATGGAATAGAATTCCTTATTGGCCATGTGTGATTGGACACACAAGGAATTTGTCTTGGTGCAAATGCTCTCAGTGTACATAAAAGAAAAGATACATTCGTCAAGAGTCAAGAATCATAAGGTCCAACACTTAATAATAGTCATAGGGTACAATAAGCAATCAAATCATACTAGGAAACAATAAAAATTGTTAGAATACAAGCAATAAGGTCATACAGTCATAAAAGGGAGGGGATAGGTGATAAGGAGTGATGAGAAAATTAATAGTAATAGTAGTGCAGACTTTGTAAATAGTTGGACAGTGTTGAGGGAAATATTTGTTTAGCAGAGTGATGGCATTCAGGAAAAAACTGTTTTTGTGTCTAGTTGTTCTGGTGTGCAGTGCTATAGCATCGTTTTGAGGGTAGGAGTTGAAACAGTTTATGTCCAGGATGTGAGTGGTGCTTACGTACAGATAGTCCTCAACTTACCAGCGTAATTGAGCCTGGAATAACAATCGTAAGTCCTGCCAGTCATTAAGTGGGCTACCCTGTGAACAGACCCAATTTTGTGACCTTTTTTGCAGTGGTCATTAAGTGAATCGCCATAGTTATTAAGCAGAACTATTGTCCTTAATGGGCACTGTATGCCAGAAATGGAAGCAAACCTTGGTTTCTGACAAAAAACATGATAAATTGTGGTCACGTTGCCGCATTTGCCAAATGCAATCACATGAGCTGCTCTGTATCAAAGCTGTATCAAGAAATCCTTCTCACTGAGAATCATTTCAAGCAATTTTACCTCATAGATGCTGGGCAAATTCTACCACATGGCCTTGTAGGTGAATATCTGAGTCCTCTTCACCAAAATAACCAAAAAGTCACCCTAACGAAACCACTGGGATCGATCTGTAGATGCAGCAAGAGTAGAGAAGTATTTATATATTTCTATTATTATTTATTTATATTTTGCCTTTATTATTTTTTAGAAATAATTCAAAGGCAGCGAACCTTCCTCCTATTTTCTCCACAACAACAACCCTGTAAGGTGGGTTGGACTGACAGTGACTGGCCCAGGTCACCCAGCTGGCTTTCATGGCCAAGATGGGACTTGAACTCATGGTTTGTTGGCTTTCTAGTTCATGTGCCTTAATCACTAGACCAAACCAGCTCTTACTATACAGGTACTCCTTGATTTACAACAGTTCATTTAGTGGCCATTTGGAGTTACAACGGCACTGAAACTGATGACTTATGACCATTTTTCACACTTAACAACCATTGCAGCATTCCTCACGGTCATGTGACCTGAATTCAGATGCTTGGCAACTGCCTCATATTTATGACGGTTGCAGTGTCCTGGGGTCATGTGATTGCCTTTTGTTAACAAGCAAAGTCCCAGGGGAAGCTAGACTCACTTAACTGTGCTGCTAACTTAACGACTGAAGTGATTCACTTAACGGTGGCAAGAAAGGTCATAAAATGGAGCAAAGCTCACTTAACAAATGTCTCACTGAACAACATAAATGTTGGGCTCAATTGTGGTGGTAAGCCAAGGACTACCTGTATGCAAAAAATATTGAATATTGCCACTTCTCAGTGTGTGTGTTTGTGTGTGTGTGTGTGTGTGTTTGTGTTTAGCCAGCGATGATTATGACTTGCTCTTCCTTATTTTCTTTAGGCTTAGTCTTCAATTGGGGAGCCTTACTTGGTTGGTCTGCGGTCCACGGTTCTTGCAATTGGTCTGTTTGTTTACCCCTGTATTTTTCCAGCATCTGTTGGACTTTGCTTTACGACACTATTTACGCTCACCAGGTGATTCTTTTCCCATTTGTTAATGATAAGAGAGACTGAAACGAGAGAGTGTGGTTAAATGAGGTTGCTATGCAAATCTTGTTCCCTGTTGAACTGGAAACACGGGCATTTGAACGGCAAGCAATGCCTGTTTGCAGCTGCTTTTATTTCTTTCGGTTCTCAACGATGCCAGGAACTGTGTTGGTAGTCAAGGACTCCACCTGAACATTGGATGAACTTTGGGGTTGATTCCTGTTGATGTGGGGGAGAGATCTAACGTAAAGCCCCGTGATGGTGAACCTATGGCATGTATGCCAGAGGGTGGCATGCAGAGCCCTCTCTCTGGGCACGTGCGCTGTGACCAGCTGCTCTTTTGGTTAGGGTTAGCCAGCCAGCTGGCCTCTGTGGGCACCAGAGTGCTGGAAAATGGCACGAAAAACGGCCAAAAAACAAGCCATTTTTAAAGACCGTTTTTGGGCCTTTTCCAGGCCATTTTCAGGCCATTTTTCATTACCTCCCTTAACTCTCTTTTTTCATTAACACCCTTAAAGACCAATATTTTACCAGAAATAATATTTAACAAAGAAACAGGAGATGAAAAGCACAGGGAGCAGTACAAGCCAAATTTCTTTGGTTCTTTTCTATGTTTTGCTGTAACATTGCTTATATCAGGGGTCCTTAAACTTGGCAACTTTAAGACTTGTGGACTTTAATTTCTAGAATTCTCCAGCCAGCTATGCTGAAAGATGGTTGCTGCTGTACAGCTGTTCCTCACCTCAAGCTAAACTGCCTTTGTGGTTGGTGGTTTTGTTAATTAGCAACTTTCCAACTTTCTGTCTTAGGATAAAAGAGACGATCTTGCCATTGGTGTGAAATCTACAGCACTCCTCTTTGGGGAAAAGACCAAATACTGGCTCGCAGGCTTCAGTTGCACAATGCTCGGTGGACTAACGCTGGCAGGAATCAATTGCGGTCAAACCTTCCCTTACTATGCAGCGCTGGCAACTGCGGCCGCCTGTTGGGGGAACCAGGTTGGTTGAAGCTTGTGCTGCATTTGCAGGCTGCAGGGGAGGGTTCAGCATGGAATGGAGGGATAGACGAGGCAAGAACGAAGGGCCCAGTTGAAGGAAGAGGAAAAGGAATTCATAGAATCATAGACTCATAGGGCTAAAAGGGACCTCTTCAAGAATTGTAGTTCTTCGCGGGACAGGGGGGAGATGGAATGGACACCTCCTGCAACACTCTGCTGGCCAAAAACAGGCTGCGCAGAGGCCCTGCACGTGTCCCCCACCCTCCCAGCTCCTCATTTTCGGCCTCCAGCACTCTGTGGGCTAAAAATGGGCAGCGCGAGGCCCCTCCATGCGTCATTTTTGGCCTCCATGCCTCCTGCAGCACTTTGCCAGCCAAAAACAGGCCGCACGCAGGGCCCCCATGGCCTGCTTTGGCTGGCAGAGGCACTGTGAACTAGTCCTTTGATATTTCCAGGGCGGCCCCACAGACCAGATTTAAGCACCCCGTAGGCCGGATCTGGCCCATGGGCCTTGAGTTTGATACCCTTGCCTTTTACAATCCCGGACTAATGGCTGTCCAATAAAGCTAGTGCTTTTTTAAAAAAAAAAACAAATTTTATTAAATATATTATTTAAAAACATTGAACATGGTGAAATCATTTTTGACATATCCTTTTGTCTTACATCTTATTATATAAAATATATACCTTACATACATTTATACATATTGAATTTTTATACATTTAATGTTCTTTTATTACATTATCCGCCATCCTCCTTTTTAGTTTAATCACATGGTCTCGGATATCCCTCCTACAAATCCTATTTCTTGATAAAGCTAGTGCTTCAATGGTCGTCTGAGATAAAAGAGGTTCTTGATAGAAGACTTGACAGATTCTAAAATTTGAGGAGGGGCAAGTTTTGATTCATCATTTTGGTCTCTTTTCCAGATATTCCATTTGGACATTAACAATCCTAAAGACTGCTGGAACAAGTTTTCTTCAAACCGCAATCTGGGGATTTTGCTTCTCGCCGGAATTATACTTGGAAACTTAAGGAAAGAGAAAGAAGAAAAAAGGGATGCTTTAAGCAGCAACTAGAGCAGAAGAAAAGAAGGCTGTTTTACAAATAAAAACAAACACAAGTGGTTTTTTTTTTAATCTACCCCTTTATATTTAATAGATATGGTGCTTTATATTAAAATCCTAGAGTGATGGTTATTAGCTGCAGGTTTGATTGTTTTTGTGTTTGAACATATCTTGGCAGCCATTCTTCATAAATTGAGATTTCCCAGTAAAATGTAGTTCTGCGGGGCTGCATCTGAAGTTTTTGCACTGTAAACTTATAAGATTGTGAGGGAATTAAACAGGTAAAACCATGTAAAAAAAATCAATGGTGACCTTATACCACTGCACCATAGAGTATCTGCACCTCTGTATGGTTTGCCAATTGCACAGTGGCAGATAGGACAGCATTCCAGAGGGTTAACATCATTGCCCCAGAAGATCATGGGTTGCCCTCTCCCCTCTTTGGAAGAGCTTTATAGCTCCCGCTGCCTTAAGAAAGTTCAAAACATTCTCAAAGATCCATCTCATCCTGGGCACCCTTTTCTTGAACTATTACCATCTGGCAGACGGTACAGGGTAAGAAAAACAAGGACAAATAGGCTGAAAAACAGCTTCTATCCCAGGGAGTAGCTCTTTTGAATTCTACTGTATAGTGCAGTGTTGCTGCAGTGTCGGGGGTTTTCAATTCAATGTATGGAGTGTGAAGAATGTGTGTTTGTGCTTATTTTCACAGTCATGATGTGCACTGAAGATGGTGCTTGATTTTGTTGTACGAGGTGCAATGACAATAAAGTAAACTAAACTAAAATCTTCCAACACTAAAATAATACTACTGTGTAGTCAAAACTGTTTAGAAATGTAAACAATAAAATGATTGGTTTTATAGTATTGTCGCTTATGACATTTGAGAGTTCTATATTCATATATCACTCATTTTAAAAATGTATGTATTGGATAGAAGGGACATCTATGATATGAGAGTTCATGTTAATTTATCAGCCACCAGCAGCCTGAATATACGCAATTACCGTGTGCCCAAAAGTGCTTATTTTAGCGGCTTTACTTTCATCCAAACAGCCGACAGGGAGTGGAAGTGTGGCTCCGGAGGTTGTGGAGGAGGCTGGGGAAGGGCAGGGGCTGGTTGGGCAATCAGAGGAAGACCCAGGCCCATCCTCTCTTCATCCTAGGGCACACAGGGAGGAATGGAGAAGGGAACAACGTGGCTTATGGGAGAGGAAGCGGCCATGATCCCCCTCATTGGCTGCAGCTGGGGTGAATAGTATAAAGGAGGGGCGTTTAAAACACAGCGTTGCTTAGAAGCAAAGCGTGTTTTATTTCTGACAGGTTTACTTGGTTGGCCTTCCAACGGACTGCCTTATTATCTTCTTGAAGTTTGTAATTAATTATCCAGGTCTGTCATGGAAATTCCTTCAGTGCAGTTTGTTTTGGTTTTTTATTTCTCCGGTATCTGTTCTTTGAGTTTGGACTGTATTTCTTTCTTTTGGAGGCTATTTTGGAAAGAGTTTAATCTCCAACTGCGAACAATTGAACAGTGCGGCCAAGTTGGAGGCATTAAAGGAAATTTATTTATATTTGGTAATTTATTACGTGTGTGCTGCTTCCCGGGTCATCACACACCCCTTACAAAAGTAAACAATTCTATGCCTATAATTTTGCCTATACACTAATTTTGAAACTTCTAACCCAAGTTTTTGCACCCCCTGGAATATCGTCTCGCACCCCCAGTTGGGAATCCCTGTATTCAACGAACAGGGTTTAGTGGGGTGTATAAACTGGACCAGCAAAATAATTTTGTATTCATCCTTCTTTCAATTCACTGTACAGGTAGTCCTCAATTTATAGCCATTCATTTAGTGACCATTCCAAGTTATAACAGCACTCAAAAAAGTTACTTACAATCGCTCCTTGCCTTACAACTGTCACAGCATAGTCACATGATCAAAATTCAGGTGCTTGGCCACCGGCTTGTACAGGTAGTCCCCGAGTTATGACCACAATTGAGCCCATAATTTCTGTTGTTAAGTGAGAAATTCGTTGAAGGGAGATTTGCTCCATTTTACAACTTTTCTCTCCGTGTTCAGTGAATCGTGGTAGTTGTTAAATTAGTCACATGGTCGTTAAGTGCATCTGGTTTCCCCATGGATTTGCTTGTCAGAAGGTCACAAAATGGGATCCCGTGACGCCGGGATACTGAAACCGTCATAAATGTGAGGCAGTTGCCTAGCGCCTGAACTTTGAACCCATGACCATGGGGATGCTACAGGGGTCAAAAGTGTGAAAGATGGTCGTAAATCCATATACTCAGGGCTGTTGTAATTTTGAACGGTCGCTAAATGAACTGTTGTAAGTCGAGGACTACCTGTATTTACAACGGTGGCAGCATCCAGGGGTCATGTGATCTCCCTTTGCATCCTTCCCACCCAGCTTCTAACAAGCAAAAGTCAATGGAGGAAGCTGGATTCACTTAATATTCTATTCTGAGAAAGCGGCAGGGAATAACGAGGCGAGACAAGCTAATCGGTTGCCAACGGTTTATGAATGATAACAGGGAACAGCTCAACTGACCGTACGGCAACGACAAACAGGGCATTTGACAGCTCTTATATACTAGCTGCTTCGACCAGGCAGCCAATCAAGCTCTCAGGATAGAGTCCTCTGTCTGCTCCAGACTGGAGTGAAGACTTCGGACACGACGTCCCTTTCCACCTCGATCGCGCAGGGGTAGTCTTGTAAGTGTGCAGGCCTGCGCCGGACTCGATCTGATCTCCGGAGCACAGGGAACTTCCCTCTGCTGGACATTGGGGAGCTGTCGGCTGGACTTCCTCCTCGACTGGACTCTGCAATGCTGGAGTCATGCTCGGGGCGACAGGTAGGGTTGGTTCCGTCGGTGGTTCAGTCAGTTCTTGTGCGTCTGGCGTGCTTCCGGCCGACCAGGCTCGTAGTTTGGCAATCATGGGTGTGTCGTCTGGCTGGTGTGGTCTGGAAAACCCCCGCCTTCGTAATTGATCAAAATGCCACCTCCGTATTTGGCCATCCTCTAATTTCGGCCTTATAAGAGCACGGCTCAGTGACCACTACAACGCTGGCAGGTAGCCACCAAGGATTCCCTGTGAAATTCCTTGCATATAACCCAGTCCCCCCTCCCGAAACTCTCTTGTGGTTGTTGCAGAGTCTAGGGGCTTTTCTGGGGGGTACTCAGGATGGAGTCTGTCTAAGAGTCACTTAAAAACAACATGAGTCACTCAAAGAAGGCAACAGTTCACAAAGATTGTGAGCAGGATGGGAAGAGTCTCTGAGAAGGTGGTGCAACCTCCTCAAACAGCGAGATGCGAAGATCTCATCCAGGCTTGTAAAGTGAATCCAATGGGCTTTTCTTTTCTTTTTTTGCTGGAAACCAAAAGTAAAAGTCAATTCCTGGCAAAAAGCATCATAAATTCCATTCACATGACCCGGGAATGCTGTAAATGGCCATAAATGCAGGCCAGTTGCCAAGCATCCCAATGCAACCCTGTGACCTGGGCGTTGGGGTGGGCACTTGTCATAACCTTAAAGCCAGGTCATAACCTTAGCCTTGGGGAGGTCTGTTGTAATTTTGAATGGTCATAAGTCAAGGACTACCTGAAAGCTGGATTCCAATGCAAGTTTAAAACATAGTCTGAAATTTAACTGCAAGATCCTGTTTCATCAGAATCCATCTCTGCTCATTTCAATTTGGGCATTATAGAAGTCAGAAGGGGTCAGTGGTAGTTGCCTGGCTGGTTTGCTTGCTCAGTCAGAGGGTGGGATTCAATTTTTTTTTACTACGGTACCAGTTCAGTGGGCGTGGCTTGGTGGGCGTGGCAGGGGAAGGATACTGTAAAATCTCTAGTCAGAGGTGTCATTTGCCGGTTCTCCAAATTACTCAAAATTTCTGCTACCGGTTGTCCAGAACTGGTCAGAACCTGCTGAATACCACCTCTGAAGCAAAGGATTTCTCACCCAGACGCTTGATTAAATTCATTTGTCCAAACTGTCTCGCTCCTGATTTATCCCCTTGGGCCTGCCATTGATTTGCAATACCAGGAAGGCAGGACTGAAGCGCGTAGAGCAGGGGGTGTCAAACTCGATTTCGTTGAGGGTTGCATCTGGATTGTTTTCAACCACAGGGGGCCGGGATAGGCATGGCCAGGGTAGACGTGGTAAGCTTGATGTGTCAGGAGCGTGCAACAGGCTCCCAAACTCCGTTTTCAGCCACAAAAGCCTCCTGCCACCCTCTGCCAGCGAAAATGGAGCTCAGGGCCCCCGCGTTTTTGGCCGTGACAACCTCCTGCAGCCCTCTGTCAGCCAAAACGGATCTGGGGGTGGGAGGCATGTGCGGCAGAGGTGGTATTCAACAGGTTCTGACCAGTTCTGGAGAACCGGTAGCGGAAATTTTGAGTAGTTTGGAGAACCGGCAAATAGCACCTCTGACTGGCCCCACTCCCTTCTATTCTCTGCCTCCCGAGTCCTAGTTGATCGGCTGGGTCTTCTTTGGTTGCCCTGCACAGGAGAACGGAGCTGCAAAGCAGGTTAGTGTGGTGGGGAGGGAATGGGGATTTTGCAGTATCCTTCCCCGCCACACCCACCAAGCCACACCACGCCCACAGAACCAGTAGTAAAAAAAAAAATTGAATTCCACCATTGTGTGGCCCTCCCAAGCTCCGTTTTCACTGGCAGAGGAACCATGGGCCAGTCCGCTGTTTCCAGGGCGGCTCCACGGGCCAGATCTAAGCACCCCGCAGGCCAGATTCAATCCATGGGCCTTGAGTTTGACACCCCTGTCACAGAGTATCAGAGTTGAAGAAATTGTTCCAAACTTACCACCTCTTAAATTGCTGGCATCAGAAAGTCCTCAACCTGTATGTTCAGAGGGGGGGGGAAACGCATTGATTTCATGCACTCATATTATGTGTGGGTAACTGGAAGAAGCTGAAGCTGTATTTTTTTAAATATTTTTAAAGTTAATTTTTAAAGTTAGCTAGTATAATAGATTGCTAGGAATGCCCACTGACTGGATCATGGCTGCCACAGAACTACTAGCTGACCAGGGTCAAGCAATTCAAATTGGTCATCATATTCAAGACCAAACATTTTTTTTAAATATACGGCTATTTTTATACGCC
Organism: Notechis scutatus; assembly: GCF_049901735.1. NCBI lineage: Eukaryota > Metazoa > Chordata > Lepidosauria > Squamata > Elapidae > Notechis > Notechis scutatus. The sequence continues at coordinate 12,804,160 of NC_142012.1, read as the reverse complement.
TGGAGTCTCTGGCAACCATGAACCATACTGTTACTTGAATTATCTGCTCCTGCTTTAGGGTTTAAATTAAAAGCTCAGAATTAAAAACCCCGAGCAGCTAATTCCATGTTACCTTCAGCTTCTAGAAGAGAATCCAATTATACATATTTATTTTTAAAAGCTGCTGCTGCTTTTTATTTTAATTTTTTTACTTTATATAATTTGATCCTCTTCCCCAGACCATTTGTAAAACTACTGTAGGTACTTCAGACAGTCTTGATTTAGTGTCTCAAGATGATTAGGAGTATACATTTGCCGTAGTGCCTAAATAATGTACAACTAGATGAATTAATTTCAGGCCACATATGGTAGGAGTCACCCATGTGTGAGTTGAGTAGCAATATAAATGCACTTAATAAATAAACATTAAACAAGTGGCTTAATATTTGATGCCTTAATGACAAGACATGACTGGCAAATCTTCCAGTAGACAAAAATAGCAAAGTACAGCAGTCCTCCAAAGGTTTTGTTTGTGGGATTTTGCACTCACAAACACTGTTTTTCAAAGTATAATTGCCTATCCCTCCAGTCACAAAACTATGCAGCCTAACGAGAGTAGTGTAAATTGCACAATTATTCTTGGAAATAATATCTCCGTAGGGTGTGGCAGGTATGCTTCCAAGAGGTAATGTCTGTGGTATTAATTTCATTAAGGTTCCCCCCCCCCCCAATTCTTTGTTGAACTTGAATGATGTCCTCTGATAAATATGATGCCCTGCCTTGGATTCAGTTGACGCAAAGAGTAAAAACACTTTAATGCTTGCTAATTTTGTCTTTCTGGATTCGTTTCGCATGGATTATTTGCCAAGCCCAGTTTTGAATGGAGGAAGCTGATGGTGAATTCCCTGCCTTTCACAACTGCCCTCCTGTCACATCCTCTCTACAGAAAAAACAATAAACAAAATGTGACAGATTAGTATCAACCCAGAGCAGAATGCCTTTCTGTAGAGTGTGGCTTTTTGAATTGGTTTTCGTTTTTTAAAAAGCTTTTAATAGAGTAGAGTAGAGTAGAGTAGAGTAGAGTAGAGTAGAACAGAACAGAACAGAACAGAATAGAATAACAGAGTTGGAAGGGACCTTTGAGATCTTCTAGTCCAACTCCTTGCCTAGGCAAGAAACCCTGTAACCCTTTCAGACAAATGGTTATCCAATCTCTTCTTTAAAAACTTCTAGTGCTGGAGCATCCACACCTTCAGATGCTTTGGAGATTAGGTTGACTCCCTCTTCTTTGTGGCAGCCCTTCAAATATCGGGACACTGCTATCATGTCACCCCTAGTCCTTCTTTTCATTTGGCTAATTCCCAGTTGAGTTTTCCCCCTGGCATTCTCTCAGCTGAATTCCTACATTCAGATCACAGCAAGCGCACACCCCACTCAGGTCAGCTAGCAAAAATTATTGGTGGATAATTGGTTTTTTTTTAAACATCAGCAAAGATCGACAAGGATATTGATAAAATGAAACAAAGGGCAAAAGCAGAGAAGGAGGCATGAAGTACGGAGAGATTAACAGGTCAAAGTACTTAATGTGCTATCAGAGAATAGGTAACTCTATAAATAAAAAACAGAGAGAGTTTTTAAGGAGAGTGGCCTTTTGTTATTCTAGCTTTAATCCTTTGTGTAGCAGTAGCAGAACAGAGGTGGAAAGCCTTGGACATTTAACAGAATAACAGAGTTGGAAGGGACCCGGGAGGTCTTCTAGTCCAACCCCCTGCTTAGGCAGGAAACCCTATACCATGTCAGACAAATGGTTATCAAATATCTTCTTAAAACCTTCCAGTGTTGGAGCATTTACAGCTTCTGGAGGCAAGTTGTTCCACTGATTAATTGTTCTGTCATGGAATTTCTCCTTAGTTCTAGGTTGTTTCTCTCCTTGGTTAGTTTCCATCCATTACTTCTTGTCCTGCCTTCAGATATTTTATTATTAATGTGGTATATAGACAACAGGCTAACAATTTCTAAATAGATTTAGTAGTTGAGTAGTTTAAAATTCTTTTGGCCTGTTTTGTAAGGGGTGGGAAATTAATATTGACATATTATATTAATCAGCATTCAACTAGGGAGGATGTTATGTGTACGTGTGTCAGAATTTCTTTTGTACCATTACAACTGACATCTTGACTTCTTTGACCAAACCCTACAGAGATCTATTGTTGGTTCTACAAGAACAATAAAGCTTTCTTAACCCCATCTGTGGGCATTCAAAAGTTTAGTATCATTAAGTAACTTATCTAGAGACTCAATTTAGCAACACTGACCCATATTTTTAAGTTAACTGCTGAGAACACGTGGATTATATTTCTGCAGAAAGCGGGTGTTTCAGTCTAGTTTTCTGTACTTCTATTCTTATTTGGGGGCATTTAAAAGTAGATTAATCGTACCCAGTGGTGGGATTCAAATAATTGAACAACCGTTTCTCTGCCCTAATGTTTTCTTCCAACAACCAGCTCACCAAACTGCTCAGAAAGTTAACAACCAGTTCTCCCAAACTGGTGGGAACTGGCTGAATCCCACCACTGAATCGTACCAATGTATTTAATGTTTAACTTATCAGAGTAAATTAATTTAAAGTTAGATTTTTTTCTCCCAATAGCAGAACTGGAGGATCAACGTCTCTAAATATAGGAACACATTACTGCTGGTGTACAATACCATAGTGTGTGCGTGTGACACTAACCCATTCTATTTTTGTCATTATGCAAGGGAGAGTTGCCTCAACATCTAATTTACTATTTTGTCATACAGGACTAATGACTGTTTTTGCGCATTATCAGGTTAAGATCAATTAAAATAACCCTCAATTATCTTCACCCAAATATAAGCAGCATCCCATGATTTAACATCACATCAAGGGACCTTAGCCTTTTCATGTGCAGGTGACATATTGGTTAGCTTGTCTTTAGAGAAAGAAACTTCTCCTTGAGGGGTAATACAGCAGAAAGGTATGTGGAAAGGGTTTTTTTTCCCAGTTGATCACTCCAAAAGTTCTAAATGTATCTGGGTAAATACTAAACAAGTAATCTTTAACTTAGAACAGTAAATTAAAAGGCTGGGCAGGTTGGGGGAACTATGGAAGAATCCTCCAGAAAATTAGCTCTAGACAACAAGCTTCAAGACTTTTTAAATGGATTTGTTGATAATTATTAACATGCAATCTTGAATCAAACTAGTTCGAGATACTTTTACAATAATCTCAGCTTTCATTAGCAGGAAACCATATTTCATGAGGTCTATTTCCAGACTGGTGCTTATGGGCTTTCAGTCTTGAGCTTCATAAATTGAATGAACTGACTTAAGAATTATGGCTAATTTTTCAACATTAGCAAAGACAATTTTTTGTTGAGTTGTATCTTTAATCCTCTGTATTCCAAATGTGTATCAGAAATATAGAAATACAGAAAGGGAGTGAAATTACTTTAATTTAGTGCTTTTGAATGATTGCCTATATACATGAGAGGCTATATACTCAGTTGATGCAAATATCCAAATTCTGAATGTTTGCACTCTGTGCTACAGAAACAAGAAAGATTGTTTATTTAAATACAGTCATATTAAAAAGAACTTTCCTATATATTTTTTAAAATGTGGTAGAAGCCTGCAGAAAGGATATCTTATGGGGGAGTAGTACATGTATGATTTAATGGCTCTGAATTCAAATCTTTGGTACGCTTAGACAACGATAGGTCCTAGATTTAACAGGGACTTGTTTAAAAGCTGGTAAACTTGCTTCAGTGCCCTGATTATCTGTCCTCCAAGCTCTGCTTCATGTTCTGAAGCTGAGCCTTTAATCTTGCTGGTGAGAACAAAAGGACAGAGAATGGGCACAAACTGGGGCTTATCTACTTGGGTTTGAACTTCTAATAATAACTAGCTCTGGAGGTTACCATGAGGACGAAACAAACATCAGCATTGCTTTACCTGTGAATTGCGTTGAGGTTCCTGGCACCTAAAAAGTTGAGCAACCTTGCATGCTGGCTTTCTTGGGCTTCTTTCATAAAATTGTTTAGCCTTGAGTTGGGCAGGGTTTTGCTGCCTACACCCAGTACACAGGGAGAGGAGTTCCAAGCAGCAACCCCAGCAGTTAGATTAATGATTGCAAAACAGACAGGGTTGCACTATGTAGGTCATGAGGGGGGTCAAACTCAAGGCCCGGGGGCAGTATCCAGTCCACGAGGTACTTAGATGTGGCCCATGGGGCTGCCCTGGAAACAGTGAAGAACTGGCCCGTGGTGCCTCTGCCAGCGAAAATGGAGCTCACACAGGCCTCCCGAGCTCCATTTTCATTGGCAGAGGGTTGCAGGAGGTCGTTGTGGCTGAAAACAGAGCTCGGGAGCCCGTTTTCTCTGGCCAAGTACTCAGACCACCACAGGCGCCCCCCTGATACGAGTGATGTCAAGCTGGCCACACCCACCCTAGCCACGCCCACCCCGGCCCCCCAAGGTTAAACACAACCCTGATGCGGCCCTCAATGAAATCAAGTTTGACACCCCTGAGGTAGGTAAAGAGCTGTGTGATATTTAAAAAATTTTTTTTTATTCTGAGGTGAGAAGTAAGATGTGCGAGAATTCATGCAGGAGTGTATTTCTATTGTATTAAGTTTATTTTAGAATTTACAGTACAGTTGTCGTGTTTTCCACCTCAAAATCCCACACCCAGTTCCAGAAATCGTAAACAAGGGTAATTTCATAACTGCAGGTGACTGACATTGTCTATGGAGATTCTCAGTCATCCAGGTCATGGTTTTCCCAAAGAGTGCTAATGACCAGATGATTACAAGGAATGTAAATCCTTCCATCTGCCAACGTTCAGTCAGAACTGGAGAGGCTTCTTGGATGAGAAATGAAATGTTTTCAAGGAAAAACAAAGTCCCATTGCCTTTTGAAAAAGCACCTTTGGGACTGACATTAAGTGCTTTAATTCCCACTGATTTCAACATGCTATAAAGTGTCTTCTTAACCCTCTGTTGTGGGAATAAAACGTGTTCATTGTTGTCTGACTGGCTATTTCTGTGTGACCCTACTGATGAGAGTGTAGGATGGTGAACATTTACCATCATCCCTTGAAAAGAAAAGAAAAAAAGTCATTAGCAAGGAACCAGACCAACAAAAGCTAGGTCTGCATTAAATCTGCATAAGCTGTTTTAAATGCATGGGTGTGGATTTAGAAATGCAGAACATAATTTTAATATAAATGTGATGTGAATCTCATCATCAAATGGAAGACCGCCAGGAAGCTTCTACAGGTGCTAATTTTGTAGGACATTCCTTCAAACAGAAAGAACAAGTAGAAGGGAGTACCTGTGGCTCGGGGTTGAACTGTGGAGTCCATGGTGATCTTTTGGATGTTTGCTTACAGGTGTTCAATCAGCCAACTAATGTAGGTAACATTATCAATGATCAGTGTCAATCTAAAAGATCAGATCAGCACTGATTTAAAAGAATTAGAAACAAAAGGAATTTTTTAACAAGAAGAATACTTTACGAGTAATCCCAGCATTTTATTTCAAATTGATCTGAGTCTTTAGTCTATTTGTAACGTTCCAAAAACAAAGTTTTATCATCCTTTTGCTGTTTAATTAAAAAAAAAAAAATACAGTTCTTAAACTTGCAGTTAAAATTTCTTTTGCTAAGGATGGAGAGAAACTTGCTGTCAACATCCAGTGTGGCCACTTCTTCTGCTGGCTTGGTTTGGAACTGTGACACTCGCTGCTCTAAAAGTTGTTGATCCAAATTTAGTTTAGTTTACTTTATTGTCATTGCACCTCATACAATGAAATTAAATACCATCTTCAGTATACATTATGACTATGAAAATAAACACAAACACATGTCCTTCACACTCCATACATTGAATTGAAAACCCCTTGATATTGCATTAATATATGAAATATCAAATTAATATTGAATTCCACTATACAGTAGAATTCAATATATTTTTATTTTATTTATTTATTTTGTCAAGCAGTTATAAGATAACAGGTATAAGTATAAAGGTAGTTATAAATACATGAAATGGATACATATAAGAAAAATCCTGTTGAAATCTATTTTTGGGTGTGCTTACTTTACTAAAGTAGAAAGTTAGTATCCACCTCTCTCCTAGAAGAAATAAACATTTATTTTTATTTTTTTTATTTTTTTGTCAAGCGATTATAAGATAACAGGTATAAGTATAAACATAGTTATGAATACATTAAATTGATACATATAAGAAAAATAAAAAGAAACAATAGGACAGGAACAGTAGGCACGTTGGTGCACTTATGCACACCCCCTACAAACCTCTTAGGAAAGGGGTGAGGTCAATTGTAGACAGTCTAAGGTTAAAGTTTTTGGGGTTTGGGGAAGAAACCAGAGTCAGGTAGAGTATTCCAGACATTGACCACTCTGTTGCTGAAGTCGTATTTCCTACAATCAAGTTTGGTGCGGATAACCTTGAGTTTGTATCTATTGTTTGTTCTTGCATTGTTATGTTTGAAGCTGAAGTATTCATTGACAGGTAGGACATTGTAATGTATAATTTTATATACTATACTTAGATCGGACCGAAGGCGGCATAGTTCTAGTTTTTCTAGGTCTAGAATTTTGAGTCTGGTGGCATAAGGTATTCCACAATGAGTAGAGGAATGGAGAACTCTTCTTGTGAAATATTTCTGGACTTTCTCAACTGTATTAATATCAGATACGTAATGTGGGTTCCAGACTGATGAGCTGTATTCAAGTATTGGTCCAACAAATATTTTGTATGCTCTAGTTAGTAGTGTGATATTACCAGAGAAAAAGCTACATAGGATTAGGTTAACAACTCTTAATGCCTTTTTGGCTATGTAGTTACAGTGGACTCTAGCACTTAGATCAGTAGAGATGAGTACTCCAAGGTCCTTGACGGAGTTTGGATCATCAACAAGGTCTTGACTATTCAGCCTGTATTTTATTTTCTGATTTTTTTTGCCAATATGTAGGACAGAGGATTTATTTGTTGAGATTTGAAGTTGCCATTTGTTTGACCATTCTGATACATAATCAAGATCTTTTTGAAGGGTAGCAATATTGTCTGTGGTATTGAACAGCTTTACATCATCAGCGAAGAGAACACAGTTGCTCTTGATATGATCACAGAGGTCATTTATGTAGAGTATGAAGAGAGTTGGTCCTAAAACACTGCCTTGGGGCACCACTGTTGATAGGTACATAATTTTTTCCTTTTTCTTTTTTTGTATAGTTCAAAACTTCCAAATATGTCTTTTGGTAGACTTGTCCTTTAGTGGTATCTCAGTGGCCACTAATGTTGTCTAGTACAGAATGGGGATTGTAAATTGGCATGGAAGTTTAAAGCAGGTTCTTGTTGGTGCACAGCACAAATTAGTTATACATGCAGATGTAGTTTATTATTCATCTTGAGTTGTCTGCCTCATAAAATAATAGTTGTTCTGTTAACTAAATACCACTCTGTAATTGCAAAAGAAAAAAAGAAAAAAAGTAGTAGCTGTTGACATTCTGATTGCTTCTAAGTAAATACATTTTTAAAAAATTTAGTATTGTTGTCCTTTTAATAGGTGCCCTTGTAAAGTCAACGTTTCCCTTTTTTCCCTCTGGAAACCTTAACTTGTTGTGTTTTTGCCCTTTTGGGATCACGTCAGAATTTTGTCTCTTAATGTAATAAGTTGATAGAATTTCTAACAAGAGCATTGAGCAGCATGCCCTATATAATCATGATAATTTGATAGGACACTCCCAATTTTGACCATTTGTTGTCTGTTTGACAGGAATGTTTCTATCCAGTTATGCAGGTATCCAGAGATACCATAAGATTTTAGTTTTAGTAGTAGTTTGTCGTGTACCACTGAATCAAAGGCTTTACAGAAGTCTATGTAGATTGTGTTCTATGTTCTATGTTCCTGATCTGGGATAAAAGCTGTTTTTCAGCCTATTTGTCCTTGTTTTTATTATCCTGGACCATCTGCCAGGTGGTAATAGTTCAAAAAAAGGGTGCCCAGGATGAGATGGATCTTTGAGAATGTTTTGAACTTAAGGCAGAGGGAATAACTGAAAAGCAATTTCTGAAAATGATTTGAAAAGGAAATATAGAAACTTAGTGCCTTTTCGAGGGTATCAACCAAGGTTTGAGCAAAATGGCTATTCCCCTTTTCCCCAGAACATAAAAACATTCTGGAGATCACTATCTTGTGGTCTCTTATTGAGGAACAAATGTCTGGAACCCAAAAATTCCATGCAACATTTCATATATTAATTACGTACTAAAATATATTCTCCTGCAGCTAAAAAAAAAAATTACACTCAATACACCACAACTATAAGACACCAAACACTGCGACACATTGATGCCTTATTTCCTTTAAGAAGTGGAAGTAAAAGTTTAATGTTGAGGTTGCTTTTGAGGTAAATGTTGGGGGGGAAATCAAGATGTGTCCACTAGAATAGCATTGGCTGCCAATAAAATAACCAGGTTTTGGAGTAAAACTTCATAAGATGAGTTCAAAGTTAATGAAGGACTTACTCTGGAAGTATAGATACATTGGACTATTCAAGCAATTTCCTCCCCAATAATATCTTGGAAAAATGATGGTGGAGAAACTCCTAACTTATAATATAAATTGAGAGCAAACTCTACTTCTTACTAGCATTGATGATATTACCTAGTTTGGTAATGAAATGTCTGCAAGGAAACAACCAAACTCAGAAAGCACCAGGGACCCTCATTTCAACTCTGAACTACAAATATTCTTCTTTATCAATTCCTAACTCTGTTTGCATCAGGAGAAAGAGGGCAATCAAGAGATCTGTGAAGAGGTGGTATTCAGCAGGTTCTGACATGTTCTGGTGAACCGGTAGCGGAAATTTGAGTAGTTTGGAGAACTGGCAAATACCACCTCTGACTGGCCTCGCCCCCATCTATTCTCTGCCTCCTGAGTCCCAGCTCACTGGCTGGGTCTTCTTTTGTTGTCCTGCACAGGAGAACGGAGCTGGAAAGCAGGTTAGTGTGGTGGGGAGGGAATGGGGATTTTGTAGTAATCTTCCCCCGGGAATGGGGATTTTGCAGTATCATTCCCCTGCCACGCCCACCAAGCCACACCATACACCACACCCACAGAACTGGTAGTAAAAAATTTGAATCCCACCACTGGATCCATGGGTACTTTCCTTGCATCACAATTTAATTCTTTAAAGATAGGGCGTTGTTCTTAAACAAGATTTTAATGAGGTCAAAGCAGTGATAAGCAAAACTCCACAGCAGGAAAGGACATCTGCATGAGGAGGTGTTTCTAAATAAAGAGTAATAAATGCAGTTGTAAGTTTCTAATTAAAAAGCACTATCACAGTGAAATTACTTTTCACAAGTAATAGCATTGTGTTAAACTTTCAAGGAAATTATAGCTGTAAAAGTCATTAGCAAATGGCCTTTATATGAAAATAGGTTTGAAATATTGGACAGATCTATGCACCCCACAGGCCAGATTTGGCATGCAGGCCTTGAATTTGACACCCCTGCGTTAAAGGATTTGGAATGGTAGCCAATCTTATTTGCTGTTCCAATTTTTTGGAAGAACATGTAGACCAAGAGTATTGGCTTAGTTCCCTTACTCAGCCTACTTTATAAGATTTTCAGTAAAGCTAAGCACTTTTTATGTTTTCCGGAAATCCATGGGTTATTCACAAGGCAGTCCTGCGCTCCTCAGCATAAACAACAAAACAGAAAGCATTTCTTTTTTAAAAGAGCAAAAACTTGGAAGAAAATTAGGAACTCAGATGAAGAAGTTGGGTCTTTCTTACTTAGCCAGATCGAAGACAGAGGCTGCGACAAGAAGAATAGTTCTAGAAGTAGGTCAATAAAGTTCAAATCATTTTAGTAATAAAGAAGAAGATAGTCTGCATGATAATTGCTAACACCTTCACCAAGGGGAATCCCCTCCTATTCCTAAAGTCACCACAGGAAGAATTAATATGGTGAATCTCCACATAGGTTAGGAATGCAATTCTCTTTAGCCATGCTAGCCAAGAACTCAAGCTGAGGAAGGCCCCATCCTTCCAAAGACCAAGGAAAAAGAAGTAATTAAATCAGTTAGTGACAAAAGCCAACAGAGATCATGTAGTTAGGTAACCATGATAACGTTACGACCTGAGGACTTCAACTCCCAGAATTTCTCAGTCAGCAAAATGAGACATGGTCAAGTCAAGGTTTTTAATCAACAATCAAGGTTTCAAAGGTTGAGCTTTAATTATGTTATCAGATCAAATGAGGATCGGAGAGAATTTAAAGAAATCCTTCTGGAGTTCTTGGCAGCTTTCTTGTGCTTTCCATCATCTTGAATGATGTTTTGTAACTTGGATAACTTTATTTGAAAATGGCTATACTTGTATATGTGTCAAACATCTACCACACTCACTTCGGATGGTCAGACAAGGGGCATAGTTTCAGTACACCTTCTCAACTTGCAAATGAATTCCACATGAATGAGATACTTTTGCAAATAGCAAGGATCTGAGCCTTAAGACTCTATAGGAAATTGCTAGCACTTTGAATTGGACCCAGAAGCAAACCAGCAGCTAGTACAGCTTACACAATATTTGTGCTATTCTGCTATAACAGCTTCTTCCTGTGAAGAGATGTACTTTGCATCAGCTATAACTTCCAAGCAGCCTTCAAGGGCAGTCCCAGATGGAGCAAATTATAGTAGTCCAATGCAAGATGACACCTGCAGGAGCCATTGTAGTCAGGTAACAGATAATCAGAGTTGGAAGGAAACTTGTAGGTCACCTTCCAACCCTCTGCCCAAGCAGGGGACCCTACACCATTTCGGACAGATGGGAGTCCAATCTCTTCTTGAAAGTCTCAAGTGATGGCGCTCCCACAACTTCCAAGGGCAAGCGGTTCCATTGGTTGATTGTTCTCACTGTCAGAAAGTTTCTCGAAAACTAATGCAATCCTAAATTGCATTAACAGAGGGATATAATCAAGATCAAGTGATGTACTAATACCGCTCTATAAAGCCTTAGAAAGACCACACCTAGAATACTGCACCCAGTTTTGCTCACCATGCTATAAAAAAGATGTTGAGGCTCTAGAAAAAGTGCAGAGAAGAGCAACCAGGATGATGAGGGGACTGGAGACTAAAACATATGAAGAACAATTACAGGAACTGGGCATGGCTAGTCTAGGGAAGAGAAGGACCAGGGGAGACAGGATAGCGGTCTTCCAATATTTGAGGGGATGCCACAGAGAGGAAGGGGTCAAGCTATTTTCTAAAGCACCCGAAGGCCAGACAAGGAATAATGGATGGAAACTGAACAAGGAGAGATTTACCCTGGCGGCACATCTTACTCCAGAAAAGACTCCAACCAAAATGGAGTGAAGGTTGAGTGATTCCAGAGAGGGTGTGGAGAATGAAATAATGTCCAATTTGATTGTTTTTACAATGTTTACAATTTTATGCTGGTAGAATTTTGTATGATTCCGCTCCTGCTGGGAACATTTTATTTGAACACTTGTGTGGCTTGAAATTGTTGCAAATGGCTTGGAGTTTTGGAAGGAGGGAGAGGGAGATCAAGAGAGAGAGAGAGACATTGTTCTCTTGGACAGGACTTCTATCTGTTGATCCAGCAAGAGTGATACATCATAGAGTAGAGTAGAGTAGAGTAGAGTAGAGTACAGTAGAGTAGAGTAGAGTGGAGTGGAGTGGAGTGGAGTGGAGTGGAGTGGAGTGGAGTGGAGTGGAGTGGAGTGGAATGGGAATGGGAATGGGAATGGAATGGATTGAAATGGAAATGGAAATGGAATAGAATAGAATTTTTTAATTGGCTAAGTGTGATTGGACACACAAGGAACTTTTCTCTGATACATAAGTTCTCAGTGTACGTACAAATAACAAAGTAATATAAACATAAGATACCAGTAGGAGAATTTAGTAGGAAAGATGAGAAGCATAATAATAATACAGCCCCATTACATGGGTAAACATCCTTAAACATAGGACAGTGCTGTGGGAATTAGGTGTTCAGTGGAGTGATGGCGCGAGGGGAAAAACTGTCTCTGTTTCTAGTTGTTTTGCCATGCAATGCCTTACAGTGCCATCCTGAGGGAAAGAGTTGAAACAGTTTATGTCCAGGATTTGAGGGGGTCTATGGATATCCAGGAGAATTCCCAGATTGGATATCTGCAACTACATAGCCAAAAAGGCATTAAGAGTTGTTAACCTAATCCTACGTAGCTTTTTCTCTGGTAATATCACACTACTAACCAGAGCATACAAAACATTTGCTAGACCAATACTCGAATACAGTTCATCAGTCTGGAACCCACATTACATATCTGATATTAGCACAATTGAGAAAGTCCAGAAATATTTCACAAGAAGAGTTCTCCACTCCTCTACTCGTTGTAGAATACCTTATGCCACCTGACTTGAAATTCTAGAACTAGAAAACCTTGAATTACGCCGTCTTCGGTCTGATTTAACCATGGTATATTAAATCATACATTGCAATGTCCTACCTGTCAATGAATACTTCAGCTTCAACCATAACAACACAAGAGCACACAATAGATACAAACTCAAAGTTAACCGCACCAAACTTGATTGCAGGAAATACGACTTCAGCAATAGAGTGGTCAATGTCTGGAATACTCTACCCGACTCTGTAGTTTCTTCCCCAAACCCCAAAAACTTTAACCTTAGACTGTCTACTATTGACCTCACCCCTTTCCTAAGAGGTCTGTAGGGGGCGTGCATAAGCGCACCAACGTGCCTACCGTCCCTGTCCTATTGTTTCTCTTATTCTTCTTTTATTTTTCTTATATGTACCCATTTCATGTATTCACAACTATGTATACACCTATACTTATTATCTTGTAAACAATTGGCAAATCAAATAAATAAATTAAATAAATAAAATAAATATCTACTCCTTCAAAAGGAGCATACCTCATTTAGCATCCCAGATTAAACTAATTTAGCATCAGACGTGAACTGCATGGACAAATGCCATTCAAATATCTTTCATCTCAAGCAGTCTCATCAAAGCCTCCATGCAATTGGTCAATGTTTCCCTTGCACGTCTTGCTCAGCCTTGGATATACAGTATAGATATACAGTATATTGCTATATACCGCATACTGGTGGATGATTAATCTCTCTATGGTTAGATGTAAATGTTTAAAAATGGGGGAGATGAGGCACTAAGCAAACTTTGTACATGGAGCAGAGGTGGTATTCAGCAGGTTCTGACTAGTTCTGGAGAACCGGTAGCGGAAATTTTGAGTAGTTCAGAGAATCAGCAAATACCACCTCTGCCTGGCCCCGCCCCCATCTATTCTCCGCCTCCTGAGTCCCAGCTGATTGGCTGGATCTTCTTTGGCTGCCCTGCACAGGAGAACGGAGCTGGAAAGCAAGTTAGTGGGGTGGGGAGGGAATGGCATTTTGCAGTACCCTTCCCCCAGGAGTGGAGAAGGAATGGAGATTTTACAGTATCTGTGATGACCCAGGCTAGGGATGCAAAATAAACACAGTCACAAAAACCCGGTGAAGCCCCTTTTATTCCTTCACTTTGTTTCCAAGCTCCAAATATCCTTGACAGAAGACAAAAAACTCCCACACAAGCAGTTACAAGAAGGAGGGGGAAAACAACCAGGCAAGATAAGGGCTGGAGGACGTCCACAGAAAACACACACTGGGAAGGACGCCAAACTCAGAGAGGAACCATAAACTAGAGATATTTCCATGCTTTGTTTCCAGCATTTGCCTGTACTCATGTTCGTCCTCTTAATCAGTTGTCACAGCTGCAGCCCATTAAGAGGATCAAAGCCCTCTCCTCCCGAGTAGACCACATCTCTCCCTTATCCTCTCCTCCCTGCTTGCCCTAGGATGGAGAGGGGATGGGCCTGAGTCCTCCTCTGACTGCCCAGCCAGCCTCTGCCCTTCCCCAGCCTCCTCCACAACCTTCGGAGCCACACTTCTACTCCCTGTTGGCTGTTCCTCCTCTCCCTCGGAGTCAGTCTCCACCAGGGGCATGACAGTATCCTTCCCCTGCCATGCCCACCAAGCCACACTTACAAAGCCATACTCACCAAGCCATGCCACGCCCACCAAGCCATGCCCACAGAACAGGTAGCAAAAATGTTGAATCCCACCACTGCACTGGAGGGGGCCACAAATCAAGGTCTCAGAGGCCAGTTTTCAGTCCCGGGACATCAAGTTGATGGTCCCTAAACTAGCTACTAAGTTTATTCAGAAAAATGGGATTGAAAGAGACCTAGTAAATGCCCAATGGCATTTTGGCAAATCTTTAATGGATGTTTACTTTTCCCCGCTAGATTGGAGCACCTCGCCACAAGTGGTACAATGGAGATGTCACCTATTGTCACTCAACCACAATGTCACAGTACTACAAGGAGTTTTGAGTGGCAGTCTGAGCTCTGTGACTGTGGCGACGACTGTAACATCTGTGAGTAAATTCTTACGTGATGGAGTTTATCCTTGGTAGCTTGGTTCCTGAATTGTTCTTCCTTTAAATGTTGATCCAGCTCTGGGAGCAAAGACTTTCCACACTCGTTTCCTGTCAACATGTGATGGAATCAAAAGTTCAAAACAAGTTAAATCAATTAATTAGGCGTCATTAAGTGTCAGTTTTTAGCAACTACATAAATAGATTTTCTCCAGGGCAAACTGTCTCCAACTAGGTCCTTCCAACAACATACTCATACCCATAGTCTGTCCATCTTCTCTCAGGGGTTCCCAACTTTGGAAACTTTAAGATGTGCGAACTTAACTCCCAGAATTCCCTAGTCACCATGTAAGAAGGACACAGTGCCCATCCTGCTGATGAAGAAGTTAATTGGGGTCTATAGTAAAGAAAAAATGTATCTGATTATTCACACATTAACAGAAGCTAGAATTGTATTTGCCCAAAACTGGAAGAACAATAAGACACCTACAGAAGAAGAGGTGATTATGAAAATATTTGAGTGTGCAGAAATGAACAGATTAAATTGATTGGAAATTAAAGAACAAGAAGATACAGAATATTATGTGATATGGGATGTATTTTATAAATGGTGGGAAAACAAAGAAATTGAATGAATGTAAGATAAGAGGTAATGAGAATACTATAATGATAAGAGAAAAAAGATGAAACTTTTAATGTGAATGTAACTTTAATGATATTATAGCATGAAATATATATCAAATGTGAATATGTGCACAAGATATATATGTACCCAGTTAACACACCATTGAACTGAAAGATGGTCATTTTGTAAAAGAAAATTTAAAAAATTTTAATAAAAGAAGAGGAAGAAGAAGAAGAAGAAGAAGAAGAAGAAGAAGAAGAAGAAGAAGAAGAAGAAGAAGAAGAAGAAGAAGAAGAAGAAGAAGAAGAAGAAGAAGAAGAAGAAGAAGAAGAAGAAGAAGAAGAAGTTGTTAATTGGAGTAACTGCTGGAATCCTGCCAACCTCCTTGCAAAGCTTCTCCTGGGTCATTGCAATGTAAGAATTATGAAGCAACACACCCGTTAGTGTGACATACCTGTTGCTAACATGTAATAATTCCAGATATTAATAAGCAAGAGCTTTAAGTCACAGACACCTGTTCAATTTAGAAAATGGTGACACAATGCAGTTGGAAATTTCTGGTTCACGGGAGGCTATTGTGAAAGTCTACTGTTCATTTAAATATGCCTTCCTACATGGCTTCTCCAACGTTTAGTCTTCCGGAAGGGTGGGGATGACAACTCTTGCAATTCTGAGACATCGCGGTTACTGCTATTAGCCATGTCTACATATTTTGTAGTCCCCACCCTTCTGGAGAATTCTGTTGTCAGAACAAGCAGAGAAGCATTCCTTTGAGCCGCGGTAGGGCAGTGGTCAGAGTGCAGTACTGCAGGCTACTTCTGCTGATTGCTGGCTGCCTGCAATTTGGGAGTTCGAATCTCACCAGGCTCAAGGTTGACTCAGCCTTCCATCTTTCTGAGGTGGGTAAAATGAGGACCCAGATTGTTGGGGGCAGGAGGCTGGCTCTATAAACCACTTAGAGAGGGCTGTAACAGCACTCAAAAGCAGTATATAATTCTAAGTGCTATTGCTATTGCTATTGAGGTTATAAAGATAAGCTTTCTTCGATTGCTTCCCTAGGTCTGTGCGGAACCTTCTGCTACTGTTGCCTGGGGTGCAAAGTGGCCAAAGACATGGACGAGTGTTGCTCTTGTGGTCCTACTGTGGCCATGAGGACAAGATATCGCACTTTGTACAGGATTCCGGTAAATTCATTGATCGTCGTGATGGTTCCCTTTTTCTTTTTTCCATTAATTGTATTTTTTTTTAAAAAAAGTTTTTTTTGCAAAGTAAAAACAAAACAAGTTTAGACGTAAAAGAAAAGTGATGAATGAATAAGAAAAAAGAAAATGAAAAACGAGAGAAAGAAAAATACAGGTAGTCCTTGACTTGTAACCATTCAGTTATTGACCATTCAAAGTTACAACGGCACTGAAAAAAAGTGACTTTTCACATTTACGATTGTTGCAGTATCCCCATGTCACGTGATCAAAATTCGGACACTTGGCCACTGGCTCATATTTATGACGGTTGCTGTGTCCTAGAGCTGTGTGATCCCCTTTTGAGACTTTCTGACAAGCAAAGTCAATGAGGGAAGCCAGATTCACCTAACAACCGTTGTAACTAATTTAATAACTGCAGTGACTCACTTAACAAGCATGGTAAGAAAGGTTGTAAAATAGAACAAACTCACTTAACAGCTACCTTGCCTAGCAACATAAATTTTGGGCTCAGTTGTTTTGTAAGTCGAGGACTGCCTATATATACAAAGGAGTGGCTTCTAATGGTTTTCTTTTTAAGTCATAAACACGTTTACATTTTATCCAATCTCTTTAAGGTTCCATTGTGCCTCTCTTCTTTCCATATTCTTCCCTTTCTAATCACCAAAGCCATAAATCATAATTTCATTTTTTTTTCTGCTTTCAGCAAACATGGAATCCATAAAGGGTTAGCATTTCCTGACCATGCCGTTTCCCTTTCTCATAAAATTCAGGAACTTAAGTTCAATTTGCACTTTAGTTTATTATTCTTCAAAGCTTAAGGGTATCCTTTAGGATATGGCCAGAAGTATTGTTTTCAAGACTGACGCATTTATTACAATACACTTTTTTTTTATTGTCGTTTGAATGGTTGATTTGGAATGTACTATAAAGTTATTTGGGGACCAGAACTGTGAGTTACTCTAGTTAAAAACAGCAAATGAACTTTCACTTTAAAAGACTAACAAATATACTCAAGCTAACAGTTAAAAACTAACAAATATATTCAAACAAATATATAAAGATGGCTCAGTGGCTAAGAAGCTGAGCTTGTCGATCAGAAAGATCAGTGGTTCGAATCCCTAGAGGCACTTAATGGAGTGAGCTCCCGTTACTTGTCCCAGCTTCTAACAACCTAGCAGTTCGAAAGCACGTAAAAAATTGCAAGTAGAAAAATAGGGACCCCTTTGGTGGGAAGGTAACAGCATTCCGTGTGCCTTTGGCGTTTAGTCATGCCAGCCACATGACCATGGAGACGTCTTCGGACCGCGCTGGCTCTTCGGCTTTGTAATGGAGATAAGCACTGCCCCCTAGAGACGGAAAAGACTAGCACACATGTGCGAGGGAAACCTTTACCTTTACCTATAAAGTTATTGGGGGACCAGAACTGTCAGTTACTCTGCTTAAAAACAACAATGAACTTATATTTGTGTAGATCATTGTCCACACAATGAATTGTATTTTGATCCATAACAGCTTACTTAATGACACATGCATTATTTATCACTTGGTTCCTAGGTTGCAAAAGATTCCTGTGGCTACTTTTATGAAAATTATATAAAGTGAGAAAAATTACTGTGGTTGACATAAGTGCTAGAGACCGAGCCGGTTGATAGCCTAGTACTCAAATTTCTTTAAAATTTAAGGGGGATGGCCTGGACAGCCAATACTCTTAGACAGGAACCAATAAAAGAGAATATTTGAAGGGTTGAAATCTGGGGTCCTTGTGTTCTCTGAGTTTGGTTGTTTTCTTTGCATTTCATTACCCAAGCACTGGTGATGTTACCTAGTTTGGGTTATGAAACACCTGCAAGAAAGCAGCCAGATTCCTTGACAGGTGTTTAGAGAAGAGGACAATGGGATGGTTAGAGATGTATGAAGAAGGGGGCAGATGTCCTTCAATGGTCCTTCCACGGTTCCCTACCACAGACCATGGCTAAAGAATGCTCCATAGAACCACATAGGAATTGAGACCAACAGAATGAACAAGGTTGAGACGAGTCCACTCTTGTTTGGCTTTGTAGAGTTGAAGGACAAAGTGTCCCAGTTTTCTGTCCCCTTCAACCTCACTGTGACCAGAAATTAACTACGTCTACCATGAGACACTACAAAATGGCTCCACCCATTTGTTTCATTATCGGTTTCAGTTTCAGGTGTTATAAAAGTCATGGTCTGGCGATTGTTCCTGCCATAAACATATATACAACATGTGCCACAGTGTAATGGTTTACATAAACTTTGGAATATGAAGATATAATCTCTCCTCGGATGAACTTGACTTCTGGAGATCTTATGTGTTTCTAAAAAAATTGTCAGGTTCTTTGGATAGCAATATGTAACTGGTTTCCCATTTCCTTCTTGTTGGAAACCTACCAAATTATTTCCTTTACAAAGAGTGCAGGGTGGAAGAGGGATAGCCTGGTGTCCTATTTTCCACCTCTGTTCTGCTACTGCTACACAAAGGATTAAAGCTAGAATAACAAAAGGTCACTCTCCTTAAAAACTCTCTCTGTTTTTTTATTTATAGAGTTAACTATTGTCTGATAACATATCAAGTACTTTTCTCTGTTAATCTCTCCATACTTCATGTCTCTTTTCCTGCTTTTGCCCTTTGTTTCATTTTATCAATATCCTTGCCGATCTTTGCTGATGTTTTAAAAAAAACCCATTATCCACCAATAATTTTTGCTAGCTGGCCTGAGTGGGGTGTGCGCTTGCTGTAATCTGAATGTAGGAATTCAGCTGAGAGAATGCCAGGGGGAAAACTCAACTGGGAATTAGCCAAATGAAAAGAAGGACCAGGGGTGACATGATAGCAGTGTCCCGATATTTGAAGGGCTGCCACAAAGAAGAGGGAGTCAACCTATTCTCCAAAGCATCTGAAGTTGTGGATGCTCCAACACTAGAAGTTTTTAAAGAAGAGGTTGGATAACCATTTGTCTGAAAGGGTACAGGGTTTCCTGCATAAGCAGGGAGTTGGACTAGAAGATCTCAAAGGTCCCTTCCAACTCTGTTATTCTATTTTATTCTGTTCTGTTCAATTTGATTTGATTTGATTTGATTCGATCGGACAACCATTTGTCTGAAATGGTATCGGGCCGTGAGATGGCAAACTTATGGCACACATACCAGAGGTGGCATACAGAGCCCTCTCTGTGGGGACGCACGCTGTCGCCCCAGCTCAGGTCCACCACGTTTCTCTGTGGAGTTTTTCACCGTCATTCATCAAACAACGAAACAGAATCTCATGGAAGAAAAAGATTGCGCCTCTTGCAGAGCTGCCGGTGTTGGAATGCCCCGCCTCCTGCCGACCAGCTGGTGTTCAGGTTTCTGGCATGCTCACGCCTTCCGGTTTGGGCACTCAGTGCCTAAAAGGTTCACCATCACTGGTATAGGGTTTTTCACCTGAGCAGGAGGCCTCCAAAGTCCCTTTCAATTCTTCTCTTCTCTTCTCTTCTCTTCTCTTCTCTTCTCTTCTCTTCTCTTCTCTTCTCTTCTCTTCTCTTCTCCTCTCCTCTCCTCTCCTCTCTTCTCTTCTCTCTTCTCTCTCTCTTCTCTTCTCCTCTCCTCTCCTCTCCTCTCCTCCTCTCCTCTCCTCTCCTCTCCTCTCCTCTAGATTGGACAGCCATTTGTCTGAAATGATATAGGGGTTTCCTGCCTGAGCAGGGGATGGACTAGAAGACCTCCAATGCCCCTTTCCAACTCTGTTATTCTGTTAAATGTCCAAGACTTCTGGGATGTTGTTTGGGTTTCCTCAACCCGTCTTCAGCCAACTTACTCCAGGTCTGCTCAGTCTTTCTGCTATCTGCCAAGATTTCCTAGGTTTTGCTTTCTGTTGTGATACTTTGCTTACCTCAAATCTTTCAAACATGTCCCGGCTTGCTCACTCCATCTTTTAGCAATGTTTATGGTATGTGTTGACTCAAAACTTTTTCCAAAGTTTCTATTATATCTCATATCAGCTGCTTTGTCTTATGGCCCATACAGTTTAATGAGTTTGGACTATGTCTTTTGCATGTTTCACAGAGAAACAACATCAGCTACACCTAAAAATATGACAGGGAATACAGAAATCTCCATATAAATACTGTTTGTTTCGGTTTGTTTTCATTGTGTACAATAAACCATAATTTAAAATATAGGACTGGATTGAGGATTGAGTTTCTCTTTTGTTTTGCTCCTCAGGGATCGATCTGCTTAGACTGTCTCACAGTCACTTTCTGTGGTCCTTGTAGCCTTTGCCAGCTCAAGAGAGATATCAACAGGAGGAAGCAATTAGGGATTTTCTAGGTAGGTGTGCAAAAACTTACTACCGTGTTTCTCCGAAAATAAGACCCTGTCTTATATTTTTTTTTGCCACCCAAAAAGGCACCAGGTCTTATTTTGGGGGGATGCCATCCACTGACTAACCTCACTTGTGCGTGTCGGCCCCCCTCCGGCCTCCTTTTTTCCTGTCAGAGGCCTTCAGGAACTTCTTCTTCTGCAGCCAGCAAGGCTTTCCTGAAGGCCTCTGCAGACGATAACAGAGCTCCGGATCGATCCAGAGCTTTGATATCAGCTACAGAGGCCTTCAGAAAAACCTTGCCAGCCTTGCCAGCTGCAGAAGAAATGGGCTGGTGAGGCAGGTATCAGGGTGTGTGAGGCTTGTCTACAACTGTCCAAAGGAAAGTAATTGGGCAGCTCCACCCCCCCTATCCCCACCCTATCTTAATTTTTACCTGTGCACCCTAGAGTGGTCGGGATCTTAATTAGGGCTTATTTTGGGGGTAGGGCTTATATTGGGCACATGTGTAAAAATCAAGCTAGGACTAACTTTTGGGGTAGGTTGTATTTTCGGGGAAACAGGGTATCTGTGGAGATTGGGTGATTGGATAATAAAAATGAGTAATTTTCTAATTGTAATCCTTGTCCTTTTCTGCTAGATTGGTCAGAGAGAAGCAGGAAACTTGAAGAAGGATGGGTTCATGCTCAACTTCTCAGGACCTTGGAGGATCTTTTGCAAAGTTCTTCATCATAGAAGCTCCATTTTCACCACTGGCAGGATTAGCGTTGTGTGGTTTGCAGATCGTAATTTATACTGTGTCCGCATGTGGTTTTTATTCAGCAAATTGTGCCTTATTTAATAAAACCAGAATAACCTGTGAGGCTGTTGTCCAGACCTAGGAGTTCAAACTCTCTTTGGGTACAATGTTGCAAGTGCATAGGATGGAAGAAAAGCCATTAGAATAAGCTGTCGGGCATTCATCACAAAAATGCATCTTCTAAATGAAAATAAGAATAATTAAGATTCGTGTAGGAGATAACCAGGCTGAGTCCAAGGGAAGGTGCACTAGTTACTGGTACTTAGCAATATCATACCACCCCACATTAGAAGATAAACAAATTCTCATTCAGCTGTGGTCAAGGATGCTGTGCAACAACAGGTTCTTCCTGTTCATTAGGACAATGAGCAGCCCATCACAAGATTGAAATCTTGTAAGCCAGCTTGGAAAACAACAATTCATTTAACGCCTACCTAGAGAACCTTGAAGTTTCCAAGATGGCCTCAGCCAGGTTCCCTTCAGGGTTGACACCCAGAGGAGATAGTAGATAACTAAATTGGACATCCGGTTATAAGGCCACCGCAATACCCCCATAGAAATTTTACTTTTAATTATGTAGACTTTGTAGATATGCTTACTTTTCTTCTGTCATGTTCTCATCATATGCTAAATAATAATAAAGCCTGAGGGAAGGGTCAAGCATGTCATGAGTTTGGCATCCCTTCGCACCCACAAATTGACCTAAGTCCAGACCTCCTTCCATTCTGTTGACATTTATCAACCACCAATTTGCCTTGACCGTTAGTACAGGTAGTCCTTGACTTATGACCACAACTGAGCCCAGAATATTTGTTGCTAAATGAGACAGTTGATAAGTGAGTTTTACCTCATTTTATGACCTTTCTTGCCTCAATTCTTAAGTGAATTATTGGAGCTGTTGTTAGTAATGCAGTTGTGAGGTAAATCTGGCTTCCCCATTGACTTTGCTTGTCAAAAGGTCACAAAAGGTGATCACATGACCTCAGGACACTGTCATAAATATGAGTCCCATTGTGTTTTGTTGAAATACATTTAGTGAAAACTAAACGATCTTTCAAAGAATAAAAGTCAGTTGGAATGTGAAAAATTCCTCACAAGTTGTGAATGAATTTGAGGATCACTTAATAAATTACTAGGCAGGCAAAATTAGACTTTCTTGAAATAATATTAACTGTTCTTGCTGTTTCACCCAAAAGGAAGCATAGCTTATACTAGTGTAATCTTTCGTGGCCGGCATCAATGAACCAATGAGGAGTTTTTGGGTTGAATGTGAGTGAGCTGTTTAGTAGTGCTTCATCACAGGATTTTTGCCTGTGAGCTGGCAAAAGGTATACTGCAAAACAGCTCATTCTGCTCCTGAAGATACTTGCCACAGCTGCTGGAGAAACATCAGGACAAAAAAACAAAAACAAAAGCAAGCAACAACAACAAAACAAAACAAAACCTGAACGCAGGACAAGAAGCAATGGGTGGAAACTAAGTAAGGAAAGAAGCAACCTGGAACTAAGGAGGAATTTTCTGACAGTGAGAACAATTAACCAGTGGAACAGCTTTGCCTTCAGAAGTTGTGGGTGCTTCAACAGTGGAGATTTTAAAGGAGAGACTGGAAAATCACTTGTCTGAATTGGTATAGGGTCTCCTGCTTGAGTAGCAGGTTGGACTAGAAGACCTCTAAGGTTCCTCCAGTGCTGTTGTTCTGTCAAAACCATGAGCCTCAGTCACTTTTCAGTCCCGAAGCTCATCACTGCTTCCTAATTTAGACTGGACTGAATAACAACCAGAATTTCTTTGGATGAAAATAATTTGTTTCTGTCCTGTATCCCCTTGGTTCATCAGAGAAAAGAAATACCTGGCTATTCTGAAGCTTTTAAATATATGCCAGTGGTGAATGTGCAGGGCATCAGAAAAGCTTGGGAGAAGAGTTGGGAAAGGAAGCCAAGAATACGCCCGTTTCTTCCAATTCAGTCTGAGAAATGTTTCCAGCCTGGGCAGGGGTGGGATTCAAATATTTTAACAACCGGTTCTGTGGGCATGGCTAGGTGGGTGTGGCCATGTGAATGAGTGGGTGTGGCATCTTTTTTTGTAGCATTCCGCCCCCCCCCCCGTTTTTTTCCTCTTGGGCCTCAGGAGGAAGCCTTCTTTGGGGGGGGGGTGTTTTTGCTCCCAGGAGGCTTCCCTGGGGACAAGGAAGGCAAAAAATGGAGCGTGGGGATGGGGGCGGCACACAGCACCACACCACCCCTGCCCGCGTGCCCCCTTTTGCCTCCTGGGCCTCAGGGAAGCCTCCCGGGCAAGCGGTAAGACAGCGAGGGGGATCCCAGCACGGCTAATCATCGGGATGGGGGTTAAAAAGAAATACCTTAAGGAGTGACTGGGGAGGAGAGAACACAGTCAGCGATGTTGGGCATGCACGCGATGTCGCACATGCGTGATAAGGACTCACTGGCGGGGAGGGGCAGGTGGAGAGGGGAAGGGCCAGCCAGGGGCACAATTTGCTGGTTCTCCGAACTGCAGAGAATCATAACAACCGGGTCTATAGAACCGGTCTGAACCGATAGAATCCCACTCCTGAGTCTGGGTCTTTTTCACAGCTACTTTCCACACCACCTTAAAACAATCATATATCAAGCAACACCTTTCCACCTGGATGATGCACAAGACCCTGTGAATTGGCTTTTTTATTGTATGCAACTCGAAGGCACTCCTATTACTCTATACCTGCCAGATGGTTTTTATTGTTCTCCTTTAAGTTAACTTCAGCTTCTGATGTATCCTTCGAACAAACAAGGATGGGAGGAGGAGAGAAAAGTTTATAGGGGGAGAAAAGTCAACTTTTCAGTGGCTAGTTGCCAAATTTTTCTATTAGCTTGCTTTATTGGTATAAAATCCAGAATACATACCGTATTTGCCGGCGTATAAGACGACTTTTTTGCCCTAAAAAACATGCCTCCAAGTGGGGGGGTCGTCTTATACGCCGGTAAATACATTGTCACTCGGTGCAAGAGCGACGGGGGCGGAGCTCCGCAACTTGCGGAAGCCCCTTCAAGCCCAGCCGAAGTCTCTCTTCCTCCTCCTCCCACCCACCCACCCACCCACCCTCCGCCCGGCTCGGGCGCTTGCGAGGCCAATCTGGAGGTGGGGTGGGGTGGAGCGGGAGGGTCTCTGGCGGGGCCGCTTCGCCCAGCCAGCCCCGAGCCGCGTAATGGCCCAGGGAGTGGGGGGGGGGAGAAGGTGGTGGGGGTGGACTGTGGCGCCCCTCCTTCTGGGCAGCGGGCGGGGGCGGCAATTTGCTCCTCCCGCTTCTCCCTCCCTCTTTGAAAGACCGGGAGGGCTGTGCTTGGGGCGGGGGGGTGTCCTCAGGAAGTTCCTGATGGGACCCCGCTGGGCAGGGCCACCCGGCTCCCGAGCTGCTTTCCAGGGTCCCCTTGGGAAGAAAAGGGTCCGGTGGGCGGTGGAAGAAGGCGAGCGCCCTCCTCCCGCCCCTGTCCCGTCCCGTCCCTCCTCTTGTCCCCTCCTCCCCTCCCCGCTTAAGAGAGAAAGATCTGCCTCCCCTGCACCGAGCTTCCACCCGGCGCCGCGTCTCCCGGCCAGCGCGCGCTGCGACTTGGGAACCGGCCAAGCGACTTTAAAACCGAGCGGAGGCCAGAGATAGCCGGAATTACCCTCCACACCACACACACACACACACAGAGAGAGAGAGAGAGAGGGACAGAGACAGAGACAGAGACAGAGACAGAGAGAGTTGGCAGCTGTCCATCCCCCACCCTTGGAGTCCCGATGGCACGCACGCGGGGGCTGTCACAAAGAAAGGGAGAGGAATTGAGTGCCAGCCTGAGAAAGGCGAAGCTGCCTCTCTAAAGCATTTTGGTGGCTTTGTAAGTTTGGGGGAAAGGGGTTGGGGGTGTCAATCAAGAATTATATCCAGAATACCCCAAGTGTTACAACTTACCGTATTTGCCGGCGTATGAGACGACTTTTTTGCCTTGAAAAGCATGCCTCCAAGTGGGGGGGTCGTCTTATACGGTGAGTATATAACAAAAACTATATTTTGAGTGGAAATGTTGGGGGCTCGTCTTATACGCCCAGTCGTCTTATACGCCGGCAAATACGGTAGCTGATTTCCAGAATAAAAAAATAAAATAAAAGCTACATAAAACCATTGAGACTCAGGTCTCCTCATACTTATTTATTCTCTTCTTTCTCCTCGGTGGATTTTTCTCAGGAAAGTCAAAAGCACGAAGGAATTGTGGGAATGTGAGGTTGTGTTCCACTGGGAATAAAGGGCAGCCATTCTATCATTTCAGACCACCTAAAACTAATCCTGGATAGTAAAGAAAGGAAAATAATTACAAAAAATAGGCTAGTTACAGCAACGAGCAACCTGAGAGCTGGACACTTAAGAATGGCTGGTTGAAAAGGAACTGAGGCCTTTGACCTATGGTGTGGCAGAAATTATTACATATAAAATGGACAACAAAAGCAACCAACAGCCAGGTGCTAAATCATTTAAAACCAGAAACATCACTAGAAGCCAAAACCATAAGACTACGTCTGATTTATTTTGGCCATGTAATGCATGTGAATTCATTGGAGGAGGCAGTTGTGCTAGGAATGGTTAGTGGAAGAAAAAGCAAGGGCAAGCAAAGAACTCGCTGGCTTGATACCGTCAAATCTGGTACGAAGGTGAACATCCAACACCCAAAAGAATTTATGCTTGACAGGGTAGCATAGAGAGCCCTTGCCTAGAAAGTCACCAAGAATCGGACATAGCTAAGTGGTTAAAAGAACAACAAATGCATTTTCTCAGAGTAAGGAAGGAAAAGGGAACTAGTCATGTTCAAATCAGAGTTTAATCCAAAGTTCACATGTGAACTACTGAAAGTCCTTGTTTGGGTAAACCCAGAAATGGTTCTCAGCAATCATGCGATCAAAGAAAGGGGAAGGAGCCAGACCAAGAAACAGAAATAACAGGGTTTCTATATGAAATAATCAAAGTTTCTATATGAATTAACTATTTTGAAATACCTAGTCTCCTTGAGATGCAAAGAAACATGTGAATTAACCACTGTTTGATAGAATCATGGTATTACCGTTCAGTATTTGTCTGCTTTATATATGCAGCCTTGATGTGTGTAATTAAATATTTGAAAAATATAATATCTCCCTACCATCAGCACAGACACCTCAGGTAAATAATATCAGATTATTTTTTAAAAATAAATACGATAACTAAGCTTTAAGGAATTGGGTATGTCTAGTTTGACAAAAAGAAGGACTAGGGATGACATGATAGTGTTCCAATATCTAAGGGGCTGCCACAAAGAAGAGGAAGTCAAGCTATTCTCCAAAGCCCCTGAGGGCAGGACAAGAAGCAATGGATGGAACCTAATCAAGGAGACAACCAACCTAGAAATAAGGAGAAATTCCCTGACAGTGAGAACAATTAACCAAGAATTAACTAGGGGGGACATGATAGCAGTATTCCAGTATTTGAGAGGCTGCCACAAAGAGGAGGGGGTCAACTTCAGAAGTGGTATTCAACAATTCTGACCAGTTCTGGAGAACCGGTAGAGGAAATTTGGAGTAGTTCGGAGAACCGGCAAATACCACCTCTGACTGGCCCCGCCCCCATCTATTCTCTGCCTCCCATTGAGTCCCAGCTGATTGGCCGGGTCTTCTTTTGTTCCCCTGCACAAGAGAACGGAGCTGGAAAGCAGGTTAGTGGGCTGGGGAGGGAATGGGATTTTGCAGTATCCCCTGCCATACCCACCAAGCCACACAATGCCCACCAAGCCATGCCCACAGAACAGTAGTAATTTTTTTTTAATCCCACTCAATTTATTTTCCAAAGCATCAGAGGGCAGGACAAGAGACAATGGATGGAAACTAATCAAGGAGAGAAGCAACCTAGAACTAAGGAGAAACTTCCTAAGGGTGAGAACAATTAATCAGTGTAACTGAAACTGTGCCTGGCTCAGCCGTTTTAATATTGAAACACTTCCTCTTTGCAAACCGCCTGATTCAACTGTCTTATCCTGAGACCGAGACTCTGTCTTTAGCAATCCCAAGAAACCAGAATTGCATCCCATGGGGCTGAAAGCCACACGTTTCTCTTTGCTCCAGATCCTGCCTTTGGAAGTTCCTTTGTTATTCCCCAAATCCCACCCATGTCCCAACAGGTGTGTCTTTTCACCTCTCTCCTATTTACCCTAAAACTGTAAAGCTTTTTACATTGGCTGTCAGTGATACTGAAATCATGTTTTGTAAAAAAGAAAAGAAAAAAAAAACTTCTGCAGCACCTTCCCTTTACTCTCTGGGGTAAATTCTCTGCTTTCATCACAGTTTCCTCCTGCAAGGATAGTGTGGAAGTGATCTCACAATTGTAGGCAATGCAGCAACGATTCTCAAATGCTTCCAGCTTTGTTAAAGCTTTCTTTTGGGTTGGGCATCTGTTCATGTATTAGTAGAGGATCAGCAAACTCTCTATAATTGGACACACTTTCTCATTTAAGATTTCCTCCTGTTTACATTAACCTTTTGGAAACAGATCACATTCCTTAATGTTCTAATGGGTTTTCCTTCACAATTCAGCAGGCAAGTACTGTCGTTGTTGAGGTCACCTTCCCAAGACACTAAGGTGTTGATCTCAGGATGAAAGGATTAAAAAGTACCAATAAAGAAGCATAATTGCAGTACAGGGTTGAAATCAGTGGTCCTTGGTGCTCTCTGAGCTTGGTTGTTTTCTTGCAGACGTTTCATTACCCAGCTAGGCAACATCATCAATGCTGGAGCAGTACTTCATCAGCACTGAAGATGTTACCTAGTTGGGTAATGAAATGTCTGCAAGGAAACAACCAAGCACAGGGATTAAAAAAATCCAAGCTCATGATAAAACATCTCAGCTAAAATTCTTCATGAATTTTAACATTATTTCCCATGGAACAAACTGAGATCAGAATTTGTCATTATGCTATACCGTATATCTTAATTAGCTCACCAATCTTGCTTTATCATTCACTAACTGCTTTGGGAAAAGCCAGAGGGATCCAATGCTAAGAAACATGGAATATACATTTTATGATTTAAACATGAAATTAATTATTCAGACAATATCATGTTTATGTTTGCTGGACTCATCAAAGAATTCTGGAAGGAGTGATGCCTAAGATGACCTTTTATTTATATACTCTTTGGATCTTAAAAACCTTTCTAAAAATTATTTTCCTTGCAACTTCTATAGTAAATCTTGTGTACAATAAATCATCTTGGTTAATTAACTTCTGCATCTTGATTCCCAAGACAAGGTTGGCACATCATTTCAAATCATGCTTTGTTTAATCATAATTCATTGGGTGAGTTGGGTGAATTCAGGTAAAGGCATAAACCAGAGGTCCCCAAACTTGGCAACTATAACAGCATATCTGGCTGGAGAATTCTGGGAGTTGAAGTCCACAAGTCTAAAAGTTGCCATGTTTGGGGACCCCTGGCATAAACTATAGTTTCCAAATGTATGTTAATGGGACTCAATTGTCCTTTTTAATCCTGAGCAGAACTGCAGATGACGTTGAGATGCTATCTCTCTCTATGCCTGGAGGCTGTGAGAGTCTGAATGAGGAAAAACAGGCATGGCCTGAACACCATTACAGATTGAAGGTCTTCTCAAAAGCAATCTTAGAGAAGAGCAACAAAGGTGATTAGGGGACTGGAGGCTAAAACGTATAAAGGACGGTTTCATGAAGAGAAGGGCTAGGCCCCAGTGGAGATATGATAGCAGTGTCCAGTATTTGAGGGGATGCCCCAAAGAAGAGTGGCTCAACCTATTCTCCAAAGCACCTGAAGGCAGGACAAGAAGCAATGGATGGAAACTAATCAAGGAGAGAAGCAATCTAGAACGAAGGAGAAATTTTCTGACAGTTAGAACTATTAATTAGTGGAACAACTTGTCTCCAGAAGTTGTGGATGCTCCAACACTGGAAGTTTTTAAAAAGAGACTGGACAACCATTTGTCTGAAGTGGTATAGAGCTTCCTGCATGAGCAGGGGGTTGGACTAGAAGACCTCCAAGGTCTCTTTCAACTCTCTTATTCTGTTGGGGAGAGGTATGAGAAAAAGTAGCAATTAATAAGCAGAAAAGCCAATGTTAACACTAATATAGTAATGCTGTCAGGCCCATTCTAGGACACATTTCCATATAGAAGATATTTTAAAAAATGAATCACACTGTTAAAATAAAGGCATGTTGTTTTTTCCATGATAAGATTACTGCCTTTCCAACAGCTAGTTTGTGTATCAAAACTCAGCCAGAAAAATGTAGGTCTTCCATTTCAGGGCAAGGAATTGTATCTTGTTCTATTTTTGTGTAGAGTAAAGCCAGAGCACCCTTCTTTCACTCATGTTGTTTCATCCTATTACACCTCGTTTCCAACTGGTACGCCAGTCACACTGATACCTGGATCAGGAGACACTGCTCTCAGTAACTCATGGCCTGGTAACCTCCAGGTCAGACTACTGCAACACGCTGTACATGGGCGTGGCATGGCTTGGTGGTCGTGGCAGGAGAAGGATACTGCAAAATCTCCATTCCCTCCCCACCCCACTAACCTGCTTTGCAGCTCTGTTCTCCTGTGCAGAGCAACCAAAGAAGACCCAGCCAATCAGCTGGGACTCAATGGGAGGCAGAGAATAGATGGGGGCGGGGCCAGTCAGAGGTGGGATTTGCCGGTTCTCCAAACTACTCAAAATTTCCGCTACCGGTTCTCCAGAACTGGTCAGAACCTGCTGAATACCATCTCTGGTCTGATGTGAATGAGTGGCGGTCTCGAGATATGTCAACTCTGTTATGACCCATTTCCTTGGAGAGAAGTCAGTTCAACACAGGATTTGGACACAGGGGAAACAGGGGAAGGACAGGGATTGGAAATGAGGACAAGAAATGTCATCCATGTTAAGTTTGGAGAATAAGGAGACCAGACATCTGACCAGTGACTTCAACTCTTTAATAATAACAGGAATCAGAATGGGACAGAGCAATGCTATGGGCAGCAGTAACCCTTTTATAGGGTTAGCTGCTGCCTTATTAACCAATGAAAATGTGCAACAAGTTCAAACCTCTGACCAATAAGGACAGTCCCAAAAGTGGCCAATCAGGGACTGGTTCTGGCCCAATCCCAAGTTGTTGTATAAGGACCAATCAAGTGTGCAGGTTTTCAACCCCTAATTTGCATTGAGGTTATTCACTTTTATTGATTCACAACACCCCTCCCCCTTGGGTTCCGTTTGAGGGGAGCTGTGATAAAATCCTCAAGATAGGCAGGCCGTTTGGTCTGCCTGGATGATTTCCGGGTTTTGTCCAATGTCCGGTTCCGGTGGAGCGTTTGGATGACCTTTGTTAGATTCTATTTCGCTGCACGGCGATTCCGTGCTGCATTCACTGTGGTTGTCTCTACTACTGCGTGTTTCTTCGGGTTTTGCAGTTCGTTTTCCCCCGTATAAAAGTTCCCTGAAGACGTCAACTCCCTCCCCGCTTCATGTTCCGGTGCTTCGCTGGGCTGTAGGGCTCCTGTTGACCTGCTATTAGTTGTATCAAAGTCAATTCCCTCGATACTCCCTCCCCCTTGAGTTGGTGAACCGGGGAAGTCATGGCCGCTGGGTGGTAATCTCGATCGGAGCTGGTCTATGTGGCGTTTCCACACCCTCCCATCGTCTGTTAGCAGGCGGTAAGATCTAGGCCCGTGAGGTGGGTAACGTTGCGGGTATCCATAACGGGTCGCCGGAAAAGTTTTTGGCAAAGATTAAATCGCCTACCTTAAATTCCGGCATTTGCTGCTGGAGCCGGAAGGTTTTTCGGTGCGAAAGCAGGGTGGAGCCGGTCAAGGTGCGATCGTATTCTCCGCCCCATAAGAAGTTCAGCGGGTGTTTTGTTGGTCACGCTGTGGGGCGTGATGTGCTGCAATAAGAGGATTCGATTGATTTTCTCGTCGATGTTGCCAAATTCCATTTTGTGCAGGGTCTTCTTCACAAATTGTACCATGCGTTCTGCACGTCCATTCGCCGCAGGGTGCGCGGGCGAGGTTAGCGCATGGCGGATGCCCCGATCCGCAAGATATTGTTCAAAGGGCAATGCAGTGAACTGTGGACCGTTGTCCGAGACCAACACGTCCGGAAACCCGTGCGTGGCAAATAGTCTGTTTAATTTATTAATAACTGAGTCAGTTGTAGTTGTGTGCATTCGATGAATCTCGAGCCAGTTAGAATAGGCGTCGACAGTAATCAAGAAAGTGTGACCTTTGGTAGGCCCCGCAAAGTCAATATGAATACGGGACCACGGTCCCCTCGGCGTTTCCCATTCGGTTGGGCTTGCTTTAGGTGGGGCGTTGCTGACCTCCTGGCAACGTTGGCACGTAGCGACCCAGGCCTCGATTCTTTTGTCGATTCCCGGCCACCAAGCATAGCTGCGTGCGAGTGATTTCATCCGCACAATGCCCGGATGTCCCTCATGCAATACCGCCAACACAGTCTGTTGCAATTTGTCAGGGATTACAACTCGATCGCCCCACAAGATACAGCCTTTTTGGGAAAACAGCTCAGTTTGGCGGGCTTTGAAGGGCGCCCATTCAGGTGCAATTTGGTCCGTCGGCCACCCCCTTTCAACCCAGCATAGTATGTGTTGCAGAACTGGGTCACGTTTCGTTTCAAAAGCAATGTCTCTAGCCGTCAAGGGTGGTGCCTGTAGAGCTTCAATCTGTAGTGTTGAGAGGGTTGGGGCTGGATCCACAACAGCGTCTGGGAGCGGTGCTCTGCTCAATGCATCGGCGTGGAGAATCGATTTCCCCGGGCGGTGTTGCAAGGTGTAGTTGTAGGCCGCCAGGAATTCAGACCAACGGGTCATTCTGGGGGACAATATATACGGGGTTGGTTTATTACCCGCAATGATCCCCAGTAGCGGTTTATGATCAGTGATTATTGTAAACGCACGGCCATAAACATATTCGTGAAATCTTTTAACTGCAGCAACAATAGCTAAAGCTTCTTTGTCCAGCTGACTATAATTTCGTTCAGCTTTAGCTAAGGTTCGCGAAAAAAGCGCGATGGGGGCCTCCGCTCCGTTTGGTAACACGTGGGCCAGAATTGCCCCAACTCCAAAAGGTGATGCGTCACACGTGATAGTGAGTGGCAGAGTCTCGTTGTACTGCATAAGTACTGAATCAGAAGTTAGCAATTTCTTTACTTGTTGGAAAGCATGTTGTTCCCGTTGTCCCCAAACCCACGTTGCTTTTTTGTCTAATAGTCTATGCAATGGTTCAGCTACTGTTGCTTTGTGGGGTAAAAACACATTATAGAAATTGATAAGTCCAAGGAACGCCTGTAGGTCTGCCTTGTTCCTCGGAGTGGGTGCCTTTTTAATTGCTCGTAATTTGTCTTCGGTGGGATGAATTCCTTGGCTGTCCAGGAGGTATCCCAAAAATTCTACTTTTTCGGTACATAAGTGGCATTTATCTTTTTTTACTCTGAGGCCTGCATTTTGGAATCTTCGTAAAACCTCTCTGAGTCGTTTTTCTAGGATGTCTTTGTTAGGTGCAGCGATGAGTACATCGTCGAAATATGGGACAACGCCTTTTATCCCTTGTAACAACCTTTCCATTAAGCTCTGGAAGATTCCAGGGGCGACGCTTACTCCGAATTGGAGCCGGTTGCATTTAAATGCGCCCCTATGTGTTACGATCGTTTGCGCCTCGGCTGTGGTTGGGTCTACAGGCAATTGTTGATACGCCTGCGCTAGATCTAGTTTGGCGAAAACTTTCCCGCCGCCCAGGGAATGGAGTAAATGTTGCACTACCGGTACTGGATAAGCACTTTGCTGCAGTGCGTGGTTTAATGTGGCCCGGTAGTCTCCACAAATTCTTAGGGACCCATCAGGCTTGATAGGCGTCACTATCGGGGTTTCCCAACGGGCGTGGTCGGTGGGTTCCAGTACGCCCTGCGCTATGAGCTTATCGAGTTGTTCATCGATTTTAGGTTTTAAGGCGAACGGCACCCGACGCGGCTTAAGGCGGATGGGTGCTATTTCAGGGTTCAAGTTAAATGAGATTGGGGTCCCCTTATACTTGCCTAGTCCGTTCACGAAAACGTCTTGGAATTCTTGCACGAGTGCTTCTTCCCAATCGACGCTTTCGGCCTTGTGGACTCTGGCTACAGTGATTCCGAGCGGCCTGAACCATTGGAGGCCTAGAAGACTAGGCCTGTCGCGATCCATGACAGTCAGTGGTAGTGCGACGGTGCGGTCCTTGAATGAGACCTGGAATCTGTGGGACCCGACGACGGGAATTAGGTTGCCCTGATAGTCTTTGAGTATAACCCTTTGAGGGTTAAGGTCTTGGCGGCGAATCGTTGGAAGGAGCTGTTGGAGCGTTTTCCACGACACCATCGAGAGGGAAGATCCCGAGTCTACCTCCATCACGCACGGTTTGTTTTCGATGGCGACCTTTACTCGGATTTTCCCAGCATCAAGGGATGTAGCGTGGCCTATGGTGATTGTTTGGTGGGTCTCTTCCCGCCGGGTTTCTTCACGCCTGGTGGAAGTGGTGGACGGTTTGTTTCTGTAGGAGTGGTTTAATTTTTCTTGGTGTGTGCCGAAGAATCCTGAAGACTGGCATTCGGCCTGTCGGGGTTTGGAGTTTTGTTTGCTTCTGCAAACCTTTGCGATGTGACCTCGTCTCCCGCAATTTCGGCAGAGCGCGTCGAGGAATTTGCAGCCGGATCGTGGGTGATTGGATCCACAACCGGCACACGGTCAAAAGGAGTGTTGCGTGGACTGATCTCGCTCCGTTCGCAGTCGGTTGAGCTCTTCCCCATCGCTGTCGGACGGGGACTCTAGGTCTTCGTGGTGAGTTGATACCGGGTGTCTCTCTGTGCGAGGCGAGGTATCCGTGGCGAGTTAACATAGCGGTGCGTTGGTGTGGCGCATTCGGGCTGCCGACTTCTTGGTCGCCTCTGCTGCCAAGGCTTCTTTAAGGGCATCGGTGAGACTGATGTCCCCCTTAGCCATAATTTTACTTTGGATCGTGCCGTCTTCTAGGCCCAGAACCAAACGGTCCCGGAGAGCTTCTTCTAAGTCGGCGAATCCGCAGAGGCCTCCAAGGTTTCGGAGGTCCGCGATATAATCAGCGAGGCTTTCACCTTTCTGTTGGTCCCTCCAGTAATATTCGTGTCTTCTGACGAGGGTTGGCACTGTGGGCGCGTAGTGAGCCCATAGTAAAGGCTCGAGGATGTCCCAGTCCATCTCTTTTACCTCTGCTGGCTTGGCAAGTGACTTTGCCATTTTAAATACGGTAGGGCCGCAATGGGTTAGAAATATAGCTCTTTTTTTCCCAGCTGTTGCATTTTTCAAATTGTTGGTCTCCAGAAACATCTGGAACCTATCCATATACGACTCCCAGTCTTCGGTCTCTGGGTCGAATGGAGCGGGTGGTACGACACCACTGGCCATGTTGCCGTTGATGGTCCGTGTTCAACCACGTGCTCTGTTAGTTGCTCTGTAGGTTAGTCAGCTCTTCGGTCTCCGCATCCCATCCTCGTCGCCAGTGTTAAGTTTGGAGAATAAGGAGACCAGACATCTGACCAGTGACTTCAACTCTTTAATAATAACAGGAATCAGAATGGGACAGAGCAATGCTATGGGCAGCAGTAACCCTTTTATAGGGTTAGCTGCTGCCTTATTAACCAATGAAAATGTGCAACAAGTTCAAACCTCTGACCAATAAGGACAGTCCCAAAAGTGGCCAATCAGGGACTGGTTCTGGCCCAATCCCAAGTTGTTGTATAAGGACCAATCAAGTGTGCAGGTTTTCAACCCCTAATTTGCATTGAGATTATTCACTTTTATTGATTCACAACAATCCAGGTATTATTTTTCACAGACTGAAGGATAGATGGCGGGCAGTTGAATTCAGCAAAGAGAAGAGCTTTACTGATATGCTTAAATACACCAATATAGTCACCAATCTCACAAATGCAATTCTGGACAGCTAATAAAAATTAAAGCTTCAACATAACCCAAAGGAGGGAAAGGTCACATGATTTTCTGACTCTAAACCAAGTTTGTAAGACTTGTTTGTAAGTTAATCATCTGGTTTTTAACTGTCCCATGAATTGAATGGAGCTTTCTCGAACTGGTCATACAAATTCCTTCCTTCCCTTCCCTTCCCTTCCCTCTCTTTCTCTCTCTAGCTATATCTCTTCATGAAATGTCTATTTCCTGCTTTTATTCATATGCTTTTCTTTCCATATGAATACTATTGGATCTCAAGGTCTAATGAGATATGAGTTATCTTGCAAAACAAAGCAATTCCAACTTCCTGCTAATTACAGTATCAGAAGTTTAAAAGGTTGGTCAATCACATAACTGTTTCTCTAGTTGTTGTTAACTTCAAGGAAGCAAGATCTTGCATTCTCTTCTAAGCACAAGGTAAGTGACATGCATAATACCTCTGTCAATCTTTTTAAAGATTATTTTCTGTCAATGTTTAAAATAATTTGAGAGTTGACTAGAATTCTTCCTGGAAGGAAATCTACTTATACTGTAACAAAGCTTACTTTATAAAAATTGTAAAATTAAAGACAAGCCTGGGATTAATGTTGTTTTTCTATACTATGTATCATTTTAAAGGTGCAGCCATACAAATCCATACCAAAAGAAATATTTGGGTTTCTTAAATATTTTGTGTAAGTTAAAAAAAAAAGTTACAAACAGAGATGGGAAAATGTTTTACATATTGTAACAGCTTAGCCGCAAAAGAAGGAAGTGATATATAAAATTTAGGAAGAACCAGGATTGAATTTCAAGTAATGTTGGACTAAAGTCACACCTATGTCATACCTCTTTGTGTAGAATTTAAGTGGAATTTACTTGTGAATCACAGTTTGGCCAATTATGCTCAGAAATTTAAAAGGTAGATACCGAGAAGGATGAGATTTTTTTGAAACTTAGTTAAGTGAACCTTTGTCATGTAGCAGTTCAATCCATGTGAATTCACTGAAAGATGTCAATAAGCCCTGATGTGCTAGTCATGAACAGGTGAAACCGTCCACTAATTTTGGGATTCTGTTTTAGGCTACAGGTAGAGTCCACTCTGAGAAATCCCTCAGGTTGCTGCAATAAGCTTATCCTGTTTAGAAAATCATTCGTTGTCTTTATATGTGCAAATATTAAGCCTAGCTTTAAAGAGAGCCATTTTGGTGCAGTGGCTAAGGCATCAGGCTAAAAAAAACACAGAAGACCATGAGTTCTAATCTTGCCTTGCACCTTTGGGCCAGGTTCTTTCTCTCAGCCCTAGGAAGGAGGCAATGACAACCCCCTTCTGAAAAACCTGGCTAAAAAAACTGCAGGGATTTTGTTCAGACAATCTCCTAAAATCGGACATGATTGTGTGGAGGAAAGTAGCTATGTGATATAGGGGAATTTGTGCAAACCATGTCTATTAGTTAGAGCGAATGCACTGTGCAAAACTAGAAAATGGATTGTCTCTCTCTCTCTGACTAAATTAAGCATATGATTGTCAGATGACACCTTTTTTGCCCCAGGTTTGGGGCAAACTATATATACTGAAAACTATATTTTTTCTTTTAAAACTAACTAGATGATCGGTGGAGATCAAAGTATGTTTATTCGATCCAAAGTTGTAGCTTTGGATGGGTGGCCATGCTAGGCCCGCCTTTTCAGCCCCTTTGTATAAGTCTTTTTGTTTAAAGATTTAGCCAGTCATTATCAATGAAATACAATGGAACAAAATGTGTTAGCTTATAACCATAGTTCCATTTTTTAAATTAATTAATGTATTTATATTTATTTATTTGATTTGTCAATCGCTTACAAGATAATAGGCATAGGTATAAACAAGAGTAAGAATGCAGGAAATAGGTATAAACAAATGGAGACAATAGGGCAGGACGGTAGGCACAATTGTGCACTTATGCACGCCCCTTACAGACCTCTTAGGAATGGGGTGAGGTCAATAGTGGATACTTTAAGATTAAAGGAGTGGTGGTTAGAGGATATAACAAGAATCAGGTAGTGCATTCCAGGCATTGATCACTCTGTTGCTGAAGTCATACTTTCTGCAATCAAGTTTGGAGCGGTTTACATTGAGTTTGTATCTGTCGTGTGCTCTTGTATTGTTGCAGTTGAAGGTGAAGTAGTCATTGACTGATAGGACATTGTAGCAGATCATTTTGTGTACTATGCTTAAATCCAACTATAGGTGGTGTAGTTCAAGGTTGTTCAAGCCCAAAATTTCAAGCCTGCTGATATAGGGTATTCTGTTGCCAGCAGAGGAGTGTAGTACTCGGGAAATATTTCTGGACTTGCTCAATTGTATTTATGTCCGATATACAATGCGGATTCCAGACAGATGAGCTGCATTCGAGTATTGGTCTAGCAAATATTAGTTAGTTAGCAATTCAATATTACCGGAGGAGAAGCTTCGCAAGATTAAATTTACAACTCTTGATGCCTTTTTGGCAATGCAGTTACAGTGAGCTCTGGCGCTTAGGTCGTTTGATATAAGTACTCCAAGGTCCTTGACAGAGTGAGAGTCATCAACGAGGTCCTATCCACCTAGCTTGTATTTGGTGTACTGATTTTTTTTTTACCAATGTGTAGGACAGAGCATTTGTTGGTCGAGATTTGGAGTTGCCAATTGTTTGACCAATCAGAAAAATAATCAAGATCGCTCTGAAGGACAGTAGCATTGTCAGTGGTGTTGAATAGTTTTACGTCATCCGCAAAGAGGACGCAGTTGCTTATAAGGTGATCGCAAGGGTCAATATGTAGAGTATAAAGAGTGTGGGTCCTAGAACGCTGCCTTGGGGGACACCGCTGTTAACTGGAGCAGGGTTTGATATAGAGTTCCCTATTTTTACTATTTGTTGCCTGTTTGAAAGGAATGCAGTAATCCACTTATGAAGGGATCCAGAAATGCCGTAAGAGTTTAGTTATAACAGTAGTTTGTCATGTACCACTGAATCAAAGGCTTTGCAGAAGTCTATGTAAATTGTGCCTATTGCTTTACCCTGGTTGAGTAGAGTAGTCCATATGTTTTTGCAGTGTAGGAGTTGTAGATGCAGGACAATTTTTTTCTGAAACCAAATTGTTTTTTGGAGAGTAGGTTATTTGACTTCAGGTGGAGGGTAATGGATTGGTTAATGATTGATTCCATGACAATTGTTCTGTAGTTTTCAACCAGGCTGGGGTCACCTTTTTTGAAGATAGGGATGACCATTGCTGAGGACCATAGGTTCGGTAATCACCATGAACCTTTTCCTCTTGTGTAACCTTCCTTCTTTCCATATTTCGTTAAATCCTGTTTCCTTAAAGAGTGAAAGCAGATGCCCCTTTATTTAAACACATGTCTCTTTATCTAGAGCTCATGGGTGTTTTATCTTTCTTACATATGTGTTTTCTATACATACGTCTTCTTTTACATCCGTATGCTATGTGATCTTTTTCTTGTTTCCAATGGAGAAGTCGGCTTTTACCGTGAAAATGCTGCCTGTATTCGAAGATTTCCTTTACCTTAACTAATGAGAGTAGCGGACAGCTAACTCCGTGGACTTCCATTTTAATTTCCTTCAAAGCCTTGATAGCCAATATTGTTGAACTACAGGCAGTTCAAAGTGCACTAGTGAGCATTCAGAGTTACAAGAAAAAAGTGACTTTGGACCATTTTTCACAGTTACGACCTTTGCAGCATCCCCATGCTCGTGTGATCGAAATTCAGATGCTTGGAATCTGGTTCACATTTATGACCGTTGCTGTGTCCCAAGGTCACATGATCCCCTTTGGAGACCTTCTGACAAGCAGTCAAAGGGGAAGCCAGGTTCACTTAACAACCATGTTTTTAATGTAACCACTGCAGTGATTCCCTTAATTATTGTGGCAAGGGGGGTCATCACATTTCACTTGCCTTGCTTAGTACTGAAAACTATGCTCAATTGTGGTTGTAAGGCGAGGATGACCTGTACTATTGTATTCCCAGAGCTCAGTTGTTGGAAGGAATTGTTCAGAAGCATGCGTGAATCTTATCTTTCCTTCTCCAACCATTGTGGAATATTAAAATACAGCTGCTAGACCGAAGTGAAGGAGATGCCAGTCTACCACCACTTGGCAGGGAACTAAAAGCCAGACAGAAGCCAGAGAGCTATTCAAGAAGTTCATATAGCAGGGATGTCAAACTCAAGGCTTGGGGGCCGTATCCAGCCCGTGGGATGCTTAGATCTGGCCTGCGGGGTTGCCATGGAAACAGAGAAGAACCGGTTTTCACTGGCAGAGGGTTGCAGGAGGCTGTGGCAGCCAATAATGGAACTCAGGAGCTGTTTTTGCTGGCAAAGTGCTCGGGCCACCACAGGCGCTCGTGACACAAGTGATGTTGATTTGGCTACACCCACCCTGAGCACGCGCACCATGGCCCCGCAAGGTCAAACACAACCCTGATGCGTTCCTCAATGAAATAGAGTTTGACATACCTGTCATATTGTAACACTAGTTCGATAACTGTACTTCGCTACGAAACTATGTGATCGGGCTTAGTTTTTGGGGAGGAAAATAAGGGGGGGAAATTCTGCCGCTGCCTACCAGCATCCATTGGTATACATCTGGCTAGTGTCCTGTCCATGTGTGAGAGAGTTGAGGGCTGTTTGGAAATTGAAATAGTATTTGCTGTGTGAGCAAGAAGGAGACAGCAAGGAGCCTGGGCGTGGCTTAGCTCAACTGTTCTGTACTAAAGCTGCTTGGTGCTGTGAAACTGAAACTCCTCTCCTCTGCTTGTGTTTTGCATTTGGGACAGGTTTCTTTTCAGGTGGGGAGGAGGAGTAGAACTCCTTAGCATCAGAGCATGTTAATAATAATATCCGAAATACTAATGCTCTGATGGTCATTTCAAAAAATCCTTTCAGTGAGCACCTAGAAGCCAAGAGGAACACACGTGCCAAATTTCAAGTTTGTAGGCTTTACAGTTCTGGAGGTTTTGTGATGATGCGTGAGTGGTATTTCGCTTTTATAGATATAGATTAGTCACTCAAGTCTTCCTAACATCTCCTCTCTTCTAAAGCAGTCTCCATAATATCATTCTATCTTCAACTACACTCAGGGGGTGGGATTCAACCGGTGTTACTACCGATTCGGTGACTATGTTTTGCGTGAGAAAAATTTGGTGGTCCGCAGAAAAATTATTGGCATTTTTTATATTGCACTAAATCAGGGGCCGGATACATGCAATGAACGTTTGTGTTGCTGCAGAGAGTGTCCCCCTCTGGCTTGGGGTCTGCTTCAGCCTCCTGGTGGGGGGCTTTGGGTGAAGGCTGGAGGGAAGTGCCGCTGGTGGAGAAGAGCCGGAGGGCCTTGTTCCAGTGGGACTGCATCATGGCCTGGAACTGGCTGACCACCTCAGCCCACTGAGCCTCCAGGCACCTCTACCTGGCCTTGCACTCCCGCAGGTCTTCCCTCTGCTTGGAAAGCCTATGCTGTTAGTCCTCAGTGAGGTGCTTCTGCTGAGCCTCCTTCTCGGTCAGATCCAATTTGAACTGAGCCGGCTGTTTTGCCAAGTCTTTCTCATGGTGGCTGCTTAGCTCCAACAACTGCTTCCTGTTGAGGCTCTAAGGAGCTCGGGCAGGCAGGCGAGGAGTGGCTGGGAGTGGAGGGGTGAGTAGAGGCCGGTGAGGCACCCCTCGACATAAGTGACATCAAGTTGGCCACGCCCACCCAGTCACATGACCACTTAGCCACGCCTAGATATAAAATCCAAAAAGTTTTTATTTTGTAATTCCCCATACTCTTGTTGCAACAAACCCTCAGCGGCAACACCGACAGCTGATGTTTGAAAGAGGGAAAACTCCCCTGATAAAGAAGCAGAAATGTCCAGAAGCTGTGAGCTCTCTACCTCAGCTTGTTAAGTCCCATTCCAGTGGATCATATCTGTTAGAAAGGCTAATAAGTGAAGATGATAATTTATTACTTGCGACCGTTGACTGAATATCATTTAAAAAATCATCCATTTTAAGTTGTTTGGTAGGGTTGCATAAGGACTGTGTAGCTGAAAGAGGACGCTCCCTCTTCTTCCGTTTCCCGTTGCTCATGGTTGCTTCGAGACCTTGGTTTAAGGACTGGTGCACGTGTTAGGGAATCCGCTGTCTGCCCAGGGGAGCGTCGCTGCCAGCGGTCCTAAGAACACAATATATTGAACAAATTGGTGTATCCTGCAAGGGTGATCTATTATCCGATTTCTGACTCCCTGGTTTTCCACATATGTTTTCATTACTGTATTCTTATATATCTAACTTATCTGTATTTTGTTTTGTTATATATTTACGTTATGTTATTGATAAGGTCTTATGACTATTCAATTAAATAAACAATACCAATACCTAGCTACGCCCACGCAGCCGGTCATTAGACAGATCGTATTAGTGGTCTGCGGGATTTAAAATTACGAATTTAGTGGTCCCTGAGGTCCGAAAGGTTGGTGAACCCTGCTCTATATGATGTGCTAGAGTAATTTGCAACCATTAGCTCTTACCAGATACAGAAGTCGTGGAAGATTTCGTCCATCTTTCTCAAAAGCTATTACTCGTGGGAATATTCGTTGCAAGTGATGGACTAATAGATTCCTTGTCAAAAAAAAATTTTCTTCAGCTTTCCTGCCCAAAACATAAAGCCAGTTTAAAGTGGATTAAGCACACTTTTTAATCAATTTTAAATTACCTGTATTTTTTGCACTATGAGACACCCCAGGCTTTAAAAGGCACCTAGCATTTGGGGAGGAAAACAAGGGGGAAAAAATCTGCCTCTGCCTTCCAACAATTTGCCTCCTTGCAGCAAACAGCAAATAGCCTGGTCATCTTCAGCACAGCCTGATTTAGCAAGAGCCGCTGATTGGCAGTTGGATCGACCACACGGAATACCACCAATCAACTGTTTCAGGCTGCAGGGATTGCCGCCACCCATCGCCGCTGCTGCCGCCCATCACCACTGCCACCTATTGCCGCCTCTGCGCCCTCCATTTTCTGCTTCCGCACGTCCCATTTTCTGCCCATTCCAGGCGGTGGAGATTGCTGCCGCTGCCGATCGCTGCCAATCGCCACCGCCTGGAACAGGCCAAAAACGGGACACACAGAGACCGAAAATGGGGCATGTGGAGGCCAAAAATGGGGTGCATGGAGGCCAAAAACAGGATGCACGGAAACCGCCAACCAGCTGCTCGTGCTAACTCAGGCTGTGCTGAAGCTGACCAGGCAGGCAAATTGCTGGGAGGCAGAGGCTGAAGGGTGGGCACCAGCTGGTAGATGGGACTTTTGCAACATGTGCCATATAAGACGCACAGACATTTCCACTCACTTTTTTGGGAGGGGGGAAGTGCGTCTTATAGTGCGAAAAATACGGTAGGTTCTAATCAGGATTAGCGCTGAGCCGAAAAATTCTGCCACATGCCTACCGTGCCTAAAATATGTTTGATTTTGAATTGTTTCATTTAAGAGACTTTTGGAGAAATGTTCACAGATGAGTGCCGTATTTTGGCAATTGGATGTTCATAGGTTGGACAAGGGGTATATATAAATAATTTGTGTTTCACTCTGCGGAAATCTCTGCCATTGCAAGCAAACTCCTTGACATCCAGTTTAATTCCTGAAAAAGTTTAGGAGTAGAGTTTAGAAGAGTTATAGTGTTCTTTTTTCCCCAACAAGAGAACTTATTAAAGGAAGACCCATCCTTGAAAAACTGGAAATATTCAATTAAATTAGATAATCACCTGGTTTCTCTTCCTGCCAACATCCAGAGGCTCTTTTGCAAGATGGAAAACTGTCTTTTTTATGACAGTCCGTTTACTTTATTCCTCTAGTTTGCAAGTTATAAAAGAAATTAACTTTTAGCAAAGATAAAGAGGTCGAGCACAGGGAGTACAATAACTTATGATTTATTTCAAGCAATAAAGTAATTACTCTTATTGTGAATTAGGTCAGGGAAAAGAATTCCTTGATTAAGGTTGCTAAGTTTTCAGCTTTTTGAATACTTTCAAGGTTATGATTTTCTCATGTGAAATAGCCATATCTACTTTGTATGGACTATGTACTGATTTGTTGACAGTATTTTTTGTCTAATAAATTGCTGAAGATCACAATTATTATTTACTTGACTAAGACACTGGAGGGATGGAGAAACAGAAGAGAAGTGGCATAATATACAGGTAGTTCTTGACTTACAAAGCCAATTGGTACCAGGATTTCCATTGCTAATCGAGGCAGTTGTTAAGTGAGTAATACCCAATTTTACGACCTTTTTTACCAAGTTTATTAAGCGAATCAATGCAGTTGTTAAGTAAATCATGCAGTCATTAAGAAATTCTGTCTTTTCTCATTGATTTTGTGTATCAGACGCCGGCTGGGAAGGTAGCAAATAATGATCATGTAACTTTGGGACACAGTTGATCCTACATACGTGCTGGATGACAAGCACCCAACTTTTCATCAGGTGTTTGCAGGGTTGTTGCAATGGTCACAAGTCCGAGGAGCAGGGATATAACTTCTTCCACTGCCATTATAACTTTGAACAGTCGCTAAACAAATGGCCACAAGTTGAGGACTATCTGTATAGTCCACATACATCTGTATGTGTCTAATCTGCAGAGGTTTCAAGGGGTTCAAAAAAGTCAAGATG
This sequence comes from Notechis scutatus, assembly GCF_049901735.1. Lineage (NCBI taxonomy): Eukaryota > Metazoa > Chordata > Lepidosauria > Squamata > Elapidae > Notechis > Notechis scutatus. Next base: position 12,760,020 of record NC_142012.1, on the reverse strand, counting down.
GGGGCAATCATCTTCATAAGATTTAGTGCTCCAGGACAAATTCTCATCTCATCTATTTCTCTCATTGGTCAAATCAGTTTGGGGGTGGAGACAAAAAGTCAAACTCAACTGCACTGTGAGGAAATGCCAAGAGGTCAGTGTTAATTTGGCCTATCCAGTTTCAGAGTAAGGATGCCATGTGAAAGATTGAAGTGGACACTTGCTGGGTGTCAGGCTTGTCCCAATTTGGTTCTTAGGAAAGAAAGACCCTCGACTCCATGGTTGAAGGGAAAGATTCAGACCCCTCACATCCTGGACATAAACTGTTTCAACTCCTTCCCTCAAAACGATGCTATAGAGCCCTGCACACCAGAACAACTAGACACAAGGACAGTTTTTCCCCGAACGCCATCACTCTGCTAAACAAATAATTACCTCAACATTGTTCAACTATTTACAAAGTCTGCAATATTATTACTATTAATCTTCTCATCACTCCTTGTCACCCATCCCCTCCCACTTGTGACTGTATGACTGTAACTTTGTCGCTTGTATCCTAGTAGGATTTGATTGCTTATTATATCCTATGACTATCATTAAATATTGCACCTGATGATTCTTGACTCTTGACGAATGTATCTTTTCTTTTATGGACATAGAGAGCATTTGCACCAAAACAAATTCCTTGTGTGTCCAATCACACTTGGCCAATAAAAAAGAATTCTAATTCAGTTTTACTAAGTTTAAGTGGTTACAGCAGAAGCAAAGCTGGATCTGAATATTCCCTTGCAAAGCCTCTTCCCTTCCCCCTCCCCTTGACCAGTCTACTAGAGTCCAGTCACATTCATTTTAGATGTTTTGGGAGTGTCTTTGAGTTTTGGAAAACAGCCTGTTCGATGTAGTTTCACATTCTGCTTTCATGGTCTGTCCCTGGTTGGCTGGTTTGTTCCAGTTCCTCTGGTTCCTGTCTCTCTGTCATTCCCTCCCTTCCTCCCGTTGCCAATTCCCACTTCCCCATCTTCCTCCCCCTTCCTCTGCATTTTATGGCAAGATGCCCACTAGCAAAACAAGATATGCTGAAGATAGTAGGCCTGACCCTGGGTTTTGGCTAAGGAAACCACTTCCTAGACATGGGATTTAGTTGGTTGCTGGGAGATAATAGGCCATGTTTTAATTATTTGGAAGCTCTGTTTTTTTAACCTCCTTTAGCAAACAGGGTGTCTTACAATTGGAAAGGACTGTAAAAAAAAAATACAAATGAACTAAAAATAAAACACAGTGAAACTTGGAACAGTAAATAGAATTACAGAGTAGGGGAATAAAGGTATAACAAAGCCAATCATTACATAAACTGTTCAGAAATCTTTCTTGGCAAGTTCATGCAGAGTTCAAGAAATTTGGCCAGAGGGAAAACTAGGCCTTCAGGGCCCTGCAGAAGTCCAACAGGGTCAGGACATCTAAACCTTGGAGAAAATAATTAATGTCCCATGAGTAAGGCTTTGAGACAGAGAAACAACGTTTCCTGGATTCCACAGAAATGTTCCTAAAAAGGACCTGAGCTTGCTCATCTTTCCAGATCTCATGGAACAGGTAGAGACGATTGGAGACAGGTATCCCCACAGATAACTCTGCCCTGGGCCATGAAGAGCTTAATAATAACCGATAATTTAAATGGTCTTCAAGGGCAACCTCATGTAAAGTACACTGGAATGATCCAAAAAGAAGATGACCCGGGTATGAGTGACTTGAGAATGATCCTTTGATCTGGCACACATTTTGCACACAAGGAAGATTTGTGTAAAGGTTCTCCTGACCCCCTACTCTTCCATCAGGAATAGTGAACATAAGTCAATCCCTAAACTATTTGCCATGGTGGCGCAGTGCTTAAAGTGCAGTACTGCAGGCTACTTTTGCTGACTGCTGGCTGCCTGCAATTTGGCAGTTCGAATCTCACCAGGCTCAAGGTTGACTCAGCCTTCCATCCTTCCGAGGTGGGTAAAATGAGGACCCAGATTGTTGGGGGCAAGAGGCTGACTCTGTAAACCACCTAGAGAGGGCTGTAAAGCACTGTGAAGCGGTATATAAGTCTAAGGGCTATTGCTATGTACCAGTTCTATTCTGCGGAAGGGGAAGGAATTCTTTAATTTAGAATTAAAGAAATAGGTTTTTAATGCTGCAAAGGTTAAACACCCCTGCTCCACCCATATCAGATAAAACTTTCTTCCTACAAATCATAAGGTTGAGTCTTGATGAAATCTGAGCGTATTTATTCATTTCTCATTATACATCCTTTAACAAATCTTAGTTTATCCCTTGTTTGCATTTATTTCAAGTTTTCTGGCAGTGACTTCATTACAAAGCCACTCACTTTTCTTCCATGGTGGCTGAGCTTCTCGCTGTCGAAGTGACCCTGGACCGTTTACAAAATGATTTTAAAAAAAGGAGATAAGCTATAAGGCAACTGAAATTGAACAAGATTACATAGAGACTGAAAACCATGAGGATGGCCGACACCATGGTGGTAGGGTTATCCCTCTCTATCACATGGGCCACGCCCAACAAAGACCAACCTCAACAGGGCCCCAAGATCTTCCAGAAGGCCAAAGGCAGTGGTGGGGGAATTTATTTATTTATTTATTTATTTGATTTGCCAATTGTTTACAAGATAATAAGTATAAGTGTATACATAGTTGTGAATACATGAAATGGGTACATATAAGAAAAATAAAAGAAGAATAAGAGAAACAATAGGACAGGGACGGTAGGCACGTTGGTGCGCTTATGCACGCCCCCTACAGACCTCTTAGGAAAGGGGTGAGGTCAATAGTAGACAGTCTAAGGTTAAAGTTTTTGGGGTTTGGGGAAGAAACTACAGAGTCGGGTAGAGTATTCCAGACATTGACCACTCTATTGCTGAAGTCGTATTTCCTGCAATCAAGTTTGGTGCGGTTAACTTTGAGTTTGTATCTATTGTGTGCTCTTGTGTTGTTATGGTTGAAGCTGAAGTATTCATTGACAGGTAGGACATTGCAATGTATGATTTTATATACCATGCTTAAATCAGACCGAAGACGGCGTAATTCAAGGTTTTCTAGTTCTAGAATTTCAAGTCTGGTGGCATAAGGTATTCTACTACGAGTAGAGGAGTGGAGAACTCTTCTTGTGAAATATTTCTGGACTTTCTCAATTGTGCTAATATCAGATATGTAATGTGGGTTCCAGACTGATGAACTGTATTCGAGTATTGGTCTAGCAAATGTTTTGTATGCTCTGGTTAGTAGTGTGATATTACCAGAGAAAAAGCTTCGTAGGATTAGGTTAACAACTCTTAATGCCTTTTTGGCTATGTAGTTGCAGTGGGCTCTAGCACTTAGATCATTAGAGGTGAGTATTCCAAGGTCCTTTACAGAGCTTGGGTCATCAACAAGTTCTTGACTATTCAGCTTGTATTTTATTTTCTGATTTTTTTTGCCAATATGTAAGATAGAGCATTTATTTGTTGAGATTTGAAGTTGCCATTTGTTTGACCATTCTGATACATAGTCAAGATCAAGGTGAGGTCAAGGTGAGGAATGGACCTCACCTTGACCTTAACATGCTTTGCACATTAGAAACCCATAGAAAGGAGAGATAAATGGCACACTCCACGCTTGGTGGTTTTTTTCTGCAGACATTTCATTACCAAACTAGGTGTTGTGGTTCACCGGCAGCCTGTGCAGACTGCAGCGGGATCGGACTGTGGGGAAGAATGGGGGTCAGTCCGGGAGTCTGAAGAGGACTCGGACAAGGGTCCTGCATCCAATGCAGGGATGGGGCCAGGACCATCTGGGAGTGGGGTACTGCCTCCAGAGTCTTTGGAGTCTGGCAGCAGTGAGGCAGAGGACCCAGGGGAGCCTGTTCCCAGTGCACAGAGCTGCTAGAAGGCGAGAGCAGCTGAAACAAAAGGGGCGACTTGGGAGTAAGGCTGGGAGGTGATTGCCCCTCCCATAAGGGATAAAGGACAGGCCAAGATGATGAATCCTTTGCAGGAAGCAAAGTAGTTCATTCGGTTCAGGATCATTCTTGAAGCTCTTTGTACTTGAGTTGGGTTTTTTTCTGGTTCATTTGATACTTCTGTTATTGGCAGCACTTCACAGAAAAGAAAGGTGAGTGCTTATCTCGAGGGACTATTTGAGATTCATTACTGGCTGGGAATGAAAACAATTCCCAGCGTTGCAATAAAATAAGACTTGTTTTTAAAATAAGCATGTGCGTAATTATGGTCTAGGAAGCCTTGGTCAGAACACTAGGTAACATCATCAGTTCACTAGTTGGATAATGAAATGTCTGCAAGGAAACCATCAAGTTCAGAAGGCACCAAGGACCTCATAACCCTGAACTACAAATATTCTCTTCCATCAATAAATGGTACATTTTATCTAATCTCCACTCCACTTCAGTTCTGTTTTAATATCTCCGGATTATTTCTACCAATGTTTAAATTGTAGTGCAAACTTTCCTTGGAAGTATCAGCAATAAAAAGATGTGTGCAGTAGGTCAGTGGTAACTCCTGCAGGAATTAATGTTGCTTCAAGATATCTCCTTTCCTAGACATAGAGTTATTCTACACTATCATCTAAGTAGGGTCTAGTAATCGGGGGAAATGAAAATCCCAGCCACTGTAGTTTATCGATATACCCAAATCCGGTACATACATGCCATTTTCCACTTATTTAATTTAAAAAAACGAAGCAAGGATCTCCCTATTAGATCTTGCTTCTTGTTCTTCTGGTTGTTATAGTTTTGTATTTATTTAGGTGGGGCTTTGTTCTTGATTTTGTAAATAGTGCTGAAGTTTGCTATAGGATGGCTTCCCAAGAATTTAAATAAAACAAATACTAAACAAAGGTGATTTATAGACAAAAGCATATTGCGTTTGTTACATTTTTAGGCAACTGGTTCTTAGCAGCTGTTTTCCATGCCCACAAGGAACGCCACGCTGGCGATATTCTTGGGATATCATATATGTGGGTTTCTTGACTTTTAAGCTGTTCACACTCTAACTCCAAGTATTCTTGGATCGGCATGCTGACTAGAGAATTCTGGGAGCTGATGTCCTCTCAAATCAAACTTGAGGGATAGATTAATATAATCATAATATGGTTTAAACCCAACACATTTCTCAAACAGGTATAGCCACCACTCCTGGTAACAAAACATCTTTAGATCTTCTCAAAAGTGTCTACATGGTTATGAAGTGGATTCCAGTGGTGGGATCCAAATTTTTTTACTATTGGTTCTGTGGGTGTGGCTTGGTGGGTGTGGCAGGGGAAGGATACTATAAAATCTCCAGTCAGAGGTGATATTTGCCGGTTCTCCAAACTACTCAAAATTTCTGCTACCGGTTCTCCAGAACTGGTCAGAACCTGCTGAATACCACCTCTGATTCCTTGGATTGAGCTAGCAGCTCAAGGGTCTCCAATCTTGGCAACTTTTAAGACTTGTGGACTTCAACTCTCAGATTTCCTCAACCTGACTGGGGAATTCTGGGAGTTGAAGTCCACAAGTCTTCAAGTTGCCAAATTTGGAGACCCTTGAGCTAACTAGCACCTTAGGATATTGTTGGAATTATTGATTTAACTTTAAAATATCATGTTCTTTCTCTTCTTCTGAATTAGGAACCCTCAAGATGAATCCTCACACGGTTATAAACCAGCCACAGATGACAGTGACCCAACATCAAAGCTGTGAATGGCAAACCGACTTATTCGATTGTTTCAATGACTGGGGAGTGTGTAAGTAGCTATGTATATATCTCAGGGTGGAGACAGTTGTAGACTTGTTGGAATTCTTGAGTAAATCTTGGACCAAATACTTCTCCAAACTGGAAGATTGTTGTCGTGAAAATACATTTTCACAATTTCAGTCACAAATTAACTTCCGTGGACCTTACTTCATACTTAAGTGGTCAGTAGAGGGGGCGTGCATAAGTGCACTAACATGCCTATTGTCCCTGTCGTTGTATTTTTATTCTCTTATTCTTGTGCTCATTTTTGTTTGACAAATTCCAATAAATAAAATAAAATAAATAAAATTGTGATTATGTTTACTAAAGGTAGGTGTCAACTCTAAAATATTTCTATAGTCTTTTTAGAGTTGCCAACAGAAAGGAAGGGGTATTGGTATTCAACTGGTTTGCACCGGATCGGGCGAACCGGTAGCAAGAATTGGGCGTGGGTTGTCAAACCAGTAGTAAGTTCTGGCTGGCCACACACCCGATCCAGTCGCCCTCCCGCCCGATGCTTGCTTACCCCGCCAGCCTGACATTCACCTAAGGTATTTCTTTTTTTCCCCCTCCCGACAATCAGCTGTACATAGATCAGCTGTGCCGGGATTCCCCTTGCTGAGGCCCAGGAAGGCAAAAAATGGAGGGAGGAATTCAGCCTCCCCACTCCAGAGGAGCTTTAGGGGAGCAAAAATGCCCCCCCCCGACTCTTCTGAGGCTAGGAAGCTCCCAGAAACGAATGGAGGCTGCAAAAAAAGCAAAAAAAAAAAAAAAGCCACACCCACCCAGTTACATGGCCATGCCCACCAAGCCATGCCCACAGAAACGGTAGTAAAAATTTTTGAATCCCACCACTGGGGGGGAAAGGGTTTGAAAGAGCAGTGTGGCAGCTTGGAAATTGGAAGTGCATTCCATAAATAGTTTTCAAAGATAGTAGCTAGGGGATTGAAGTTTCTGCTGTGCAGAATTCTAACTGGAGAACATGATTGATGACTCTTGGCTATGAATGTGTCTCATTGGAGAATATGAATTACGATACACCCAGGGGGTGGGGGGGGAAACCAATAGATGGGGCGGGGCCAGTCAGAGGTGGCATTTGCTGGTTCTCCGAACTACTCAAAATTTCCACTACTGGTTCTCCAGAACTGGTCAGAACCTGCTGAATACCACCTCTGCTTCAGGGCCTTGTGAAAGAATGTCAAAGTGGGATCCAGTCTAATTTCTGCAGGGACAATGTTCCACAGGGAAGTGGCCACCACGGAGAAGGCCCTTCTTCTGGGTCCAGCCAGATGTATCTGCTTAGGAGAGGGGACTCACAACATCCCCTACCTCCCCATTCTAGTGAGTCCAGTGGATGCAATCGAGATGGTCCTTCAGATAACCTCATCCTTACTTGAACTTATAGTTGTTGGCATTTTGTTTCATAAAGAGCGTGTGGTATTCCCTGGGAGAGAACTCTATGGGGTGTTCTTATCATGTATAAACTCACCCAGATGGCATTTGCAAAAGTTTCTACTTCTACTTTCTAGGTTTCTGTGGAATGTGTTGTCCCCTGTGTCTGGGATGCCAAATTGCCTCAGAAATGGACGAATGCCCTCTTTGTGGCATAACCATGGCCTTTAGAACTCTCTATCGGACAAGATATGGCATTCCGGTGAGTAGAGGCTCTCTACAGTACTTCCTTCCTGTTTTCATTTGGGTTTTGAAAACATCTTTAACCTGGTTGTCAACTCATAAAATATTTCTATGGTCTTTTTAGAGTTGCCAACAGAAAGGAAAGAGGGAGTAGTGCAGTAGCTTGCAAAAATGAAACTGCATTCCATAAATGTTTTCAAAGATAGTAACTAGGTGACCGAAGTTTCTGTCACACAAAATTCTAACTGGAAAGCATGATTGATGACTCTTGGCTATGGATGTGTCCCATTGGAGAATATGAATTATGATATATCCAGGCAATGCCAGACCTTTTAACTCCCAATAAATCCTTTTGAAGTTTTGGAAGTTTGGCTCAAGACTCATGATTTAAATGGGGTTAAGTGCCGGAATCCTGACACTAATTGTCTATGGAGATTGCCAATCATCCAGGTCATGGTTGTCCCAAAGGTGGTTTTTCCAAAAGGTAACTGGACTTTCTTGGGGTTTTTTTTCATTGAAAACATTCTGCTACTCATCCAAGAAGCGTCTTCAGTTTTGGAGAACTGAAGAAATTCTTGAATGAGAAGCAAAAGATTTTTAAAGATTTTTAAAGAAAAAAAAATTGTTTAAAAAAACATTTAAAAAAAAAACTCCCAAGAAAGTCTAGTTGCCTTTTGAAAAACCACCTTTGGGGATTTTAACTTGGTTCTTGAATTAAATCTTTTCTGAATTTGTACTATGCATTAAATGGCAAAAAAAGCAGAGTGTGGATTTGCACAGCAGTTGGAGAAGAGATGCCACAAACAGCAAAGAAATGCAGGGGGTGTGATTCTACTCATTTCAGTTTTCATTGTTAGGATCCTATTCAATTTGATTTTTGTAAGGATTTTTTTTTTCCTGACTCAGATTTGATTTGCTGGATTTGAATTTTTTTAGGTTTTTACCAAAATGACATGTTTTACCAAAATGACATGTTAATCTATATATATATATAAAAGCGAAATACCACTCATGCATCATCACAAAATCTCCAGAACCATAAAGCCTACAGACTTGAAATTTGGCACATATGTTCCTCTTGGCTTCTAGGTGCTCAATAAGAAAGGATTTTTCAAAATGACCATCAGAGCATTAGTATTTTGTATATTATTATTAACACGCTCTGAAGCTAAGGAGTTCTATTCTCCCTCCCCACCTGAAAAGAAATCTGTTCCAAATGCAAAACACAAGCAGAGGAGTTTCAGTTTCAGTTTCACAGCACCAAGCAGCTTTAGTACAGAACAGTTGAGTTAAGTCACACCCAGGCTCCTTGCTGTGTCCTTCTTGCTCACACAGTAAATACTGTTTCAGTTTCCAGACAGCCCTCAACTCTCTCTCACACACTGATAGGACTCTAGCCAGATGAATATCAATGGATGCTGGTAGGCAGAGGCAGAATTTTCTTTTCGTTATTTTCGTCCCCAAAAACTAAGTCCAACCACATAGTTTCATAGCAAAGCACGGGTAGTATTTCTATAAATGTACACCAACCCAGTTTGTGTACAGAATTTTCCTAATGGAATGTGTTTTATATAGACTTTCTCTAAGTTTACCTCTTTTTTCATCGGTGAACTATATTGCCAAATTAGAAAAAGGGTGGATTTCATAATGATAACTTTTGACCTGTGTGTAGGTGTGGAAATTCAGAAACCAGCCAGTTGGCATACACATACTGAACAAAAACTTAAAAAATTGTCTTCCTCACCCCTAAAAGATTAAATATCTCTGAATATAATCAAAGCTGCCTTTTTTGGGGATGATGTATGTTAATTAATTAATGGACGACTCCTTCCAAAATTGTGAAATTCAAGTCTGAGAATTCTTAGCAGTGATTATCTTGGCCGGGGACTTCTGAAATTTGAAATCCAAAATGACGAGCCGTTGGACAAAGGGTGTTTTACATTCTGAAATATTGATGCGTGCCATATTTGACATGTGAACAGCCCTCGCGCACGTATAATGTGACTCTCTCATCTACTTGCAAAAGAATTGTTCTGCTTTTAACTTATCTTTCTGCTTAACAGGGATCCCTCCTGAGTGACTATTTTGCAACAGCATGTTGCACTTTTTGTAGTATTTGCCAACTCAAGAGAGACATCAATAAACGAAAAGACAGGGGAATCTTCTAAAAAGGTTGGTGTTTACTCACTGGACATGCTAAACCTAATTTTTTATTAGTTACATTTTTAGTGCTTAATAAACATCATCTGGGTATTAAATTTGTTTACCAATACATATTACATTTTTAATCTCCACCTCTTTCTTCCAACCACTGTTAAAATAAGATTCCATATTTGGTAATAGTCTATATCTTCTTTCTGTTTCATTTTTAATGTCAATCTGTCCATTTCTGCACACTCTAGTACAGAGGTGTCAAACTCGATTTCATTGAGGGCCACTTCAGGGTTGTGTTTGACCTCAGGGGAGCTGGGTGGGTGTGGCCAGGGTGGGTGTGGCCAACATGACATCACTCATGTTGGGGGAGGGCACCTGTGGTGATCTGAGTCCTCGGCCAGTAAAAATGGGCTCCCATTTTCAGCTGTGGAGGTCTCCCGCAGCCCTCTGTCAGTGGGGCTCCTTTTTTGCTGGCAGAGACACCACGGGCTGGTCCTTCACTGTTTCCAGGGCAGCCCTGCAGGCCAGATCTAAGCACTCCACAGGCCAGATCCGGCCCCTGGACCTTGAGTTTGACACCCCTGGTCTAGTATCTTCTTAATTATGTCTTCATCTCGTGGTGTTTCTTCATTCTTCCAGCATTGCATAATACAGTCCTTGCTGCTATCAAGACTTACAATATTAAATACATACTTTTCTTATCAAGTTTACCTGTTATTATACCTAATAAAAATAGTTCAGGTTTAAAATCTACATGCTTTCCAATCATCTTTTCTAGCCAATTATGTATTTTTTCCCAATTTATTTTTGCTTTACCACAAGCCCACCACATATGATAGTATGTGCCCATTTTTTGATTACATTTCCAACATTTGCTAGACATCTTTTTAAACATTTTAGCTAACCTAGCTGGGGGTAAGTGCCATCTAAATAAAAATCATTACATTATTTACTCCTGCACCGCATATTCAATAAAATATGCCTCCAGAACCCTGTGTTCTAACTGTGTATTACAGGTAGTCCTCAACTTCTAATTCACAATAAGGACCAGAAAATTCACTGTTAAGCAGTACGGTTAAGTGAAGCACCATGGGACTGCACCGATTTTGCAGCCGTTTTTGCCATGCTTATTAAATGAGACATCATGTGATTATGATTTGCAGCTTCCTGCCAGTTTCCCATTACTTGACGAAAGCCGGTGGGGAAATTTGTAAAACAATATCACATGACTGCACACAACTACAATTCCCATAAGTGTGAACTGATTGTCAAGTGCCCAGATTGTGATGACTTGCCCACAGGGATACTGCGATGGTCATAAACGGGAGGTGTGGTCGTAAGTCCCTTTTTTCAGCACCATTGCGACTTCAAACAGTCTCTAAATGAATAGTCATGAGTCAAGGACCACCTGTAATTAGATATGCTCTATATTTGTATATAGAGTACAATATTTTCAGCAAACAGAGTAAAAATGATTTAAAAAGTAGAAAAATCCCTCCTGCCCACCTCACACACACACACACACACACCCAACTAAAAGAATTAGAAATGTTTGACTTTGTCTGAATTTTCTGTTTTCTGTTTCAGGTTTGGCTGTATTCAGCAGTGCATGTCCTACTATCTCAAATCCATTTTATGCTTCCCAGATTATCTTTCATAATCAAACCAAATCGTTCTTTGAAATGATCCCCAGTAAATGAGTTCTGTGAAAGATAATACACCGGATACAAAATAATACAGCTTTTTAAAGAAAGATATTGTGTGCAGTTTTCTTATTGGAAATTTATTAAGAATGAAAACAAAATCTTATTGCCATTTACGCACCCTCAGGTTGGCAGAAATACAAGTATACGTATATGTATATTTAGGCAATAAATTTGCTGTCTTATAGAAAATCTGTATATTGCCTCAGCAGGGGTTTCAATTTCAAGGCCCGCGGGCCAGATCTGGCTTGTGGGGTGGTTAGATCTGGCCCATGGGGCAGCCCTGGAAACAGCAATGGACCAACCTGCAATGCCTCTGCCAGCAAAAATGGAGCTCGGGAGGGCCACGTTATGAGAGAGAGGCAGGGTCTGAGGGAAGTCCTGCTTTAGCATTTGGCCACCACATGAGCCCCCGACATGAGTAACGTTTAGCTGGCCACACCCACCCTGGCCCCCCCCAAGGTCAAACACAGTCCTGATGTGGCCCTCAATGAAATCAAGTTTGACACCCCTACCTCACAGCAGGGGTGGGATTCTACCAGTTCGCACCTATTCTCTAGAACCGGTTGTTAACATTCTAAGCAGTTCAGAGAACCGGTTGTTAGAAGAAATTACTGGCCTAATCCTGTAAGGAAGGCAGGAAGGAAACATTCTGGTGTTGCTTACAGAAACTGCCTCTCCGTTAACCCTGATTACATTCTTGGCAGGACTAGACTTCCTGTCTCAGGAACACCTCTGGAGTTTTTTTCCCCTCCTTTGCTGGTACTTTGCTTGTGTGGAGTGACCATTCAAAGTTACAATGGCACTGAAAAAAGTGACTTGTGACCATTTTTCACACTTATGACTGTTGCAGCATCGCCACAGTCATGAGAGGCCAGGTGAGGAGATGCGTAGCTCAATATGAGTGATATTGAGTTGGCCACACCCAGCCAATAACATGACCACCAAACCATGTCCACCCAGTCACATGACCACCAAGCCATGCCCACCACCTAAGCTACTCCCACAGAACTGGTTGTTAAACAATTTGAATCCCACCCCTGCCTCACAGCAATTTTTGGATGCTATTGTCTCAATTATGGTGAAATGAAAGCAACTCAAAAGATTTCCATACATTTAAAAATAATTTCCTATCTATGCATACATCAATAATCTGCCTGGAAGAAAGAGGAAGCATTGTAACTTCTCTTTTTCCCCTGATGATCTTATTGCTGATAACGGTTCCCACTCAACGGTTCCTACCCACTTCCCATTTAGCAATAGGAAAGCACCAATTGTCTTCTTTGTGTCAGGAAATGGGTACTAGCAGGTTAAGGGGATCCTCTTCTGCATTAACCTTCTACAGAGGATGGGTTGAAAGATTAGAGGGGAAGCCTTTGAGATGAAACTATGATTCATCCAACTGGGAAGAAAAATATGTGTATATGGAAGATTCCAGAACAAGCGTATTGAATTTCTCTGGATTTCAGAAGAGAAACTGCTGCACAATGAATCTGTTTGTTAAAGAAGGAAGTTGGAACTGAGAGAGATAAATATCTCTAGAATTGTTAGGGCTTACTTAAATGTAATATAACCATTACTGGAATAGATACCACAGCTCAGAAAGGTTCCTCCAAATAAAGGAGGATGTCCATCATAGTTAGCAATAATGAATATATTAACAATAGATGCTTCCAAAACTGAAACACTGGTCCAAATGAATAACAAGGATTACAAAAAGAACACAATTCTCAAAGTGAAGACAAATAGAAAGCAAATAATTCATAAGCTTCTGCAAATTCTTGTAAGAAAAAATCTGAAAATATATATATGTATATTTTTCTCAAAATACATTTGTAATATACTCTCTGTCCCTGTCATGCCCCCAGCATAGAGTTTGTGTATTCTTATTGCTGTTGTTCTTTAAAATGTATTGAGCTCCATCTGGTGGGCAAACACACATTTTTCATTGTTTGGAAAGTTGGTTTCGGTGGTGTTTGAGCACCCATTCTCCCATCATTCTGGAAAAAAGATGCGTCCTGAGAAGCCAGACTCCATTTTGTAGCATTGTGAGGTAACAGAAGTATCTAGAAGATTCCAGATTAGTCTGTGACACATGTTCTTCTGAGGACAAAATCTATATCCCATATATGGCATTGCTGTTTTACCTCATCCTGTTCTTTAATAAAATATCAAGATCTACGTTTATCGTCTGGTTTATTGAAATATACAAAGATTTAGCTGCATATTGAGTTACACACAGGGTAACATGTAGTGAGGACTGAACAGTCCCAGGGGCTGGAATATAGGCAAAAGAAACCCAGTTTTAAAATGGGATTCAGAAAATCCAAGAAACTGCAGGAAAGAACACCTTCAGGACAATTACTCCAGAAAAAGTACCTGAAGAAAAGAAGTTCCATCTCATAATGCTTTTTGCTTTTTTTCCAGGATGCTGTCAAATGGCTGCCTTTAGATACAGCCTTTTGAGATGTTCAAAAGGTTTTCAATAAAGCCTAAAATCAAGACTCTAGAGCAAAGTTAGCAGTGCTGGAGGAGAAATAAGGGTAAGGTTGTCCAAAAAAATTGTTCTGGGATGACATTTCCTAGGACTTAGCAAGTTAATCAAGCCAACTGGTAATACCAAACTATTTAGGGTGGTTCAAACTAAAAAGGATATGGATGTGATCTCAGAGTAAATACACAAGGGTAAAATGATGTCACTGGGCACCAAGAAAAGAAAAAAAAAGAAGAGAAAAGAAAAAGGAAAGGAAAGCTTTCATGGAAAAACAAAGTCCAGTTGCCTTTTGAAAAATCACCTTTAAGACAACCATGACCTGGGTGACTGAGAATCACCATGGACAAAAAGAAAGGAAAACAGAGAAGGGAAGAGGAGAGGAGAGGAGAGGAGAGGAGAGGGGAAAAAAACCCAAAGCACCTGGTGGTGTGTAAACAAGAAAAGGATCTTGTAAATATCAATCCAATTATCAAATGACCTTAGGAGACAGGAGGAAGACCAGGCAAAGGTCAGATAAGAGGCAGCTGAGCCCACAGACAAAATGGGGCATGGCAAACATCTCAAAATTAGTTTCATTCATTTTTTTCCCTTTGACTCTAAAGGTAGGAGGAGGGAAAGATGTACTTGCAGACTGGGAAGATTCTGTTAATGCAACCTTACAATAAAGAGAGAACTGATACTCCTGTATTTGATTCTTGTCTGGACTGCCCCGCAAGGCTCACACAAATACTCTATTAAGAATCCTGAGAATGTCTTGTTGCACATGGAAAATAATTCTATCTTGCTTTGTGTTCTGAATATTAAATTAGGCCGTTTACCAGCTTTAGAAAATCTGGAAAGATTTCAATACTTCCTCACAAAGTACAGGATTCCATCTCCCTAAAATGTAGCATTGGAATAATAGCAATAACACTTAGACTTATATACGGCTTTATAATGCTTTACAGAACTCTCTAAGCAGTTTACAGAGTCAGCATATTGCCCCCCAACAATTTGGGTCCTCATTTTATCCAACGCTGAGTCAACCTTGAGCCTGGTGGGATTTGAACTGCCAAATTGTAGGCAACTGGCTGCAGAAGTAGCTTGCAATACTGCACTCTAACCACTGCGCCACAGAGGCTCTTTTTGTATATATAATATACAATATATATAATACACCTTTTGTAGGCCAGAAGGCTAGTTAGATACGAGAACCTGGTGTGAAGAAGCCAATTTCTGCACAAGATCAAAGAAAGACAAAACTTTTCTTTTTTAATTTCTGTATAGAAGCAGAAGAGAACACCTCTGGATTTCATACCTAAACGACATGCTGAAAATCAATCTGAGTTATTTGTGTACATTTACCACAGGAAACAAAAATACGAGAATTGCTGGTTGATTACACAGTTATATGACAGACACCCATGCTCACAAAGCAAAGCTATCCCATAATACTCTATTGACTTTTTATTCCTATTTCCTTGCCAGAGAATAGAATAGAGCAGAACAGAACAGAACAGAACAGAACAGAACAGAATAGAATTCTTTATTGGCCAACTGTGATTGGACACACAAGGAATTTGTCTTGGTGCATATGCTCTCAGTGTACACAAACAAAAAATAAAATATATTCATCAAGAATCATAAGATAAAAACACTTAGTGATAGTCATAGGATACTAATAAGCAATCAATACTAATAAGCAATCATACTAGGAAAATAAAAACAATATAAGTTGTAACGATACAGCAAATGTATATAGACATAAGTGGGAAGAGATAGGTACTAGTAAGGATGAGAAGAATAGTAATGCAGTCTTAGTAGTCAATTTGAAGTTGACTATCCCTTGGTGTGTGTTTTTACTATGCTAATAAACTTTGTTCATTTCCGGATCCTTGTCCCTAATCACTGCTTGAACTAAATATCATGTCATCTTCCTTAATTCCAATAATGGCCTCGACTGCATTTGTAACCAGTCTACAGATGGTCATTCACTCTGGTTCTTGCTGACAGAAAATGTTACTTCTTGCAGGCAAACTCATGGCTAATCTAGCTGAAATTAATTCAGAGCTTAGAAAAGTCCCTATTATTAATAAAAATAATAAAATAAAGGACAACTCGCTTTGGCCAACTCGCTGCAGGACAACTCGCTTTGGCCAACTCGCTGCAGGACAACTCGCTTGGCTAACTCGCTGCAGGACAACTCGCTTTGGCCAACTCGCTGCAGGACAACTCGCTTTGGCCAACTCGCTGCAGGACAACTCGCTTTGGCCAACTCGCTGCAGGACAACTCGCTTTGGCCAACTCGCTGCAGGACAACTTGCCATGGCCATCCCACCTTACGATAACAGGACAATTCAACAATTCAATTTAAGTATTTAAAATAATTTAAAAGCATATTTTATTTTTTGACATTCATATTTCATTTTGTCTCTCTTTTTGCATCCTTTCCTTGATGATTCTATTCCACCATTTATTTGATATTAGCGGAACTCTTATCCTGCAGTGAATTGGCCTCAGAGAGTTGGCCATGACAAGTTGGCCACACCGAGTCATCCTAGACCTGAGCCAATCACCAGGACATAGAGAATTCTAGTTCCACCTAAGCCATGAAATCCAGCTGGGTGGCTTTGGGCCACGCCATGCACTCTCTCCCATCCCATAATCTCAAGTTCAGGTGACAAGCTGGTCAGTCAATTCACAATCAATGGATTGACACTAGGCTGATCTGGAAAAGACAAAAAAAAATCTAACCCTGTGCTTGTGGGAAAATGCTAGGAAGATTTTTATTTTTTTTGTAAAAGCCTGTCTTCAATCAGCAGAAATCCACTTCAGTATTTTTGACCTCCAGGTACTTTTCTTTAACATAAACATCTAATTACTTTGCTGGGAAACGGCACGGGTTTCCAGATGCTATGCTGAAATACCTCTGTAATTATCATTTGATTTGAGAAGAACACTCCACAGCTGTTTCTAAGTGCTTGGTTAAGTGGCAACGGTGTCACCTAATGTACCTCTCCGTAATATTACAAGCTAATAGGATCTAAATAGGAAGCCTTGAAAAATTGGGAGCTCCCTTGAAAACAAACAGGAAGGTAATGTGATCGTTATTTTTCACTTTTCAAAAACAGAAGATGGTGACAAGAAAGGGTTCCTAGCAGAAGAAGACTCCTAACTCCTCAAAAGCATTACCACAGGTCAGAAACAGAATTAATTTATCTGATTTTTTCCCCCCTAATTTGATTTAGTTGCCAAAGATGGACTGATGCAAAATGCAGAAGATGCTGAGAATTAGAGGACAGAATTCAGGGGAACAATCTGGCACATAATAATGGCCCACATTAAAATGATAAGGATGGTTTCCTGAAGTAATTCAATATTGTATTTTTAATATGTACTAATCATTTTGGAATAAATCTTAATATGACTTGCTTTAAAACTCATTAACTTTAGAGCACATCTGCTTTGTAGACTATTTTTTTCAGAAGGCTTGAAAATAGGTCTTCATAGCAGGGAAATTTATAAAAACTTTAGAATTTGTAGCTATAGAACTCAGACAGATTGAGTGAATACCGATTCTCCAGGTCTAGTCTTACTTTACTATCCTTTATCATTGCTCCCTCTGATTATCACAGAGTAGCACTTATTTCTAAACTGTCTTAGATTTGGGGGAATTACAAAGCCAAGCCATTTTAATGGGCAAGATAGCCTTTTTAATAGAGTTCATCTGAATGCAGAGTCAAAGTCATAAACACGGCACGGGTGTGCAATTTGCAAAACATCATGCAGGTTTGTTTTTTTCACAAGGAAGTATAATTTTAACACATGCACCCTCAGTTTCTTCTATCTGACTCTTTAATTTACCTGGCAGGATTTGCAGTGGGGGTATTTACGATTTCCATCCTGGGCCAGTACTGGAGATCTTTGTCTATGGAGATTCTCAATCATCCAGACCATGGTTGTCCCAAATATGCTTTTTCAAGAGGCAACTGGACTTTATTTTTTTTAAAAATAAATTTTATTGAATAAACCAATTGAACACAGTGCAACTTTCTTGGTCATCATTTTGGCCATACAAACTATGGTATAGAGATACACATAAGTTAATTTCCTTTTTCCCTTATGTTATTAGTATAGTGCTAGCTGCATATTATTTCTATTTACATTTATCTACAATTATCTACAATTATGTACATATTTTCAACCATCTTTTATACTCGCGCATTCGTATCATCTCATATTTGTCCATTATATTCCATTCTCTTTGGTTTACAAAACTTGAACTTTCATTCATATAAAGCGTCAACCCTTTCTTTCTTTCTCCTTGACTCCAGCCATTGATACATTTTACTTCAGACTTCATACTACTCTGTCTCACCCTTATCTTTAATTTCTAGAGACAACTGGACTTTCAACTAGGCAATTGGAATTGAAATCTACCAGTCATAAAAGAGCCATCGTTCCCCAACCCTGTTGTAGATGGTTAGCTGATGCCTGGTTGATTTTGTCTTTATTTGGAAGTTAAAAACTATTTCGGGTTAGGAAACTGGATGAGAACCCTCTAGTCCAGGGGTGTCAAGCTCGATTTCATTGAAGGCCGCATCAGGGTTGTGTTTGACCTCAGGAGGCCGGGGTGGGTGTGGCCAGCTCAACATCACTCATGTTGGGGGCGCCTGCGGGGGCCTGAGCACTCTCAGCGAAAACAGGCTCCCGAGCTCCATTTTTGGCTGCAATGGTCTCCTGCAGACCTCTGCCAGCGAAAATGGAGCTCCATTTTCGTTGGCAGAGGGACTATGGGCCAATTTTTCACTGTTTCCAGGGTAGCCCCGTGTGCCAGATCTAAGCACCCGATGGGCCAGATCTAGCCCACAGGCCTTGAGTTTGACATCCCTGCTCTAGCAAATAATAAGATCGGAGATAAACAGGAGACTGCGGGTACAAGTTTGTCCTGAGCCGTGAAAGCCAGCTGGGTGTTCTGACCAAGGCTTCCTGAGACCGTAATTAAGCACACGCTTAGTCCAAACAACTCTCGAGATAAGCACCCACCTTTATCTCCTTTGAATTGCTGCCAACAAGTAAAGTGCCAAATTAACTGTAACAAGCCAAAATGAAGTACAAAGTCCACACAGAGCTTCAAGGTTTAATCCGAACAGAGCAAACGACCTTGCTTTCCTTTATACCTTATGGGACGGCCAATCACCTCCAAGCCTTACTCCCGAGTTGCCCCTTTTGTCTTAGCTGCTCTTGTCTTCTGGCAGCTCTGTGCAGGCACATTGGGAACAGGCTCCCCTTGTTCCTCTGCCTCGCTGCTGCCAGATTCTGGAGGTCCGGAGTCAGCACATAACTCCCAGATGGTCCTGGCCCCATCTCCGCATCAGATGCAGGACCCTCATCTGGGAGTCCTTCCCAGACTCCCAGGCTGGTCCCTGTTCTTCCACACTGTCCGATTCTGCTGCCGTCTGCACAGGCTGCTGGCGAACCACAACATTGGGTGACTTGGGCCAGTCTCTCTCTCAGCCCAATCCAATTTACAGGGTTGTTATTGTGGGGAAAATAGGAGAAGGAAATTGTGTTTGATATGCTTGCCGCCTTGAATTATTTGTAAAAATAATAACAAAGGCAGGATACAAATAAAATAAAATGGTCAGTGGTGTTGGAGGGTCAGAAATAGTGAGGGATCTGCTATTTGACCTCTAGAATCTGAAACAGAAAAAAGGCAGAAATATCAGAATTGTTTCTAAAGATGGAGCAAGGAAGAATTTATTTAAAGATGATTTCTAAGCATTCCAATCATAACATTTCATGATTTCATCTAATCCAAGTTTTGTTCCTCCTCCCACCATCTCTTTTGTTTTTTGTTTTCTTAAGTTTGTTTGTTTTTCACTTGACTGAAACAAAAATTACTTCCTCATTTAAAGCAATATCTGGCCAATTGTCTAGTAGGGTAATCCCCTTTTGGTTTTAAACCACAAAACCAGGAGGCAGCCAATGGGCAGAGTTTATTACAGCTCAGCAAAGAGAAGCAGGAGGAGGAGGAGGAGGAGGAGGAGGAGGAGGAGGAGGAGGAGGAGGAGGAGGAGGAGGAGGAGGAGGAGGAGGAGGAGGAGGAGGAGGAAGAAGAAGAAGAAGAAGAAGAAGAAGAAGAAGAAGAAGAAGAAGAAGAAGAAGAAGAAGAAGAAGAAGAAGAAGAAGAAGAAGAAGAAGAAGAAGGCTTGATATGTTGCTTTGTGTGATAAAGCAAAGAAATATTGGAGTAGGATTCATGTCCTAATACAGAATATTCTTAAAGTGAATATAGAAAGAAAACCAGAGATGTTTCTTTTGAGTTTAATGGAAAAAGACTTGGAAAATGTTTTTGGAAATTTGATGTTATATATGTTGATGGCAGTAAGATTACTTTACCCACAGAAATGGAAGGTCACCTCAATCCCCACAATGGATGAATGGCTGCAAAAACTGATGGAGTTAGCAGAGATGGCTAACTTGACTGCTTTGTTCAAAGAAAAAAATGCAAATACTTTTATTACTACTTGGAAATCACTTCTGGACTTTGTGCTTGAGGTAGAAAACAATGAAACTTTGATTTTCGGTTTTACCAATTAGATAGATTTGTTGTTATAGAAATGACTAATTTATACTATTATGTAGCAGTAAAAAGTTGAGGTTATCTGTTAATGCCTTATTCTACTGCACCAAAGGGAGTTGGAAGTCAATGCCTTTTTTTTTTCTTTTTCCCCTTGCTTTCTCCCACTATTTCCCTTTTCCCTTCCCGAATTTCCCTACTATTTATTTTTGTATTCTCTTTATATGCTATATTATAAAATATAAGTTTAATAATAATAATAATAATAATAATAATAATAATAATAATAATAATAATAATAATAATAATAATAATAATAATAATAATAATATAATTGGAAGAAGAAGAAGAAGAGGAGGAGGAGGAGGAGGAGGAGGAGGAGGAGGAGGAGGAGGAGGAAGAGGAAGAGGAAGAGGAAGAAGAAGAAGAAGAAGAAGAAGAAGAAGAAGAAGAAGAAGAAATCTTGTTTTGCTTGAAATCCTTCTGCCTTTGCTTTTGTATTTATTCTAAACTAATACAATTTTCCAAGTTTTTATCACCCTGTATCCAATCTGCTTGTTAAAAGACCCTCTTGTGAAATTTGTATTATATTACAGAATGTGAAACCTCTTTTTTAAAAAAAAAAATTGGAAAAACAGATTCTAAAGTAACACATGTTTACAGAGGAACAATAAGGAATAATAAGGAGAAATTAAGCATTTCATTTCTAATTCTCACCCTTAGAGTTTCCCAATGTCTAAATTTTGAAATGCTTGCTTATTTTTATTTATTGAATATCTGTACTGTCTACTACAATTTATAGAGAAGAAACAAAAAGAAAACACAGTTTTTCTATGGCCGTGAAGAATCCCTCCTGCTTGCAATACAGCTGATACAGTACCAGAAAGAAAGACAAGAAGCAATGGATGGAAAGTGTTGACCATTGGTCAACTTAATTAGCTTTCAGAAATTGAGGTAAGCCAATGGCCTGCCAGCAGTCACCCAGTTTCCAGATCACAAATTTCAGGGACGAGAACCAAGGGAGGAAGAAGCAGTTGGCTGAGTGCAGCGGGAGCCACTCTTTCAAAATGACAGAGGACAATTGGACATTCAGTATGACTTTGTCCCAGGTTGAGAGTTTCAGATTCTCGCAATACTAATTTGTGTATCAGAAAGACTTCATCCAGAATCGAATCTAACAAACAGATCCCATTCTGTGGAGTTGGGACTGAGATCACCTTCTACCATGTCTCTTCATTGATCTCTTCTCTTTTTGACTGTCTTCTTTCTTTTTCTTAGAATATTGCCCACAATGGATGTTCAACCAAAGGTTGTCACTCAGCCACAGGTGGTGGCGACCCAGCCCAAGACAAACAATTGGCAAACGGACGTATGTGACTGCTTTAGCGATTGTGGAGTCTGTAAGTGACCCAGCCAGTAACTGAAAGTGGGGTTCTCAAAACCTTCTTGGGAAGATTGGGCTGAATATCCTCCCAGACTGGATAGGTTGCAGAAATCAATTGTACCTTATAATTTGAGCAATAGATGTTTAATTATTGAACAGCCTATTGGATTGGAATTAGGATGGCAGGATATAAAAGGAGACACGGCTTCTATGCTATTAAAAGTTGTGCATGGAACTTTTTAAAGTTCTACATGAAGGAGACGAGCAGGCTGAGCCCGAGGGTAGGGTTAAACACACCATCAGTTTGGAGTCACTATGCTCCCAAAGGAGATCTAAATCAGCCTCCCCCCAATGATTTCTGTTGACTCTTAATTAGCTCCAAACTGCCTTGACCATTAGTAGATCTGATTCTTGTATAAAGCATGAGGTAAACTCTATTCCGGTGCCTGGTTTCTTGCGCCTGATGCTACACAACTGAAGAATTATGCTAAAAGGTTTTTTTAAAGAAAAGAATATGATGTTCTCCAGAGATTTTGATTTTTAATTTTCATAAACTTGCTGTTTTTGGAGCTTGGTTGTTTTCTTGCACATATTTCATTACCCAGGTAGGGAATATCATCAGTGCCAGGACAGCAGCCATGCTAGTACTAAACCTTTAATTATTTGGGTAAAGAATCTTAATTTTCATGAACTTTTCGGAGTGTGTTGTTTTCTTGCACATGTTTCATTACCCAGGTAGGGAATATCACCAGTGCTAGGTCAGCATCACTACTAGTACTAAAGATGTTACTTACTTGGGGAATGAAATATCTGCAAAAACAACCAAGTTCAGAGAACATCAAGGACACAACAGCTCAAATGGGAGTTATAAATATTCTCTTCCATTGGTAATTGTCAGGCACAATCAACCCATATGCAAAGAATTCAATTAGCTATTTTATTACTCAAGCCTATAACATAGGAATCTTCTCAGATTGGCAGTCCCCACCTGGGTCAAACTAGATAAGGTTAAACAGCATTCAAGGAAGATCAGACTTCACTCATGTACGGATTTCAGACTAGTTCCCTGTTTGACTCCTCTCCCTGACTCAGACAGTTTCTCTCCGACAGTAATTTCCTTGATTCTTTTTCATAACAGTTGGGAACATCACTATAGTGAAAAATGCAATGGGCTGTGCTTTTAATTTAATGTGGTTTGTAAATTTTTCAGCACTCCCTTCTCCTAGCTGATGTTTTAACTAGCATTTTCACTTGCAGTTTTGATGTTGCAGTAATTGTATAATTTGCACTTTCTGGGCCATAAATCTTATGCCATTCAACACTGTGCCAAAATCTTTCTACAAGGGCTTTTTCTTCCTCTCTATAGGTCTCTGTGGAATGTTCTGCTTCCATTGTTTGTCATGCCAGGTTGCTACAGCTATGAATGAATGTTGTTGCTGTGGTGCAAGTGTGGCCATGCGAGCTGTCTACAGGACAAAATACAATATCCCTGTAAGTAGATTACCTTGCCCCAAACTAGACAAACTTCAGGTTTATAAACTCTAGTTAAAAACAAACAAACACACAAACTAGACTCTTAAGAAGAACTTAAGACAGAAATACCAGCTCAGAAACGGGCTGGGGCAACTTGCCACAACCCACTTGCTGCAGGATAACTTGTCATGACCAACTTACCAAGGGAAAATTCAACAATTCAATCTAATTATTTAAAATAATTTTAAAAATAATTTTAATTTTTGTCATTCACATTTCATTTTGTCCCTCCTTTGTCATCTTTTCTTCATTGATTCTTTTCAGTGCTGGGATTCAAAGATTTTTACCACTGGTTCAGTGGGCGTGGCATGGTGGGCATGCTTTGCGCATGTGCACACACTTTGCTTACACGCGTGTGCCAAACGCGCACAGGCGCAGAGGCATTTGCGCAGGCGCAGAGGCATTCCAACTCACCTCCTGCGAGCCCTGCACTCTCCCTGACGCTTCAGCAGCTGCTGCGCGGCACTCTGCTGTGCCGCGCAAAGCAGGTGCACTTCAAAAGCAGAGGTTAAAGGTGACTATGGGAGCCCAGGTGGGCCAAACAGCAGAGCGGTGAAGAGAGCAGATTCAGTCTCTGCTGCTCATCGGCGCTACCAGGTCGGGAGAACCGGGCCGAACCGGTAGAATACCACCACCGATTCTTTTCCATCATTTTTGCATTAGTGTAATTTTTGTCACATGGCAAGTTTTCCCGCAGTGAGTTGGCCACAGTAAGTTGGCTGGGGCAAGTTGGATGTGGCAAGCTGTCCTCAGAAAGGCAGTGCATAAACAATCCAGAAATTTGTGAGAGGGAAAAAACCTGACCTGGGAAGTGAACAGATAATTCTTCCATTTGTTATCTGCAGCAGACCACAATCTTTCAGGCTTATAAAAATGAAAATAAAATGATATTTTTTTCACACCAAACATAACTATCACCTCTACTTGGCTCATAAGGATGAGAGGCAGAATGTGTCACAAGTCCCATCTATTAGGGATTGTCATCTGTGGGATCATGAAAAACAGGGTGGTAGCCCCTGGGTGCCCCCTTAGCGTGCGCTTTGTAACTTTGAACGGTCACTAAACAAACTGTTGTAAGTCAAGGACTGCCTGTATTTTGCCATCCAACACAGAGTTAGCTTTTCATGATTCCATATATCTACATCATGATTTTATTGGAAAGGTTACAGATTAATTTGGTTTCTTTTCTTTTCAACAGGGATCCATCTATGGGGATACCTTCATTGTGGGGTGTTTGCCCGCTTGTTCTCTCTGCCAAGTCCAGAGAGATATCAAAAAAAGGAAAGAAATGGGGATATTCTAGAAGACTTCCTCCTAAACTCCTTGACATTTGCCCTTTTTTCATTAGAATTCTGAGAAGCAAGATGCAGCAGAGTAGTTTGTAGGAAGTATTATTATTTGGAGGCACCCTTGCTTTATTCTTAACCCAAAGATTCCATTTTAGCACTGATTCAGAGGTCAAACGCTAGTCGCGCAAAAACTTGCTCCTTTTTGTCCTGTCCTTGTCTTTGTTCTTCCCATTTCTTTTAAAATGGAAAACAAAACATTTTGGCTGCTGCTGCTATTAAACAATTTTTTTTAAAAAAAAAAAAAACCCTACTAGACCTTTGAAGATTTACCAGTGGATCTACCATTCTCCCTTTCCTGTTTTAAAGCTACTGGTGATTTTGGTTTGTAAGGTGTAGTAACTGGAGAATATAAGGTAAAAAGAGCCATAACTAACTTACCTGAAAGTGCTTGCTCTCCAGAGGTGGATGACTAGAACTATTGTGTTTCCCAGCCATCACACCTTTGAATTAAAAGAGATCGAAAGCAGCATATGTGGCGAGCACCATCTTAAGAAGAACTAGTGTTATTTGATTGTTTAGCTAGTAAACGATGTTGTTCTTACTCTCCTACTGTAGCTAATAGAACAACCTTTCCTAAAGCTGATGTGCGAAACTGCCAGGCAGGCTGGAGGGAGGAATCAAGTGAGGGCCTAGCTTGGAGTCGTTGAGCAGCCAATCCTATCCTTAAAGAGAGATAGGTATGTGAGTTACTCTGGAAGCTAGACTTTCTTAGGACAGAAATATCTATGGAAATTCTCAATCATCCAGGTCGTCGTTATCCCAAAGGTGCAAAAGGAAACACACAGCCCAGTTGCCTTTTGAAAAAGTACCTTTGGGTTGGGAGTGAAATGTCAATTATGTCAAAAATCAACTGGCCTGATTTGCCATTTTCTCCTCTCTACTAATTTGACTTTGTAACCTTGATTGTCTAAATGTCTTTTCTTTTTGTAAAAAGTTTTTTATTTTTTCACATTTCAAAAACATCTTTTTTAGTGAACAGCATGATTCCAGGTTTTCACATTTCCATACAAACATGACCTTGATTACATATTCATCTTTCACATTTGATTTCATATCATATCATTACATATTTTCTACAAATTTTCTCAAATACTTTTCTCAAACTTATTTTTTATATTTTCTATTCGTTTCTTATTTCTTTTTACTTTAAATAATTGTCATATCTTCATATTCATTATACTTTATACTTTTATCTGTCACATTTGCAATTTCATTGCATGTTCTTATTTCATTATTCCAAAAATTCCATTCCTAATTCAAATATTACAAAGTTTCCCCTGTAATTACTAATTTGAGTGTACTACCCCTTTACCTTATACATCATTTAATTAACTCCTCTGTAAATCCTAATAATAATTTATCACTTGTCTAAATGTCTAACGATAATATAATCTGACTTTGCTAAGGGCCTTTATCTGCTTAATAAAATCCTAACAACAGGTAGTTCTTGAGAACTGAACCCAACATTTAGGTTGTTAAGTGAGAAGTTTGTTAAGTGAGTTTTGCCCCATTTCACGGCTTTTCTTGCCACATGCGTTAAGTGAATCACTGTAATTGTTGAATTAGTAACACTGCTGTTAAGTGTATCAAGCTTTTCCGATGACTTTACTTATCACAAGGTTGCAAAAGGGAATCACGTGATCCTGAGATACTGCATTTGTCATAAATATGAACCAATTGTCAAACATCCAAATAGAAATCGCGTGACCATGGGGATGCAGCAACAGTCGTAAGTGTGAAAAATGGTCATAAGTAACTTCAAACACTCACTAAACGAACTGTTATAAGTTGACCATCACTACTGAAGAAATGGAGGCCTGCTTATTTACTTTGTTTCTGTTCTTTCTTTTTTTAAACCATCTTAGTGTCTTTAGTTGCACTGAGAAAATCACAAAAGTTAAAAGTTATGTTGGCAAAAATATAAAACATGGCCCTGAAAGTTGTTGGCTACTTCCTGTAAGATCTGCCTAGTATTTGGGTTTTAACCAGCATCATAAAAATACTGTATTCACCTATGCTTTGTAGGCTGTTCCATAAAGCAGCTTATGTTAAATCCAAGGGACAAAAGTAAATTATTCAATAAAGTGATTTCAGCAGCCTTAAATATAATAAAAATGCATTCTCTTTTTAGCAACTTGGATGCTTTAGAACAGGGGTCCCCAACCACCGGTCCGTGGACCGGTACCGGTCCGTGGATCACTTTGCACCGGGCCGCAAAGAAAATAAAAATAAAATAAAAATGGTGGCTTTCTTCGCCTTCGGTGAATGCTGCTGGGATCAGGGATCAAGGACACAAATGAAAGAAGGGGAGGGAGGAAGCAACCAAAGCCTGTCCTGCTCTCTGGCTCAGTGGCTTCGGTTTCCTCCCACCTCGTTCCTCTCTCAGTCGCTCTCTCGCTCCTCCACCAGCCCAGGAAGAAACTGCTTCAAAGCCGGCAGGGTGGCTTTTCCTGTCGGTGCAGCTCCCCCGAAGCGCCCGTTCACCCCCACCCCGCCGCCAATCAATCCAGGTTCAATCCAGTTCTCCGTTCTGCCTGCCTGCCTGCCTTCGTTTGTTTCGGAGCAGCTTCAGCTGAGAATAATAACTATTCGCCTCTTTTACTCAGCCGAAGCTACTCCGAAACAAACGAAGGCAGGCAGGCAGGCAGAACAGAGCACTGGATTGAACCGCGGGCGGCGGGGCGGGGCGGGGGGGAACGGGCGCTTCGGAGGAGCTGCGCTCCAAAACCACCAGAAACGAAGGCAGGCAGGCAGAACGGAGCACTGGATTGAACCGTGGGCGGCGGGGTGGGGGTGAACGGGCGCTTCGGAAGAGCTGCGCCGACAGGAAAAGCCACCCTGCAGGGTTCTTTGAAGCAGTTTCTTCCTGGGCTGGTGGAGGAGCGAGAGAGCGACTGAGAGGAACGAGGCAGACACCTGAGGGATCAGGCTAAGGGAGGGAGGGAGACACCTGAGGGATGGGGCTGAGGAAGGCAGGGCCAAGAGGCGGGGCTTCTCAGCCATCCTGCAGGGACTATCTGTCGCTCAGGGTTGCAATGAGGAGGCATTGGCGCTCCCTGAACTTGGTGGATTGCTGGCAGACGTTTTATTACCCGACTAGGTAACAACATCAGATGTTACCTAGTCAGATAATGAAACATCTGCAAGCAAACCACCAAACTCGGACTCCCCCGGGTCCTTGAAAAAGTGTTTCTGCGTGAAACTGGTCCCTGGCACAAAAAAGGTTGGGGACCACTGCTTTAGAACTTTGCCTATTTCAGAAATACATGGGCCAGAGCCACGTGGGAGAATAATTGATTCATACTTTATATGATGGCCCAAAAGCCCATCTTACCATTAAGTAATATTGCGATTAATTTTGGAAAACCGAAGTCTGGGAAATATTACAGTTTGCTCAATTATATTGAACATGCCATTCTGTATGGAGAATTTACCTTGAGATTAATAAAAACCCTAACCCTAACCTTGTGTTTCTTATTTCAGTTTTGCGCGTTTCAAATATTATTCTGCTCTATGGAAAAGCAGTATGTGTTATTTCTTCAGGCTTTTTTTATGGTGTAATGGTTATTTTATTAACCTAAAGGCTAAGATTTTCATCTGTATGGGACAGGACGATATGGGCAAATATTTTATTTTTGTACTGGAATTCCACAAATAACGTAAATTGATGCAAATGTCACTTAGCATTTGCAGTGGTTTTCTATCAGCACAATGGAAAGAATGAACAATCTGATTCTGTGGTTTTGTTTTAATTCCCTTTGAGGCAACGTTGGTTCTTGGCAACTGTCTTCAGAAGCGGTTTGTCCTTGCCCTCCTTCCTGGAGCTCAGAGGTCTGACTGGCCAGCGAGCTTTGTGCCTAAGGCAGGAGTAGAATTCACAGTCTCCTGGTTTCTAGCTTAATCAGTAATGGTAAAGGTTCCCCTCGCTCATATATGCTAGTAATTTCCGGCTCTGGGAGGCAGTGCTCATTTCCGTTACAAAGCCGAAAAGCCAGCTCTGTCCAAAGACGTCTCCGTGGTCATGTGGCCGGAATGACTAAACGCCTAAGGCGCACAGAACACTGTTATCTTCCCCCCAAAGGGGTCCCTATTTTTCTACTTGCATTCTACAGTACTTGAACTTACTCCGTTACGCAGCACTAGGGATTTGAACTGCCGAACTGCCAACCTTTTTTGATCGACAAGCTCAGCATCTTGGCCACTGAGCCACCACATTCCTTTTGCCTTCATCATTACATAGTTCTAAATGAGCCTTTCTGGGAGTGAAGGAGTACGAAGTGGACAGCATCCGAGATTCACACCAGTTGCAGGGCCGATTTCAGTATTTCGTGGCATGGAAAGGTTATGGACCAGAGGACTTCGCCTGGGTCGATGCCACTGATGTTCATGCTCCTCGTTTGGTCCAGGACTTTCATGCTCGGTTTCCTTAACATCCTCGTCCACCTGGTCCCGGGGGAGGGGGCCCTGAGGGGGGGATAGTGTCATGCCCCAGGTGGAGACTGACTCTGAGGAAGAGCCAAAAGGGAGTGGGAGTGTGGCTCCAGAGGTGGTGGAGGAGGCTGGGGAAGGGCAGAGGCTGGCTGAGCAATCAGAAGAAGATCCAGGCCCATCCCCTATCCATCCTAGGGCACGCAGAGAGGAGAGGATCAGGGAAAAGTGAGGACTACTCAGGAGGAGATTACCATGATCCTCCTCGTGGCTTGCAGCTGGGAGCTATGTTTGTAACTGCGTAGTCAGAATTGCTGGAGTCAAAGTTTAGTGTTTCCTTTGAAAGAGGTTTATCTTTGTTGGCGTTCTTCCCATGGACTCTCCTCGGTTATTTTCCTGGAGTTTATGATTAGTTATCTTGGCTTGCTTCGGAACTCTCGTCAATGCGGTTTGTTTTGGTTTCCTTTTGCCTCATTATTTACTTTTGTGACTTTAAACTGTGCTTAATAAAACAGTGAAGTTAAGCTGAAGGCATTACCAGACTTTAATGTATGTTTTGGATTTTGGGTTATTTTGAGAGACTACACGTCATCACACACTGTAACATTGAGTGTTGCTAAATCAATGCTTCTAAGTCAGGGGTGTCCAACCTTGGCAACTTTAAGACTTGTGGACTTCAAAGCTGGCTGAGGAATTCTGGGAGCTGAAGTCCACAAGTCTTAAAGTTGCCAAGGTTGGACACCCCTGTTTCTAAGTGAAGGACTATCTGTGATTAAAGGTACTGGAAAGGTCAAAAATACTAAGGGATCTAGAATCTGAAACAAAACAAAATCAGAATTGTTTCTAAAGATGGGACAATGAACAATCAATTTAAAGATAATGTCTAAGCATTCCCAATCTTTACATCTCCTTATTTCTCCTAAATCAAGTTTTGTTTCTCCTCTGACCACCTCTTTTGGATTGTTTTTCCTTAAGTTTGTTTTAAAAAAAACATGCCCATCTTGCGGAAATAAAAATCATTTCCTCGTTTGAATAAACTATGGGCAGAGTTTATTGCAGCTTGGCAACGAGAAAGCAAATGAAGAAGAGAAGAAGAAGAAGAGGTTTGAAATCTTGCTTTCTTTGAAATCTTTCTGCCTTTGTTTTTTGTATTGATTCTAAACTAATAATTTTTTCCGAATTTTTATCTCCCTAGATCCAATTGGGTTGTTGAGAGACCGTCTTGTGATATTCGGTATTATATTACAGAATCTGAATTCTCATTTTTTGAACTTGGGAGAAAATAAGAATGATTCCTAAGATATAAAGATGATCCTTTTTTGCAGAAGAAAGCTAAGAAGTGACTGGGATAAATTAAGTGTTTAGTTTCAAATTCCCCCATTTCTAGTGCCTAAATTTTTGAAATCCTTATTTTTATTTATTGAATATCTGTGCTGCCTATTGAAATATCTATACTGTATTTAAAGGGGAGAAACAAGAATGGAATGGAATGGGAATAGGAATATATAGAATAGAATAGAATAGAATAGAATAGAATAGAATAGAATAGAATAGAATAGAATAGAATAGAATAGAAATAAAGGAGGATGTTTGTAGTTCAAATGAGGCATCCTTGGTACACTCTGAGCTTGCTTGTTTTCAGGCAGACATTTCCTTACCCTAATCAGTGTAGCGAGGAGTGTTGTTTGCTGTCAGTTTATATGCTGGTGGGTTGACTGGGTGGGGGAAGTCTTAGAGGTTATTTGGTTGGGCTGTTAATTGATGGCTCTTCGGAAGTTTCTTGATTGGGGTATTGTTTACTTGATTATTGGTCTGAAGTTAGCTTTGGATGCATAGGGTTCTGCGATGGGCTGTGTGTGCATGCGGGGGTCATGGGGGGTGTCACACTTGCATGCATGGGGGTCATGGGGGGGCCACACGCCCATGACTGGGGGGCAGGGGCATGCGCGGGGTGCTCACACACATTTCATTTTGGGGATGCGCGCGCCCTTGTGTGCTTTGGATACTTGGTGCCGAGAAGGTTAGCCATCACTGGACTAGAACCAAGGGAGGAAGGAGCAATTGGCTGAGTGCAGAGAGAGCCACTCTTTCAAAACAACAGAGGACAATTGGATATTCAGTATAGCTTTTTCCCAGGTTTAATTTGTGTATCAGAAAGACTTCATCCAGTATCCAATCTAGCAACCAGATCCCACTCAGTGGAGTTGGACCGAGATCACCTTCTACCAAGCCTGTTCATTGATCTCTTCTCTTTTTGGCTCTCTTCTTTCTTTTTCTTAGAAAATTGTCCAAAATGAATGTTCAGTCAGTGGTGGTCACTCAACCACAGACGATGGCAACAGTCCAAACCAACAATTGGCAAACAGGCTTATTTGACTGCTGTAGCGACTGTGGAGTCTGTAAGTGACTGGGCCAATTACTGAAAGTGGGGTTCTCAAAGCCATCTTGAGAAGATTGGGCTGAATATCCTTCCAGACTGGATAGGTTGCAGAAATCAATTGTTCCTTATAATTTGAGCAATGGATGTTTGATTATTGAACAGCCTATTGGATTGGAATTAGGATGGCAAAATATAAAAGGAGACATAGCTTCTATACTATTAAAAGTTGTGCATGGAACTTTTTAAAGTTCTACATGAAGGACATGAGCATGCTGAGGCCGAGGGTGGGGTTAAACGCACCATCAGCTTGGAGTCGCCATGCTCCCACAGGAGAACTAAATCCAGCCCCCAATGATTTCTGTTGACTCTTAATTAATGCCAATCTGCCTTGACCATTAGTAGATCTGATTCTTGTATAAAGCATGATGTAAACTCTATTCCAGCACCTGGTTTCTTGCGCCTGATGCTACACAACTGAAGAATTATGGGAAAAAAATTGTTAAGAAAACAATCTGGTGTCCTCCTAATGTTTTGAATTTTAATTTTCATAATGAAGGGTCCTTCCTGCTTTCAGAGCTTGGTTTTCTTGCACATGTTTCATTACCCAGGTAAGGAATATCACCAGTACTAGGGCAGCATCCTTGTCTTGTACTCAAGCTTTACTTACTTGATTAAAGAACCATCTGGAAGAAAACAACCAAGCTCAGAGAGCACCAAGGACACAACAGCTCAAATGTGACTTATAAATATCCTCTTCCATTGGTAATTGTCAGGCACAATCAACCCATGTGGAAAGAAGTCAATTAGCTACTTTATTACTCAAGCCTATAACATAGGAATCTTCTCAGACTGGCAGTCTGCACCTGGATCAGATTAGATAAGGTTAAACAGCATTCAAGGAAGATCAGACTTCACTCATGTATGGATTCCAGACTAGTTCCCTGTTTGATTCCTCTCCCTGGCTCAGCCAGTCTCTTTCCAACAGTAATTCCCTTAATTCTATTTCATAACAGTTGAGAATATCAGTATACAGAGAAGTGGGATGGGGTGTGCTTTTAAGTTAATGTGGTTTGTAAATTTTTCAGCCCTCCCCTCTCCTAGCTGAGGAGCTGTTTTAACTAGCATTTTCACTTGCAGTTTTGATGTTGCAGTAATGGTATAATTTGCACTTTCTGGGCCATAAATCTTATGTCATTCAACACTGTGCCAAAATCTTTCTACAGGGGCTTTTTCTTCCTCTCTATAGGTCTCTATGGAATGTTCTGCTTCCATTGTTTGGGATGCCAAGTTGCTGCAGCTATGAATGAATGTTGTTGCTGTGGTGCAAGTGTTGCCATGCGAGCTGTCTACAGGACAAAATACAATATCCCTGTAAGTAGATTACCTTGCCGAGACGAGAGAAACTCCAGTTAAACTCTAATTAAAACAAAACAAAACAGAAACCCAAAATTTTAAGAAGCACTCGTGAAATTGGAGAGAAGTATCAGCTCAGAAACGGGCTGGGGCAACACGCCACAACCAACTTGCTGCAGGATAACTTGTCATGGACAACTCCCCATGGGACAACTCGGCAAGGGAAAATTCAAGAATTCAATCTAATTATTTAAAATTATTTACAAAATTATTTTAATTTTGGTCATTCACATTTCATTTGGTCCCTCCTTTGGCATCTTTTCTTCAATGATACTATTCCATCATCTATTCAATATCAGTGTAATTCTTGTCGCAAGGCAAGTTGTCCTATGGTGAGTTGACCGTAATGAGTTGGCCATGGTGAGTTGGATGTGACAAGCTGCCCTAGACCCGCTTAGAAAGGGGGTGCATGCACAATCCATAAATTGGTGGCAAAAAAAAAAAAGCTGACCTGGGAAGTGAACAAATAGTTCTTTCATTTGTTATCTGCAGCAGACCATAATCTTTCAGACTTATACAGGGGTGGGATTCAGCCAGTATGGACCGT
Source organism: Notechis scutatus (assembly GCF_049901735.1). Taxonomy (NCBI): domain Eukaryota; kingdom Metazoa; phylum Chordata; class Lepidosauria; order Squamata; family Elapidae; genus Notechis; species Notechis scutatus. Next base: position 12,726,695 of record NC_142012.1, on the reverse strand, counting down.
GTCGGGCGAACCCGTAGTTCCAGAAATGAATTGGCCCCACCTACCCAACCCTGAGCTAGTTTGCGAAGTCTGCGCTCACCATACCGGTGGTTACAACAGTTGAATTCCTGCAGTGGACTTATAGGAATGAAAATAAAAATGACACTTGTTCCATGCCAAACATAACTATCAAATCTACCTGGCCCACAAGGATGGGAAGGCAGAATATGTTACAACTCCCATCCATGAAGAATTGTCATCTGTGAGACCATAAAAAAACAAAAACCCTCTTCCTGCTGCTTTTCTGAAAGGCCCTAAAAACAAGGTTTTGTTAGCCTGAGGATCAGAAACAGAAATGGAGATGATCATGTGGTTAATTTGATTGTGTTATTGCTGCCACTGGCGATGGGTGAAGTGGATTTTTTAAAATAGGTTTTCATAATGTAATGGATTTGTGATGACCCGGGGCATGGCACAAAGGCAACATGGTTAAATAAGCAAGAAGAGTCCCCTTACTATTTCCAACCTTGCCCCCAATGTTCAGGTTGCCTTCAGCTGGATAAAAACTCTCCCAGGAACAGCCTTTAACTGTTCCCAGCTGCAGCTAATGAAGGAAATCAGGGCCCTTTCCTCCCCCATAAGCCACTCAACTTACGTTGCTCCCTTCTCCGTTCCTTCCTGCGTGCCCTAGGATGAAGAGGGGTGGGCCTGGGTCTTACTCTGAATTCCCTCTCCCTTGTTCTACCTCTTCCCTTCTCTGCCCAGACGGACTGTGCCCTTTCCCAGTTTCTTCCACAGCCAACAGAGCCACACTTCCACTTCCCGTCAGCTGTTTGGCTCCCCCCTCTGAGTCAGATTCCAACAGGGGCATGACAGGATTTCTGTTGTTAAGTGGGACATTAGTTAAGTGAGGTTTGCCCAATTTTGCAACCTTTCTTGCCATAAGTGGTTCAATGAATCACTGCAGTTGTTAAGTTAGTAACAAAGTTGTTAAGTGAATCTGGCTTCCCCACTGACTTTGCTTGTCAGAAGGTCACAAAAGGGGATCGTATGACCCTGGGACAGTGCAAGCATCCTAAATATGAGCCAGTTGCCAAGCGTCTGAAATTTGATGACATGAAACCTGGGGATATTGCAAAGGTCGAAATTGTGAAAAACGACCGTAAGTCACATTTTTCAGTGCCATTGTAACTTTGAATGGTCACTAAACGAACTGTTGTAAGTCAAGGACTGCCTGTATTTTGCCATCCAACATACAGTTAGCTTTTTATGATTCCATATCTCTACATCATGGTTTTATTGAAAAGGTTACGGATTAATTTGGTTTCTTTTCTTTTCAACAGGGATCCATCTGTGGGGATACCATCATTGTGGGGTTTTTCCCCACTTGTTCTCTCTGCCAAATCCAGAGAGATATCAACAGAAGGAAAGAAATGGGGATATTCTAGAAAACTTCATCCTAAACTCCTTTACATTTGCCCTTTTTTCATTAGAATTCTGAGAAGTAAGATGCAGTAGAGTAGTTTGTAGGAAGTACCATTATTTAGAGGCACCCTTGCTTTATGGTTCTAAGCATATTCATCAGATGCAGCACCCTTGCACAAGTCCTCCCCAGGCTCCTGGACTGGTCCCCGTTCTTCCCCACTGTCCGATTCTCCACAGGCTGCCAGCGAACCACAACAGATTTAGAACTCTGCCTATTTCAGAAATACATGGGCCAGAACCACGTGTGAGAATAACTAATTCATACTTTATATGATGGCCCAAAAGCCCATCTTAGCAGTAAGTATTATTGCAATTAATTTTGGAAAATGAAGTCTGGAAAATATTACAGCTTGCTTAATTATATTGACTATGCCATTCTGTATGGAGAATTTACCTAGAAATTAATAAAAGTAGCCTTGTGTTTCATATTTCACATTTTGTGTGTTTCAAATATTATTCCGCTCTACAAAAAAAGCAGTATGTGTTATTCCTTTAGGCTGTTTTTATGATGTAATGGTTCTTTTATTTATCTAATGGGTAAGATTTTCATCTGTACTGTATATATAAAGCAGGACAAGACGATATGGACAAATCTTTTATTTTTGTACTGTAATTCCACAAATAATGTCAATTGATGCAAATGTCACTCAGCGTTTGCCCTGGTTTTCTATCAACACAATGGAAAGAATGAACAATATGATGCTGTGGAATTTGTTTTAATCCCCTTTGAGTCAATGTTGCTTCAAAAGTGGTTTGTCCTTGCCCTCCTTCTTGGAGCTCAGAGGTCTGACTGGCCAGCAAGCTTTGTGCCTAAGGCAGGACTAGAATTCAGTCTCCTGGTTTCTAGCATGTTGCCTTAATCATTAAAGGTAAAGGTAAAGGTTTGCACATAAGTGCTACTCGTTTCCGGCTCTAGGGGGCGATACTCATCACCGTTACAAAGCCGAAGAGCCAGCTCTGTCCAAAGACATCTCCGTGGTCGTGTGGCTGGCATGACTAAAACCTGAAGGCTCACGGAACGCTGTTACCTTCCCACCAAAGTGGTCCCTATTTTTCTACTTTCATTCTACTTGGGCAAGTAATGGGAGCTCACTCCATTACATGGTGCTAGGGATTTGAACTGCTGAACTGCCAACTACTTTCTCATCGACAAGCTCAGCATCTTAGCTACTGAGCCACTGCATCCCTTTTGCCTTAATCATGACATAGTTGTAAATGATTCTGTGTAGGAAAAGTTTAAAGTGTTGCTTAACTGAATCCTTTTCACTTATCCATTGGAATGCATATTTTACAAAGTGTTTTAGTTTTTCTAGTTTTTTGTTTCATCGTTTATAAGTTTTTTTTTCCTTCAAGGCAAACAACATTACGCCAAGTTCAAAAAGACTTGAGAAATAGCAAGCTAAATGATCTAAGGTTAGAAAAAGCACAAAGTAGATAGAATTAAATCTTGTCTATACCATTACAGGATCCTTCCTTCCACCCTGAATCTACCTTCATTTATATCCTGGCTTCTGTTCTTTAAACTTTCGTCTCTCTGAGGATCTCATCAATTCCTCCCAACCTTCCTGTTAGATCTGGGAGAGTGGGTGCAAGGAACGGAGATGAGGCATCGAATAATGACTCCAAACTCTTTATTAGTGACTTCAGAACAGAGCGAAAATACTTGGGCAGCAGCAGCTCCTTTTATAGAGCTGGCTGCTGTATCATCAACCAATGATTTGAGTTTGCCGCGCTTTGGAGCATCCAATCACGGCGGCCCGCTATTAGCCAATCGGATTAGCCCAAAATGACTAATCACGATCTGCTATTCACGGACCAATCAAAAGTGCTGGATTACGATCCTGCCGTGGAAAGAAAACTATTAGAGTTGCAGGCTTACGAGTCTGCTTAGTTCGGAACACCCCTCCCCTCTAGGTTCCGTCTCAAGGGTGGGGTGATGTATTCTCGCAGGTAGGCAGGCCTTCGCACCTGTCTACCTGATTTGCGTTGCTCAACCAGTCTTTGCCCGGACTCTGGTTCCCGTGGGCTGTTTGTTGTGTCCTGCTGTAAGGGTGACCTGACTTCTGCGCTGGGTGACTCGGGGGTGCCATCACTACTCCCTTCAGGGCTGTTCTCTGGATCCTCTGGGCTTGTTGATCCCGCTTTGCTGTTTCTCGGAGAGATGACCACCTGCCACGGCTCCTCTTCGAATGGTAAATATTCTGGGCTTGTTTGTACTGATTGTGGGATTTTGTGTATTGGGTCAGGTGCCAGTTCGTTTATAACCCCCTCGAGTTCCCTTCCCCCCCTGGTTTGGAGTTCAGGGTTTGTGAAGGGGGTAGGTGTCATCCTGGAGCGTAGTTGGTCGATGTGGCGCTTCCACAGTTTCCCATCTGTGGTTTCTAAACGGTAGGAATGGGGACCCGTAAGTTGTGTTATTTTAGCGGGAACCCACAATGGGTCACCGGTAAAGTTTTTTGCGAAAACCGGGTCGCCTACCTTAAATGTGCGATATTTGCTGCTGGAACCCAGGGGCTTTTCCGGCATGTAGGCAGGGTGCAGACAGTCGAGATGTGATCTAAGTCTCCTGCCCATCAGGAGTTCGGCTGGGCTTTTGTTCGTGGTGCTGTTTGGAGTAACATGTTGAAGGAGAAGCATCCTGGTGACTTTGTCGTGGATGTTTCCTTGCTCCATTTTGTGTAATGTTTTCTTTGTGAACTGGACCATGCGTTCAGCCCTACCATTGGCCGCAGGGTGAGCAGGCGATGTTAAGGCATGGCGTATCCCCCGGTCTGCTAGGTACTGTTCAAACGCCAAAGCAGTAAATTGCGGGCCATTGTCTGAAACCAAGACATCTGGTAAGCCATGTGTAGCAAATACTCTGTTTAATTTTTTAACGACTGCCTCTGTGGTGGTGCTCTTCATTTTGTGGACCTCGAGCCAGTTTGAATAGGCATCCACTGTTATGAGAAATGTACATCCTTTGGTAGGTCCCGCAAAATCGATGTGGATACGGGACCAAGGACCTCTGGGCGTCTCCCATTCTGTTGGTGGTGCTTTTGGTGGAGCCGAACGTGTTTCCTGGCATTTGTTGCAGGTGGCCACCCAGGTTTCTATTTGTCTGTCCATACCTGGCCACCATGCGTAGCTGCTTGCTAGTGCCTTCATTCGCACGATGCCCGGGTGTCCATCATGCAGTAGTTTCAGGACTTTATTTTGTAGTCTTCCTGGGATGATAACTCTGTCTCCCCACAACACGCACCCTTTTTGGGAGAAAAGTTCTGTCTGTCTGTTTTTGAAAGGTTTAAATGCGTTGTTGGGTTCGCTGTCAGGCCAACCTCTCTCCACCCAGCTGAGGACCCATGCCAAACAAGGGTCCTTCTTTGTTTCTGATGCGATGTCTTGCGCAGTTAGTGGTGGTGAAGGGAGTGTCTCGATTTGCAGTGTGGATAGGGTTGGAGCTGGATCATCTAGGAATTCAGGTAGTGGTGAGCGGCTTAAGGCGTCAGCGTGGGGAATGGCTTTCCCGGTCGATGTCTTAATTGGTAATCGTATGCGGCTAAAAATTCTGACCAGAGTGTCATTCTTGGCGATAGGATGTGGGGAGTTGGTTTATCCCCTGCCAAAATGCCAAGCAATGGTTTGTGATCAGTGATTATGGAAAAGGATCGTCCATACACGTACTCGTGGAATCGCTTGATTGCAGACACAATAGCGAGGGCCTCTTTATCTAATTGGCTATAGTTTCTCTCAGTTTTAGATGAAGTTCTTGAAAAAAATGCAATTGGTGCCTCCGTCCCATTTGGCAGGACGTGGCTCAGGATGGCTCCTACTCCGAACGGTGAGGTGTCACAGTGACAGTTAATGGTAGAGTCTCGTTATATTGTATCAATACAGCGTCTGATGTTAAAAAGGTCTTTTACTTGCTGGAAAGCCTGCTCTTCTCGACGTCCCCAGAACCAGGAAGCCTTCTTGTCGAGGAGCCTATGCAGGGGTTCAGCAACGGTCGCCTTCTGGGGTAGGAAGATGTTATAAAAGTTAATGAGTCCCAGGAAGGCTTGGAGATCTGTCTTGTTTCTAGGTCTTGGGGTGTTTTTTATTGCAGCCAATTTCTTCTCAGTAGGGTGAATTCCTTGTTTGTCAAGCAGGTAACCAAGGAATTCAACCCTCTCAGTGCCTAGCTGGCACTTTTCCTTCTTAACCTTTAGGCCTGCGTCTTTAAATTTTTGAAGGACCATCCTTAGGCGTTTTTCTAATTGGCTTCTTGTGGGGGCGGCTATCAAGACATCATCGAAGTAGGGTACAACTCCTTTTATGCCCTGCAGCAACCTTTCCATCAGACTTTGAAAGATGCCAGGTGCTACGCTCACTCCGAACTGGAGTCTGTTACATTTGAACGCACCTCTGTGCGTGACTATAGTTTGGGCTTCTGCGGTCTCTGCATCTACGGGCAGCTGCTGGTACGCTTGGGCTAGGTCAAGCTTCGCGAATATTTTTCCGCCCCGAGTGAGTGAAGAAGGTGTTGGACCACGGGCACGGGATAGGCGCTCTGCTGCAGTGCGTGGTTCAGGGTGGCCTTGTAATCCCCACAGATTCTCGAAGAGCCGTCAGGTTTTATGGGGGTTACAATTGGGGTCTCCCATCGGGCGTGGTCGATGGGTTCCAATACGCCCTGGGCTATTAACTTGTCCAATTGTTCATCAATTTTTGGTTTGAGTGTAAAGGGCACTCGACGAGGCTTAAGGCGAATGGGTGCAATATCAGGTCAGAGATTAAACGATATAGGGGACCCCTTGTACTTGCCTAATTCCTCAGAGAAAACTTCTTGGAAGTCCTGGATGAGGGCCGCCTCCCAATCATTGCTTACGGTCTGGTTGATGCCTGCCAGCTCGATTACAAGCGGCGCGAACCACTGCAAGCCTAATAAGCTGGGTCGGTCTTTGTCGACGACGGTGAGAGGTAGGGTTGCGGTGTGGTCTTTGAAGGAGACTTGGACGTGACTGGAACTGGCGACTGGGATTCAATTTCCCTGATAGTCCTTCAATATAAGTTTCTGAGTGCTGAGATCCTGGCGGCGGATGTCAGGGATCAGCTGTTTGAGGGTTTTCCAGGAGACCATTGATAGGGAAGACCCGGAGTCGACTTCCATAACGCATGGGCGATCTTCAATGGTGACCCTTACTCGGATTTTCCTTGCATCAAGGGATGAAGCATGGCCGATGGTGATGGTCTGGTGCGCCTCTTCTCGTCTGGTAGAAGTGGCTGGTGCTCGATTTCTATTGTAGTGATTCCATGGGTTGCTTGGGCAGTCCCGATTTAATGGTGGGGTGCCTGTTGCCTGCCGGAAACTATTTTCTCTTTGGTTTTGGCTGGAACCTTGCTTGCCCCTGCAGACTTTTGCAATGTGGCCCCTCTTCCCACAGGAATGGCAGAGGGCATCTAGGAACTTGCAGTCTGACCGTGGGTGGTTTCCCCCGCATCCAGCACACTGATACGGGGGCTTATGACTCTGCTGGTCTCTCTGATCGTGCTCCGACTTGAGTCTGTTGACTTCCTCTTCCTCACTTTCTGACGAAGATTCGAGGTCTTCATGGTGGGTGGCCATTGTGTGCCTTTCCGAGGGAAGAGCAGTGTCGCTGGCGAGTTGGCAATTTTGTCCGTTCGCTCGGCGCATACGGGCTGCTGACTTCCTGGTTGCTTCTGCTGCAGTAGCATCTGCGATGACATCTGCGAGGGCGATGTCCCCCTTCGCCATAATCTTGCTCTGGGTGGTGAGGTCTCTCAGACCCAGAACAATCCGATCTCTCATGGCTTCTTCCAGATTTGCGAAGCCACAGAGTCCGCCTAAGTTTCTGAGGTCCGCTACGAAGTCTCCAACGCTCTCGCTTTCCCGTTGGTCCCTCTGGTAAAACTCGTGTCTTCTAATGAGGGTTGGCACCGCTGGGGCATAATGGGCCCTGAGGATGGGAGCAAGGGTATCCCAGTCCATCGTTTTGACTTCTGCTGGCTTGGCGAGTGCCTTTGCCATCTTGAAAACGGTGGGTCCGCAATGGGTTAGGAATACAGCTCGTTTCTTGCCAGGCGTAGCATCCTTCAAATTATTGGTTTCCAGGAACATTTGAAACCTGTCCATATACGAGTCCCAGTCTTCATTGGCTGGATCAAATGGAGCGGGTGGTATGGCGCCGCTGGTCATTCTGCCGCTATTGGTGCGCTCTCAGCCACATGCTCTGTTAGTGTTCAGTGAGTGCTCAGTCAGCTCTATCGTCTCCGCATCCCATCCTCGTCGCCAGTGTTAGATCTGGGAGAGTGGGTGCAAGGAACGGAGACGAGGCATCGAATAGTGACTCCAAACTCTTTATTAGTGACTTCAAAACAGAGCGAAAATACTCGGGCAGCAGCAGCTCCTTTTATAGAGCTGGCTGCTGTATCATCAACCAATGATTTGAGTTTGCTGCGCTTTGGAGCGTCCAATCACGGCGGCCCGCTATTAGCCAATCGGATTAGCCCAAAATGACCAATCACGATCCGCTATTCACGGACTAATCAAAAGTGCAGGATTATGATCCTGCTGTGGAAAGAAAACTATTAGAGTTGCAGGCTTACGAGTCTGCTTAGTTCGGAACACTTCCTTTTCCTTTTCACACATTAATTCTACTTTCATGTGGTCATTCTGCAATTTGATTCACATTCTTTCTCTCCCAATCTTTTTTTTATACCTTTAAACCGGTTCCTTGGCAACAACTGTGTTGACTGGCCCCTGCAGTCCCTTTTCTCAGCAAGATTTCCAAACTGGTTTGCCATTACAAGTAGACCTCAAATTTGGGACCGCGATTTCCCTTGCAGTTTTCAAGGAAATCATAGCTGGTTTTATGACCTTTTTTGCCAAGGTTGTTAAGCGAATCAGCCCAGTTGTTAACTGAATCAGGCTGTCATTAAGTAAATCTGCTTCCCCCATTGACTTTGCTTGTTGAAAGCCAGCTACGATGGTCGCAAATGATGATCTAGTGATGAAGCACCCACAACTTCTGAAGGCAAAGCTGTTCCACTGGTTAACTGTCCTCACTGTTAAGAAGTTTCTCCTTAATTCCAGGCTGCTTCTCTCCTTGATTAGTTTCCATCTATTTATTTTTTATTTTATTTATTTATTTGATTTGCCAATTGTTTACAAGATAATAAGTATAAGTGTATACATAGTTGTGAATACATGAAATGGGTACATATAAGAAAAATAAAAGAAGAATAAGAGAAACAATAGGACAGGGACGGTAGGCACGTTGGTGCGCTTTATGCACGCCCCTACAGACCTCTTAGGAAAGGGGTGAGGTCAATAGTAGACAGTCTAAGGTTAAAGTTTTTGGGGTTTGGGGAAGAAACTACAGAGTCAGGTAGAGTATTCCAGACATTGACCACTCTATTGCTGAAGTCGTATTTCCTGCAATCAAGTTTGGTGCGGTTAACTTTGAGTTTGTATCTATTGTGTGCTCTTGTGTTGTTATGGTTGAAGCTGAAGTATTCATTGACAGGTAGGACATTGCAATGTATGATTTTATATACCATGCTTAAATCAGACCGAAGACGGCGTAATTCAAGGTTTTCTAGTTCTAGAATTTCAAGTCTGGTGGCATAAGGTATTCTACAATGAGTAGAGGAGTGGAGAACTCTTCTTGTGAAATATTTCTGGACTTTCTCGATTGTGCTAATATCAGATACGTAATGTGGTTTCCAGATTGATGAACTGTATTCGAGTATTGGTCTAGCAAATGTTTTGCATGCTCTAGTTAGTAGTGTGATATTACCAGAGAAAAAGCTATGTAAGATTAGGTTAACAACTCTTAATGCCTTTTTGGCTATGTAGTTGCAGTGGGCTCTAGCACTTAGATCATTAGAGGTGAGTATTCCAAGGTCCTTTACAGAGCTTGGGTCATCAACAAGATCTTGACTATTCAGGTTGTATTTTATTTTCTGATTTTTTTTGCCAATATGTAAGACAGAGCATTTATTTGTTGAGATTTGAAGTTGCCATTTGTTTGACCATTCTGATACATAGTCAAGATCTTTTTGTAGGGTAGCAGTATTGTCTGTGGTATTGAACAGCTTTACATCATCAGCGAAAAGAACGCAATTGCTCTTAATATGATCACAGAGGTCGTTTATGTAGAGTATGAAGAGAGTTGGTCCTAGAACACTGCCTTGGGGGACACCACTATTGACAGGTACAGAATTTGATAGGACGCTCCCAATTTTGACCATTTGTTGTCTGTTTGCCAGGAATGCTTCTATCCAGTTATTCAGTTGTCCAGAGATACCATGGGATTTTATTTTTAGGAGTAGTTTGTTGTGTACCACTGAATCAAAGGCTTTACAGAAGTCTATGTAGATTGCGTCTATTGCTTTGCCCTGGTCGAGTTGTGTATTGTTTCTCGTCTTGCCTTTGGTGCTTTGGAGAACAATTTGACCCTGCTCTTCTTTGTGGCAGCCCGTCAAATACCGGAATGCTGCTATCATGTGACCCCTAATTCTTCTTTTCTCCAGACTAGCCAAACCCAAATCCTCCAACCCCAGAGGTGGCATTCAGCAGGTTCTGACCAGTTCTGGAGAACCAGTAGCAGAAATTTCGAGTAGTTCGGAGAACCGGCAAATTCCACCTCTGACTGGAGATTTTGCAGTATCCTTCCCCTGCCACGCCCACCAAGCCACGCCCACAGAACCGGTAGTAAAAAAAATTGAATCCCACTACTGCTCCAACCGTTCTTCATACGTTTTAGTCTCCAGGCCTTTAATCCTCTTAGTTGCTCTTCTTTTCTTCTTCTGTATCAGCAAATACAGGCCTGTTGCCAAGGGTCTGGATTTTAATCCCATGACCACGAGGATACTGTGACTGTTGTTAGGAGAAGTGGTCATAAATCACTTTTTTCAGCATCACTGCAACTTTGAATGTTGCTAAATCGATGCTTCCAAGTGAAGGACTATCTGTGATTAGAGGTATCGGAAAGGTCAGAAATACTGAGGGATCTAGAATCTGAAACAAAAACAAAAAAATCAGAATTGTTTCTAAAGATGGGACAAGGAATAATCAATTTAAAGATAATGTCTAAGCATTCCCAATCATTACATCTCCTGATTTCTTCTAAACCAAGTTTCGTTTCTCCTCTGACCACCTCCTTTGGAATGTTTTTCCTGAAGTTTGTTTAAAAAAAACACGCCTATCTGGCTGAAACAAAAATCACTTCCTCATCTGAATAAACTACAGGCAGAGTTTATTGCAGCTCGGCAAAGGGAAGTCAAACGAAGAAGAAAAAACGGTTTGAAATATTGCTTTCTTTGAAATCTTTCTGCCTTTGTTTTTTTGTATTTATTCTAAACTAATAAATTTTTCCAAATTTTTATCTCCCTGGATCCAATTGGGTTGTTGAAAGACTGTCTTGTGATAGTCTGTATTATAGTGCAGAATCTGAATCCTCATTTTTTAAACTTGGGGGAAAAGAAGAGTGATTCCTGAAGTAACACAGATATGAAGATGATCATTTTTGCAGAAGAAAGCTAAGAAGTGACTAGGATAAAGTTAGTGTTTAGTTTCAAATCCCGCCCCCCCTTTACATCTCCCTAGAGCCCAAGTTTTTGAAATGTTTATTTTCATTTATTAAATATCTCTGCTGCCTATTGAAATATCTATACTGAATTTAAAGGAGAGAAACAAGAATGGAATGGAATGGGAATAGGAATATATAGTATAGTATAGAATAGAATAGAATAGAATAGAATAGAATAGAATAGAATAGAATAGAATAGAATAGAATAGAATAGAATAGAAATAAAGGAGGATGTTTGTAGTTCAAATGAGGCATCCTTGGTGCACTCTGAGCTTGCTTGTTTTCAGGCAGACATTTCATGACCCTAATCAGTGTAGTGAGGAGTGTTGTTTGGTGTCAGTTTATATGCTGGTGGGTTGACTGGGTGGGTGGGGGAAGTCTTAGAGGTTACTTGGTTGGGCTGTTAATTGATGGCTCTTCGGAAGTTTCTTGATTGGGGTATTGTTTACTTGATTGTTGGTCTGAAGTTAACTTTGGATGCATAGGGTTTTGCGTTGGGCTGCGTGCGCATGCGGAGGTCATGGGGGGTGTCACACTTGCATGCATGGGGGTCATGGGACTGCAAGCCCCTGACTGGGGGGCAGGGCGCATGTGCGGGATGCTCACACTCGTTGCATTTTTGGGATGCACGCTCCCTTGTATGCTTTGGATACTTGGTGCCAAGAAGGTTAGCCATCACTGGACTAGAACCAAGGGAGGAAGGAGCAATTGGCTGAGTGCAGAAGGAGCCACAACAGAGGACAATTGGACATTCAGTATGGCTCCGTCCCAGGTTTAATTTGTGTATCAGAAAGACTTCATCCAGTATCCAATGTAGCAACCAGATCCTACTCTGTGGAGTTAGGACTGAGATCACCTTCTACCAAGCCTGTTCATTGATCTCTTCTCTTTTTGACTGTCTTCTTTCTTTTTCTTAGAAAATTGTCCACAATGAATGTTCAGTCAGTGGTGGTCACTCAACCACAGATGGTGCTAATGGTCCAGCCCAACAGCAACTCTTGGCAAACGGACTTATGTGACTGCTGTAGCGACTGTGGAGTCTGTAAGTGACCGGGCCAATTACTGAAAGTGGGGTTCTCAAAGCCTTCTTGGGAAGATTGGGCTGAATATCCTTCCAGACTGGATAGGTTGCAGAAATCAACTGTTTTTTTATAATTTGAGGAATAGATGTTTAAGTATTGAACAGCCTATTGGATTGGAATTAGGATGGAAAGATATAAAAGGAGACAATATGGCTTCTATATTATTAAAAGTTGTATATAGACCTTTTTAAAGTTCTACACAAAGAAGATGAGTAGGGTGAGCCTGAGAGTGGGGTCAAACACATCATCAGCTTGGAGTCCCTATGCTCCCACAGGAGATCTAAATCCAGCCTCCCCCAATGATTTCTGTTGACTCTTACTTAGCGCCAATCTGCCTTGATCATTAGTAGATCTGATTCTTGTATAAATCATGAGGTAAACTCATTGTGCTTTTGAACTTGGTCCTGGTACCTGGTTTCTTGCACCTGATGCTACACAACTGAAGAATTATGGCAAAAAAACCTGTTAAAAAAACAATCTGGTGTCCTCCTAATGTTTTGAATTTTAATTTTCATAATGAGGCGTCCTTGCTGCTTTCGGAGCTTGGTTATTTTCTTGCACGTGTTTCATTAACCAGGTAGGGAATATCCCCTGTGCTAGGACAGCATCCATGCTAGTATTCAAGCTTTACTTACTTGATTAAAGAACCATCTGGAAGAAAACAACCAAGTTTGGAGAACATCAAGGACACAACAGCTCAAATGTGAGTTATAAATATTCTCTTCCTTTGGTAATTGTCAGGCACAATCAATCAGATCCATGTGCAAAGAATTCAATTAGCTATTTTATTACTCAAGCCTATAACATAGGAATCTTCTCAGACTGGCAGTCCCCAACTGGGTCAAACTAGATAAGATTAAACAGCATTCAAGGAAGATCAGACTTCACTCATGTACGGATTCCTGACTAGTTCCCTGTTTGATTCCTCTCCCTGCCTCAGCCAGTCTCTTTCCAACAGTAATTTCCTTGATTCTATTTCATAATAGTTGGGAACATTACTATAGAGAAAAATGCAATTGGCTGTGCTTTTAATTTAATGTGGTTTGTAAATTTTTCCGCCCTCCCCTCTCCTAGCTGATGTTTTAACTAGCATTTTCACTTGCAGCTTTGATGTTGCAGTAATTGTATAATTTGCACTTTCTGGGCCAAAAATCTTATGCCATTCAACACTGTGCCAAAATTTTTCTTCAAGGGCTTTTTCTTCCTCTCTATAGGTATTTATGGAATGTTCTGCTTCCATTGTTTGGCATGCCAGGTTGCTGCAAATATGAATGAATGTTGTTGCTGTGGTGCAACTGTGGCCATGCGAGCTGTCTACAGGACAAAATACAATATCCCTGTAAGTAGATTACCTTGGCGAGACGAGAGAAACTTTAGTTGATCTCTGATTGAAACAAAACAGAAACCCAGAATTTTAAGAAGCATTCGTGAAATTGGAGAGAAATATCAGCTCAGAAATTGGACTGGGGCAATTCACCACAGCCCATTCACCACAACCCACCTGCAATTTTGGTCCTTCACATTTCATTTTGCCTTCCTTTGGCATCCTTTCTTCAATGATTCTATTCCATCATCTATTCAATATCAGTGTAATTCTTGTTGCAACCCAAGTTGTCTAATGGCGAGTTGACCGTAATGAGTTGGCTGTGGAGAGTTGGATGTGACAAGCTGCCCTAGACCCGCTTAGAAAGGGGGTGCATGCACAATCCATAAATTTGTGGCAAAAAAAAAGCTGACCTGGGAAGTGAACAGATAGTTCTTTAATTTGTTATCTGCAGCAGACCATAATCTTTCAGACTTATACAGGGGTGGGATTCAGCCGGTATGGACCGTGTCGGGCGAACCCGTAGTTCCAGAAATGAATTGGCCCCACCTACCCAACTCTGAGCTAGTTTGCGAAGTCCGCACTCACCATACCGGTGGTTACAACAGTTGAATTCCTGCACTGGACTTATAGGAATGAAAATAAAAATGACACTTGTTCCATGCCAAACATAACTATCAAATCTACCTGGCCCACAAGGATGGGAAGGCAGAATATGTTACAACTCCCATCCATGAGGGATTGTCATCTGTGGGATCGTAAAAAAACAAAAACCCTCTTCCTGCTGCTTTTCTGAAAGGCCCTAAAAACAAGGTTTTGTTGGCCTGAGGATCAGAAATAGAAATGGAGATGATCATGTGGTTAATTTGATTGTGTTATTGCTGCCACTGGCGATGGGCAAAGTGGATTTTTTTTAAATAGGTTTTCATAATGTAATGGATTTGTGATGACCCAGGGCATGGCACGAAGGCAACACGGTTAAATAAGCAAGAAGAGTCCCCTTACTATTTCCAACCTTGCCCCCAATGTCCAGGTTGCCTTCAGCTGGATAAAAACTCTCCCAGGAACAGCCTTTAACTGTTCCCAGCTGCAGCTAATGAAGGAAATCAGGGCCCTTTCCTCCCCCATAAGCCACGCAACTTACGTTGCTCCCTTCTCCGTTCCTTCCTGCGTGCCCTGGGATGAAGAGGGGTGGGCCTGGGTCTTACTCTGAATTCCCTCTCCCTTGTTCTACCTCTTCCCTGCTCTGCCCAGACGGACTGTGCCCTTCCCCAGTTTCTTCCACAGCCAACAGAGCCACACTTCCACTCCCTGTCAGCTGTTTGGCTTCCCCTTCTGAGTCAGATTCCAACAGGGGCATGACAGGATTTCTGTTGTTAAGTGGGACATTAGTTAAGTGAGGTTTGCCCAATTTTGCAACCTTTCTTGCCATAAGTGGTTCAATGAATCACTGCAGTTGTTAAGTTAGTAACAAAGTTGTTAAGTGAATCTGGCTTCCCCACTGACTTTGCTTGTCAGAAGCTCACAAAAGGGGATCGTATGACCCCTGGGACAGTGCAAGCATCCTAAATATGAGCCAGTTGCCAAGCGTCTGAAATCTGATCACATGAAACCTGGGCATATTGCAAAGGTCGCAATTGTGAAAAACGACCATAAGTCACATGTTTCAGTGCCATTGTAACTTTGAACGGTCACTAAACGAACTGTTGTAAGTCAAGGACTGCCTGTATTTTGCCATCCAACATACAGTTAGCTTTTTATGATTCCGTATCTCTACATCATGGTTTTATTGAAAAGGTTACAGATTAATTTGGTTTCTTTTCTTTTCAACAGGGATCCATCTGTGAGGATGCCTGCATTGTGGGGTGTTGCCCCACTTGTTCTCTCTGCCAAATCCAGAGAGATATCAACAGAAGGAAACAAATGGGGATATTCTAGAAGACTTCATCCTAAACTCCTTTACATTTGCCCTTTTTTCATTAGAATTCTGAGAAGTAAGATGCAGTAGAGTAGTTTGTAGGAAGTACCATTATTTAGAGGCACCCTTGCTTTATTCTTAACCCAAAGATTCCATTTTAGCACTGATTCAGAGGTCAAACGCTAGTCGCGCAAAAACTTGCTCCTTTTGGTCCTGTCCTTGTCTTTGTTTGTTCTTCCCATGTCTTTTAAAATGGAAAACAAAACATTTTGTTTGCTGCTGCTATTAAACAATTAAGATTTTTTTTAAAAAAACAACAACCTACTAGACCTTTGAAGATTTACCGGTGGATCTACCATTCTCCCTTTCCTGTTTTAAAGCTACTGGTGATTTTGGTTTGCAAGGTGTAGTAACTGGAGAATATAAGGTAAAAGGAGCCATAACTAACCTACCTGAAAGTGCTTGCTCTTCAGAGGTGGATGACTACAACTATTGTGTTTCCCAGCCATCACACCTTTGAATTAAAAGAGTTCGAAAGCAGCATATGTGGCGAGCACCATCTTAAGAAGAACTAGTGTTATGTGATTGTTTAGCTAGTAAACTATGTTGTTCTTACTCTTCTACTGTAGCTAATAGAACAAACTTTCCTAATGCTGGTGTGCGAAACTGCCAGGCAGGCTGGAGGGAGGAATCAAGTGAGGGCCCAGCTTGGAGTCCTTGAGCAGCCACAAGCACATAAGCTCCACCTACCATACAATCAATGAAGCCTTATCTGGCTATTCCCAGGGGAATACATGTTGTCTGATGAGATTCTTGTAACGTAGGAGATAGGCGATAAAGTTATGACTTTCGTTATTCATTAGTGGCTCCAGACAGGGGTGAGATTCAAATTTTTTAACAACCGGTTCTGTGGGCATAGCTTAGTTGGTGGGCGTGGCTTGGCAGTCATGTGACTGGGTGGACATGGCTTGGTGGTCATGTGACTGGCTGGGCATGGCCAACTGAACATCACTCACATTGAGGCACGCATCTCCTCGCCTGGCCTCTCATGACTGTGGGGATGCTGCAATAGTTGTAAGTGTGAAAAATGGTTATAAGTCACTTTTTTCAGTGCCATTGTAACTTTGAATGGTCACTCCACACAAGCAAAGTACCAAAGCAAAGGAGGGGGGAAAAAAACTCCAGAGACGTTCCTGAGACAGGAAGTCTAGTCCTGCCAAGAATGTAATAAGGGTTAACAGAGAGGCAGTTTCTGTAAGCAACACCAGAATGTTTCCTTCCTGCCTTCCTTACAGGACTAGGCCAGTAATTTCTTCTAACAACCGGTTCTCCGAACTGCTTAGAATGTTAATAACCGGTTCTAGCGACTAGGTGCAAACTGGTAGAATCCCACCCCTGGCTCCAGATGGTTACACCTGACAGCCTGACACTCTCTGTTCCTTTCCACCACTACCATGGAGTTTCATTTCTCTGAGACGGTCATACATCACAGTAAAATTAAAGCTCCTTGACTTGAAATTCTTCCCAGGATGATGTGTTCTAGACCAGTGATTTCCAACCAGTGGGCCGGGGACCATTGGTGGTCTGCAAGAAAATTTTGGTGGTCTGCAGAGAAATGTCACCCCCAAAGCATCCCTCAAAGCAATTAATCCAGGCTGCACAGGAACACAAGTCTTGCGTCGCTTGCATTGCAAACAACACGAGGTAGTAAGGGGAGTGGGGAAAGGGCAGAGGGGGGTAACTTGCTCCACTCATCCCACGTGCCTCGCCTGGCCACTGGGCTGCTTTTTTTCTGCTTCTTTCTTCTTCTGCTTTTGGCTGCACACAAGGAAAGCAGCAAAAGTTTCTTTCTCTCCCCCAAACTCCGGCTCTTTGGGAGTCTTTGGGACCCTGCAAGGCATCCTGCTCCAAGAAGCTGCGCCAGCAAAGACTATTTCCTCTTCCAATGACTTTCCTTGTCAGAAGGTTGCAAAAGGGAATCACATGATAGAATAGAATACAACAGAATTCTTTATTGGCCAAGTGTGATTGGACACAGAAGGAATTTGTCTTGGTGCAAATGGCCTCAGTGTACATAAAAGAAAAGGTACATTCATCAAGAGTCAAGAATCATCAGGTACAACACTTAATACTAATAGTCATAGGGTACAATAAGCAATCAAATCATACTAGGAAACAGTCAATATAAATCGTAAGGATACAAGCGACAAAGTTAACAATCATACAGTCACAAGTGGGAGGGGATGGATGATAAGGAGTGATGAGAAGATTAGCAGTAATAGTAGTGCAGACTTTGTAATAGTTTAAAAGTGTTGGGGGGATTATTTGTTTAGCAGAGTGATGGCATTCAGGAAAAAACTGTCCTTGTGTCTAGTTGTTCTAGTGTGCAGTGCTCTACAGCGTCGTTTTGAGGGAAGGAGTTGAAACAGTTTATGTCTGGGATGTGAGGGGTCTGTAAATATTTTCACAGCCCTCTGTTTGACTTGTGCAGTATACAGGTCCTCAATGGAAGGCAGGTTGGTAGTAATTGTTTTTTCTGCAGTCCCAATTATCCTCTGAAATCTGTGTCTGTCCTGTTGGGTTGCAGAACCAAACCAGACAGTTATTAGAGGTGCAGATAACAGACTCAATAATTCCTCCGTAGAACTGTATCAGCAGCTCCTTGGGCAGTTTGATCTTTCTGAGTTGGTGCAGAAAGAACATTCTTTGTTGAGCTTTTTGATGATGTTTTTGATGTTAGGTGTCCATTTTAGGTCATGTGATATAATAGAACCAAGAAATTTGAAGGTCTCTACTATGATGTCTAGTATTGTAAGAGGTGGTAGTGTGGGAGGTTTTCTTCCAAAGTCTACCACCATTTCTACATTTTTGAGTGTGTTCAATTCCAGATTGTTCCAGTTACACCATGAGGCAAATTGTATAACTTCCTGTCTGTATGTGGATTCGTCATTGTCTTGAATAAGAACAATCACTGTGGTGTCAACAGTAAACTTCAGTATTTTAACAGATGGATCGTTTGAGATGTAGTCATTGGTATAAAGGGAGAAGAAAAGTGGAGAAAGCACACAACCTTGGGGGTCCCCTGTGCTGATTGTACAGGTGTGAAATCCTGAGATACTGCATTTGTCATAAATATGAACCAGCTGTCTAATATCCAAATAGAAGTCACATGACCATGAGGATGCAGCAAAAGTCATGTGTGAAAAATGGTCATAAGTAACTTTGAACAGTCACTAAACGAACTGTTATAAGTCAACCATCTCTACTGAAGAAATGGAGGCCTGCTCGTTTACATTTTCTGTTCTTTTTTTAAAAAAACCATCTTAGTGCCTTTAGATGCACTGTGAAAATCACAACAGTTAAAGTTATGTTGGCAAATATATAAAACATGGCCCTGAAAGTTTTGTTGACTACTTCTTCTCAGATCTGTTTAGTATTTGGGTTTTAACCAACATCATAAAAATACTGTATTCACCTCTGCCTTGTAGCCTGTTCCATAAAGCAGCTTATGGTAAAACAAGGGACAAAAGTAAATTATTCAATAAAGTGATTTCAGCAGCCTTAAATATAATAATATTAATGCATTCTTTTTTTAGCAACTTGGATGCTTTTGTTCTGACCAAGGCTTCCTGAGATTGTTATTAAGCAAATGCTTAGTACAAACAAGTCTTGTTTTATTTCAACACTGGGAATTATGTTCATTCCCAGCCTGTAATGAGTCCCAAACCATCCCTTGAGATAAGCACCCACCTTTCTCTCCTTTGAATTTCTGCCAAATGAAGCAGTGCTCATCTCCGTTGCAAAGCCGAAGAGCCAGCTCTGTCCAAAGACATCTCCGTGGTCGTGTGGCTGGCATGACTAAAACCTGAAGGCTCACGGAATGCTGTTACCTTCCCACCAAAGTGGTCCCTATTTTTCTACTTTCATTCTACTTGGACAAGTAATGGGAGCTCACTCCATTACATGGCGCTAGGGATTTGAACTGCTGAACTGCCAACTATTTTCTCATCGACAAGCTCAGTGTCTTAGCCACCGAGCCACCATGTCCCTTTTGCCTTCATCATGACATAGTTCTAAATGATTCTGTGTAGGAAAAGTTTCAAGTGTTGCTTAACTGAATCCTTTTCACTTATCCATTGGAATGCATATTTTACAAAGTGTTTTAGTTTTTCTAGTTTTTTGTTTCATCGTTTATAAGTGTTTTTTCCTTCAAGGCAAACAACATTATGCCAAGTTCAAAAAGACTTGAGAAATAGCAAGCTAAATGATCTAAGGTTAGAAAAAGCACAAAGTAGATAGAATTAAATCTTGTCTATACCATTACAGGATCCTTCCTTCCACCCTGAATCTACCTTCATTTATATCCTGGCTTCTGTTCTTTAAACTTTCGTCTCTCTGAGGATCTCATCAATTCCTCCCAACCTTCCTTTTCCTTTTCACACATTAATTCTACTTTCATTTGGTCATTCTGCAATTTGATTCACATTCTTTCTCTCCCAATCTTTTTTTCATACCTTTAAACCGGTTTCTTGGCAACAACTGTGTTGACTGGTCCCTGCAGTCCCTTTTCTCAGCAAGATTTCCAAACTGGTTTGCCATTACAAGTAGACCTCAACTTGCCACCAAATTTGGGACCTCAATTTCTCTTGCAGTTTTCAAGGAAATCATAGCTGGTTTTATGACCTTTTTTGCCAAGGTTGTTAAGCAAATCAGCCCAGTTGTTAAGTGAATCAGGCTGTCATTAAGTAAATCTGCTTCCCCCATTGACTTTGCTTGTTGAAAGCCAGCTACGATGGTCGCAAATGATGATCAAATGATCAGTATAGAGCTGGAAGGGACCTTGGAGGTCTTCTAGTCCAGCCCCTATATTCAAGCAGGGAGATCATATACCATTTCAGACAAGTGACTGTCCAGTTTCTTCTTTAAAAACTTCTAGTGATGAAGCAACCACAACTTCTGAAGGCAAAGCTGTTCCACTGGTTAACTGTCCTCACTGTTAAGAAGTTTCTCCTTAATTCCAGGCTGCTTCTCTCCTTGATTAGTTTCCATCCATTGTTTCTCGTCTTGCCTTTGGTGCTTTGGAAAATAGGTTGACCCCGCTCTTCTTTGTGGCAGCCCCTCAAATACTGGAATGCTGCTATCATGTGACCCCTAATTCTTCTTTTCTCCAGACTAGCCAAACCCAAATCCTCCAACCCCAGAGGTGGCATTCAGCAGGTTCTGACCAGTTCTGGAGAACCAGTAGCAGAAATTTCGAGTAGTTTGGAGAACCGGCAAATCCCACCTCTGACTGGAGATTTTGCAGTATCCTTCCCCTGCCACGCCCACCAAGCCACGCCCACAGAACCGGTAGTAAAAAAAATTGAATCCCACCACTGCTCCAACCGTTCTTCATACGTTTTAGTCTCCAGGCCTTTAATCCTTTTAGCTGCTCTTCTTTTCTTCTTCTGTATCAGCAAATACAGGCCTGTTGCCAAGGGTCTGGATTTTAATCCCATGACCACGAGGATACTCTGACTGTTGTTAGGAGAAGTGGTCATAAATCACTTTTTTCAGCATCACTGCAACTTTGAATGTTGCTAAATCGATGCTTCCAAGTGAAGGACTATCTGTGATTAGAGGTATCAGAAAGGTCAAAAATACTGAGGGATCTAGAATCTGAAACAAAAAAAAATCGGAATTGTTTCTAAAGATGGGACAAGGAATAATCAATTTAAAGATAATGTCTAAGCATTCCCGATCATTACATCTCCCGATTTCTTCTAAACCAAGTTTCGTTTCTCCTCAAACCACCTCTTTTGGATTGTTTTTCCTTAAGTTTGTTTTAAATAAAACCACACCTATCTGGCTGAAAAAAAAATCACTTCCTCATCTGAATAAACTACGGGCAGAGTTTATTGCAGCTCGGCAAAGAGAAGTCAAACGAAGAGGAAGAAGAAGAAGAAAAGGTTTGAAATCTTGCTTTCTTTGAAACCTTTCTGCTTTTGTTTTTTGTATTTATTCTAAACTAATACATTTTTCCAAGTTTTTATCTCCCTGGATCCAATTGGGTTGTTGAAAGACTGTCTTGTGATATTATGCATTATAGTGCAGAATCTGAATCCTCCTTTTTTAAACTTGGGGGAAAAGAAGAGAGATTCCTGAAGTAACACAGATATGAAGATGATCATTTTTGCAGAAAGAAATTAAGAAAGTGACTGGGATAAATTAAGTGTTTAGTTTCAATCCCACCCTCAGTGCCTAAATTTTTGAAATGCTTATTTTTATTTATTGAATATCCGTGCTGCCTATTTAAATATCAAAGGGATCAAAGGGACTCTGTTCCCAGTGTGCTCAGAGCTACCAGAAGGCAAGAGCAGGTAAGACAAAAGGGGCGACTCGGGAGTAAGGCTTGGAGGTGATTGGCCCTCCCATAAGGTATAAAGGAAAGCAAAGTCGTTCGCTCTGTTCGGATTCAACCTTGAAGCTCTGTGGACTTTGTACTTTGGTTGTTATTTTTTACAGTCAATTTAGCACTTTAGTTGCTGGCAGCAATTCAAAGGAGAGAAAGGTGGGTGCTTATCTCGAGAGACTGTTTGGGACTCATTACTGGCTGGGAATGAACATAATTCCCAGCGTTGAAATAAAACAAGAGTTGTTTGGACTAAGCGCGTGCTTAATTACGGTCTCAGGAAGCCTTGGTTAGAACAATTTGTTAAATGATGTTGGCCCCATTTTACGACCTTTCTTGCCACATTTCTTAAGTGAATCAGTATAGGTGTTCAGTTAGTAGCATGATTGTTGAGTGAATCTGCCTTCGCCCTTGTCTTTGCTTCTCAGACAGTTGCAAAAGGATGAGCCCAGGACACTGCAGCTGTTGTAAATGTTTCCCAGTAGAAACTATGGTTCCTAAATGTTTCCCAGTAGAAACTATGGTTAAATCTGTATATATGTCGCAAAACATTTTTGCCAAGTTTACTGACTGGCAGTTTAATTTCGCAACATTTACAGAAGAACTGCAGCAATTCACTTAACAAATATAGGAATTAGCACTACCAATAGAATAATGGAATAGGACAGGACAGGACAGGACAGAATACTGGATAATGGAATAGAATAGTTGAAAGGGACTAAGGAGGTCTTCTATTCTAACTCAGCAAAGGCAATGGGGAGGCCAGATTAACAATTAAGTTACTAATTTAACAACTGCAATAATTTATCAAACAGCTGTGGCAAGAAAGGTCATAAAATGGGGCAAAACTACCTTAAGAAATGTCTCATGTAGCATCATACATTTTGAGTTCAATTGTGGTCATAAGTTGAGGACTACCAGAATAGAATAGAATAGAGTAGAGTAAAGTAGAGTAGACTAGAGTAGAGTAGAGTAGAGTAGAATAGAATAGAATAGAATAGAATAGAATAGAATAGAATAGAATAGAATAGAATAGAATAGAATAGAATAGAATAGAATAGAATAGAAGAAGGGGACATTGGAGGTCTTCTAGTCAACCAGGAAATTAGTTCAGGCAGGAAACTCTGTCCCATTTCAGACAAATGGTTGTCCAATCTCTTCTTTAAAACTTTCAGCATTGGAGCATTGGCAACTTCTGGAGACAAGTGGTTCCACTGCTTCATTTTCTCAACTGTCAGGAAGTTTCTTCTTCGTTCTAGGTTGCTTCTTTCCTTGATTACTTTCCATCCATTTGAGATGAAAACCTAGTTTGTCTATGGCCATGAAGGGTCTGTGCTGCTTGCCCTATAGCTGATAAG
Organism: Notechis scutatus; assembly: GCF_049901735.1. Classification (NCBI taxonomy): domain Eukaryota; kingdom Metazoa; phylum Chordata; class Lepidosauria; order Squamata; family Elapidae; genus Notechis; species Notechis scutatus. The sequence continues at coordinate 12,703,586 of NC_142012.1, read as the reverse complement.
ACCCTTTGCAGATATGAAATGATGCTCCCCTCCCTTACAGTTGTCCCTGCAAGATTACTTTAAGAGAGCCAAATTTCAACAAACTTGCAGAGAGCTTGGGAAGGATCCCATGGATGAGAATCCTCAAGGGGAAAATAACTCATGAAGCTTGGGAAATTTTGAAAAGTGAGATTATAAAAGCCCAGTCTATAAACTGGGAAAGTGGTAAGAAAGTGACAAGCGTCAGGGAGAAAGCAGAACTACTTATAACTCGCTTTTGGCATTTTTACACAAAGGGAAAAAACAGTCCAACCTATCAAAAACAGTACCGTAAAAAAACAGATTAGGAGCACAAGTATGAAGTACAGTTGCTGGAGTTGGCTATGTCTAGTTTAATGAAAAGAAGGACTAGGAATGAAATGATATAGTGTTCCAATATCTGATGGCTTGCCACAAAATCCTCCAAAGCACCTGAAACGTCCTGAAAACATAATCAATCAAACAAACAAAAAGGAGAATCAAAGATGCTTTTCCAAAAGGCAACTGGACTTTCTTGGGATTTTTTTTCCTTGAAAACATTTCACTTCTCATCCAAGAAGCTTCCTCGGTTGAGAACTGAGGAAGCTTCTTACATTTTTTCCAGGAAAAAAAAAGAAGACCGAGAAAGTTCAGTTGCCTTTTAGAAAAGCACCTTTGGGACAACCATGACCTGGATGATTGAGAATCTCCAGACACAAAACAAGGAAGAAAGCAACTGTATCATACTAGAATACTAGACTGACTATCAGCCATAGTAAGGCAGAACATGGAAGAATATACAGTTTTTAGGGAAATATGAACATGATTCTGCTTGATAGTGAAATGTGTGTATTAATGAAAAATGCCAGATCATCCATCAGTCATTCACCCATATTTCTCAAGCAGGAAACGTCTTGCTTGCAACAAAACCACAGTGGAGTTACGGGAAGCTAGAGGGTTTAGCAAGATTGGTTATTTGTAATAATCCAGCTACTTTAACCCAGCAACAGAGGAGGGGGTAGCTGGAATTCAAAGTAACCAATGAAATGCTGACAAGTTATATTTCTGTGGTTTAGTACTTCTGAAAGGTATAAATGTGGTGTCAAATATATAGGAAGGCGTTCAGATGTTGCCTTGGCTAAATAGCTCTGAACCTTTGTGCAAATAAAACTATTTCTGATTCCAAGGTTTGAGTCTTGTCATTTCCTGCAACAATAGGACAGAACATTGGTCAACTTAATTAGCTTTCAGAGAGTGAGATAAGCCAATAGCTTGCCAACAGTCACCCAGTGTGATATAAATCAAGATGATAGGAGACTCATGAACAAATATAGAGCTTGGTTTATTAAGTGTTTGCAAAGGCCTGCACCCGTTCTCTCTTTGGTAAGGAGTGAGGAGACATTTTTCGCAGGCATGCTTAAGATTTTTATACATTTTCAGAAGCCTGGCCCTGTTACCACCTCCTCATCCTGTTTGCTAATTACTGGGTCGTTTTCCAGTAACTACCACTCCAGTGATGTTATTCATATTTTTACCAATGATTCTGTGGGTGTGTCTTGGTGGGTGTGGCATGGCTTGGTGGGTGTGTCTTGGTGGACATGGCAGGGGAAGGATACTGTAAAATCCCCATTCCTCCTCACCCCGCTAACCTGCTTTCCAGATCTGTTCTCCTGTGCAGGGCAACAAAAGAAGACCCAGCCAACCAGCTGGGACTCGGGAGACAGAGAATAGATGGGGGCGGGGCCAGTCAGAGGTGGGATTTGCAAGTTCTCCGAACTACTCAAAATTTTTGCTACCGGTACTCTGGAACCTGTCAGAACTGGGTGAATACCACCTCTGTACCACTCCCTTTTGGCTTAGCTCACATCCTGTTCGGCATAATATTCATTCTTCTCGGAAGCTTCTACTAATATCAGCATTATTAATTTTAGTACAATAACTGGACAGCGTGACCTGCCAAATATATGACCTGCTACAATTTGCAAAACAATCTTTGTTATTGTAAATACAGAGAATATTATATATCTTACTTAATTTTCAAGTAAAGTGTCATCTGGAGACTAAATATGGCGTTACTATAGCTTTACATTTTTAAAGGAATACTTATCTTACACATCACACCCAGTTTCAAGATCCCAAAGCATAGGGACTACAACTGTGATGGCGAACCTATGCCTCGTGTGCCAGAGGTGGCACTCAGAGCCCTCTCTCTGGACACACAGAGCCATCGCCCCAGCTAAGCTCTGCCACGTATGTGTGCGTGTGCCTCCCACCGGCCTGCTGGTCTTTGGATCTCTGCCACGCATTCACATGCCGCATGCATAGGGTTCTGCATGCATGCGCTGGGTTGAGTGCACATGCGGGGGGCGCGGGGAGTCACTTGTGCATGCATGGGGGTCACAGGGAGGTCACACACTCATAAGTGGAGGCAGGGGTGGGATTCTACCAGTTCACACCTATTCACTAGAACTGGTTAAAATTCTGAGCAGTTCGGAGAACAGGTTGTTAGAAGAAATTACTGGCCTAATCCTGTAAGGAAGGCAGGAAGGAAACATTCTGGTGTTGCTTACAGAAACTGCCTCTCTGTTAACCCTTATTACGTTCTTGGCAGGACTAGACTTCCTGTCTCAGGAACTTCTCTGGAGTTATTTTTCCCCTCCTTTGCTGGTACTTTGCTCGTGTGGAGTGACCATTCAAAGTTACAATGGCACTGAAAAAAGTGACTTATGACCATTTTTTACACTTACGACTGTTGCAGCATCCCCACAGTCACAAGAGGCCATGCGAGGAGATGCATGCCTCAATGTGAGTGATGTTGAGTTGGCCACACCCACCCAGTCACATGACCACCACTTAAGCCACCAACCATGCCCACAGAACCGGTTGTTAAAAAATTTGAATCCCACCCCTGAGTGGCCAGGGTGCCCACGTGTTGCATTTTTAGGATGTGCACATGCTTGCATGCTTTGGGCCCTTGGGGCTGAGAAGGTTAGCCATCACTGGTCTAGAACCAAGGGAGGAAGGACCAATTGGCTGAGTGCAGAGGGAGCCACTCTTTCAAAAAAACAGAGGACAATTAGACATTCAGTTTAGCTGTCCCAAGTTGGGAGAAAGATCCTCACAATACTAATTTGTGTATCAAAAAGACTTCATCCAGAATCCAATCTAGCAACCAGATCCCACTCAGTGGTGTTGGGACTGAGGCCACCTTCCACCAACCCTGTTCATTGATCTCTTCTCTTTTTGGCTCTCTTCTTTCTTTTTCTTAGAAAATTGTCCACAATGAATGTTCAGCCAGTGGTGGTCACTCAGCCACAGGTGGTGGTAATGATGCAGCCCAACAGCAACTCTTGGCAAACGGACTTATGTGACTGCTTTAGCGACTGTGGAGTCTGTAAGTGACTGGACCAATAAATGAAAATGGGGTTCTCTAAGCCTTCTTGGGAAGATTGGGCTGAATATCCTTCCAGACTGGATAGGTTGCAGAAATCAACTGTTTTTTTTTATATAATTTGAGCAATAGATGTTTAATTATTGAACAGCCTATTGGATTGAAATTAGGATGGCAAGAAATAAAAGGAGACAATGTGGCTTCTATAACTATTAAAAGTTGTATATGGACCTTTTTAAAGTTCTACATGAAGGAGATGAGCAGGCTGAGGCCGAGGGTGGGGTCAAACTCACCATCAGTTTGGAGTCGCTATGCTCCCAAAGATCTAAATCAGCCTCCCCCGCCAACGAATTTTGTTGACTCTTATTTAGCGCCAATCTGCCTGTAGATCTGATTCTTGTATAAAGCATGAGGTAAACTCATCGTGCTTTTGAATTTGGTCCTGGTACCTGGTTTCTTGCGCCTGATGCTACACAACTGAAGAATTATGGGGGGAAAAACTGTTAAGAAAACAATTTGGTGTCCTCCCGATGTTTTGAATTGTAATTTTCATAATGAAGGGTCCTTGCTGCTTTCGGAGCTTGGTTGTTTTCTTGCACGTTTCATTGCCCAGGTAAGGAATATCACCAGTGCTAGGACAGCATCCATGCTAGTACTCAAGCTTTACTTACTTGATTAAAGAACCATCTGGAAGAAAACAACCAAGGTCAGAGAGCACCAAGGACACAACAGCTCAAATGTGAGTTATAAATATTCTCTTCCATTGGTAATTGTCAGGCACAATCAACCCATGTGCAAAGAATTCAATTAGCTATTTTATTACTGAAGCCTATAACATAGGAATTTTCTCAGACTGGCAGTCTGCACCTGGGTCAAACTAGATAAGATTAAACAGCATTCAAGGAAGATCAGACTTCACTCATGTACGGATTCCAGACTAGTTCCCTGTTTGATTCCTCTCCCTGGCTCAGCCAGTCTCTTTCCAACAGTAATTTCCTTAATTCTATTTCATAACAGTTGAAAATATCAGCATACAGAGAAGTGGGAAGGGGTGTGCTTTTAATTTAATGTGGTTAGTAAATGTGTTTTTTTCAGCACTCCCCTCTGCTAGCTGATGTTTTAACTAGCATTTTCATTTGCAGTTTTGATGTTGCACAAATGGTATAATTTGCACTTTCTGGGCCATAAATCTTATGCCATTCAACACTGTGCCAAAATCTTTCTACAAGGGCTTTTTCTTCCTCTCTATAGGTCTCTGTGGAATGTTCTGCTTCCTTTGTTTGGGATGCCAAGTTGCTTCAGATATGAATGAATGTTGTTGCTGTGGTGCAAGTGTGGCCATGCGAGCTGTCTACAGGACAAAATACAATATCCCTGTAAGTAGATTACCTTGCCTAGACGAGAGAAACACCAGTTAAACTCTAATTAAAACAAAACAGGAACCCAGAATTTTAAGGAGCACTTGCCAAGGGAAAATTCAACAATTCAATCTAATTATTTAAAATAATTTACAAAGTTATTTTAATTTTGACCATTCACATTTCATTTTGTCCCTCCTTTGTCATCTTTTCTTCAATGATACTATTCCATAATCTATTCAATATCAGTGTAATTCTTGTCACAAGGCAAGTTGTCCTATGGTGAGTTGACCACAATGAGTTGGCCATGGAGAGTTGGATGTGACAAGCTGCCCCAGACCTGCTTAGAAAGGCAGTGCATACACAATCCATAAGTTTGTGGCAAAAGAAAAAAACCTGACCTGGGAAATGAACAGATAATTCTTTCATTTGTTATCTGCAGCAGGCCATAATCTTTCAGAATTATACAGGGGTGGGATTCACCAGTACAGACCGAGTCAGGCGAACTGGTAGTTCCAGCGATGAGTTGGCCCCACCTACCCACCCCTGCGCTAGTCTGCAAAGCGCGTACTCACCGAACCAGTTGTTACACCGATTGAATCCCATCACCGCACTTATAGAAATGAAAATAAAAATGACACTTGTTCCACACCAAATCTACCTGGCCCACAAGGATGTGAAGGCAGAATATGTTACAACTCCCATCCATGAGGGATTGTCATCTGTGGGACCATTAAAAAAAACCTCTCTTCCTGTTGCTTTTCTGAAAACAAGGTTTTGTCAGTGGGCCCGAGGACCAGAAATAGAAATGATCATGTGGTTAACTTGATTGTGTTGTTGCTGCCATTTTTAAAAAATACGTTTTCATAATGTCATGGATTTCTGTTGTTAAGTGGGGCATTTGTTAAGTGAGTTTTGCCCAATGTTACAACCTTTCTTGCCATAAGTGGTTAAATGAATCACTGCAGTTGTTAAGTTAGTAACATAGTTTTTAAGTGAAGTTGGCTTCCCCACTGACTTTGCTTGTCAGAAGGTCACACAAAAGGGGATCATATGATTCCAGAACACAGCAACCGTCCTAAATATGAGCCAGTTGCCAAGCATCTCAATTTTGATCACAAGAAACATGGGGATATTGCAAAGGTCGCAATTGTGAAAAACCAACATAAGTCACCCTTTTCAGTGCCAATTGTAACTCTGAACCAGAGGTGATATTTAGCAGGTTCTGACCAGTTCTGCAGAACGGGTAGCAGAAATTTTGACTAGTTTGGAGAACCAGCAAATACCATCTCTCTCTGGAGATTTTACAGTATCCTTCCCCTGCCACCCACACAGTGTCATCTTTGGAAAACATATTGAAACCAGATGCTACCACACTGCCACATTTTAAGACTGGGAAAGTGGGTGGGTGGAATCTCTTGGGAGTATATAGTTAGACAAAATAACCTTCTTTTTGTAGTTCGTCATGCTATTGTGCACATATGTAGGGGAAGTCTTAAGTTGGGACGGATGGTGATTGGGGCATGTGATGTGATGATGGGTGTAGGGGTTGGATTTGTAGTTTTTTATTATTGCAAGGAAGCACAGAATTTTCAGATTCGGGATTCCCCCAGTTGTGCCAGTTACTATCTAAACAAAAATAACTTTTGAGAGGAGGTGTCTGTCTCGGAGTTATTGGTTGGAGTGGAGGTTTGTTGGAACGCTGACAACCAGTAGTAAAAAAAAATGAACACCACCACTGCTCTGAATGGTCACTAAACGAACTGTTGTAAATCAAGGACTGCCTTTATTTTGTCATCCAACATACAGTTAGCTTTTCATGATTCCACATCTCTACATCATGATTTGATTGAAAAGGTTATGGATTAATTTGGTTTCTTTTCTTTTCAACAGGGATCCATCTGTGAGGATACCTGCATTGTGAGGTTTTGCCCCCTTCTTTCTCTCTGCCAAATCCAGAGAGATATCAACAAAAGGAAACAAATGGGGATATTCTAGAAGACTTCATCCTAAACTCCTTTACATTTGCCCTTTTTTCATTAGAATTCTGAGAAGTAAGATGCAGTAGAGTAGTTTGTAGGAAGTACCATTATTTAGAGGCACCCTTGCTTTATAGTTCTAGGCATATTCTTAACCCAGAAATTACATTTTAGCAATGATTCAGAGCTCACAATCCAATCACACAAAAACTTGCTCTTCTTTGTCCTGTCCTTGTCTTTGCTTGTTCTTCCCATTTCTTTTAAAATGGAAAGCAAAACATTTTGGTTGCTGCTGTTATTAAACAATTAAATTTTTTTTTTAAAAAAACCTACTAGATCTTTGAAGATTTATCAGTGGATCTACCATTCTGCCTTTCCTGTTTCAAGGCGACCGGTGATTTTGGTTTGCAGCTACTTTTACAATACAGACAATACAAATGTAAGGCATCCAGAAAGTATCCATGATATCAATCACTCCGAGACATTTTCTCTCCAATTGATTTATTTAGAAACAGATCTGGCATGTCAAAGGCAATTTCCCAAAGTGAAATTTTTTCTCGCGTTACATAGAATCCACCTTCTCTCCTCCCACTTCTACACTTCATAAATCACGAGGACCAATTAACTGCCACTGGAATTTCTTAATATGACATACAGAATAACCTTGAACTTTTCAACTCCTCCAACTCTCTTTTAAAAAAAAAATGTGGCAGCTGAATTTCAAAGCTGAATTTCAAATATGCTGGACAATTTTCCCTCCCATCAGACAGAAGTCCAAGGTGTTCAGAACTTACTGAGCCAGCCACTCAAGTACAATCCTTACATGAGTACATTAGACCGATTACAATATAAATGATATAAGAAAGAAAACATTACAATGAATTTCTCCTTACAATGAATTTTCAATTACAATGAATTTCCACCCTCCCTCCGTAATCTTTCTAGCTGTCTCCTGGGGATTGAAAAGAGCCTTTTAGTCTTTTACTGGTCCATCTCAGGGTCCTGTCCTTCATGTCTCTAGGTGGCATAGGCTTGGCCTAGTGGTGGTATGGGTGGCCAGTCAGGCTTGGGAAGGTCTGCCCCACTCTGGTTTGCAGTGATGACTTCCAGTGGAGGCTGGATCCAAACCCAATTACTGGCTCCAATGGGTGGAATGTCTCCTCTAGGTGGCAGCATCTGCTTCCACATGTTGCAGGGCTGAAAGACAAAGAACAAGGTCCCCTCCCCAGTTTGTTGGCAATTCTTACCAGGAAAGGCTCTGTTTGCAGGATTAGAGATTGGGGGTGAGGAGGGAGTAGATAGCTTGCAGACATGGTTTGAGAAGAAGAAGAATGCATCAGTACTGCAGTTACTAAACAGATAAATTAATTTCAACAAACGGACACAGAACAGATGAGAAAGGAAAAAACTGGATTCACATGCTTCAGGAAAAGGATGAACAGGTAAAATCATTTAAACACACAGTAAATGCAAGGATGAAACTTTTCTTGTAAATGAACTTAAAACGTTCGTTAATAACCTTGGGTTTTTCTTAAAAGCACAGAGAGGAAAGAAAATTGAACTCTGTTCCTCATCCAGTCTAGTTGGCCAGACCAGACTGGGAGAAGACATTTTCTCTCAGAGTTTTTAACTCTTAACAATTTAAAATTCATATCTGAAGGGATCAGAGACACTTAACAATTGTAAGAGTTACCTCAAGGATACACAAAGACTTAGACACCCACCCATCCACACACCCACACACACACAAGGACACAGAGAGGAAAACAAAACTCTGAGTTTACACACACACACACACTGATCATTCCCACAATAAATCTCTCAGTTAAATTGGGGAAGGCACAAATCTTAAGGAACAAACCACATGATTGCATAGAAGACAGAGATGCAGAAAGAAAGAAAAAAATCCCATGTGATCCTGTTTATATATTGCCCTTTTCTTTCATTTTTTTTTTTTTAAAGTACCTTTATTTAGACACATTGGTCTTCCTCATCAAAGCCCATTCTCTACATATACATTTTGCTTTTTTTTTCTTCATCCCAGCTAGGGTCGGCATCTGCCGCTCATCCCAAGCCTCCAACAACTCTCCCAGGGGGGGTTCCACTAAGGACCCTCGAACTACCGCTTCCCATGTTTCCCCTTCTGATGTGGGCTTCTCACACTTTGGCTTAGTCGGGTCAACAGGCTATCAGTTTGCAGACAGAAAAAGGTGTCTAGGGGAGATTTTGGTTCCCTATTCAAAGTATGCGCACTCCCCTCAGAGGGAACTCTCAGGCCACGGTTTTTGGACTGGGGGCAAAACAATCTGTGAGAACTTACCATCCCCAAGAAAGACAGTCCGGGAGGACTTGCTGCCCCCAATAGACAAATACTGGCGCTCCTTCCTCAGGCCTAGGTTTTTGGATTTGGAAGAGCTCAAATCCGGGAGGACTTGCTGCTCTTTGCAGGCAAGTTCTGGCGCTCCTACTACTTCACAACTTTCTAATTACCTAAAATCCTGAGGTTTGCTCTTGGGATACACTGGACAAAAAGCAACATAAGTTCTCTTCCCTCCTTTCAATCATAACCCGCTTGGCTTTTCTCTCTTATTGGTCCCACACTCCTTGCTTTTCCTGTCCTGATGGTCATGGCTAGAGGCCAAACAAAGAAATGAGATCCAGCTGCTGTCCAAGGGTGAAGCCACTCTCACACACACACTCTTCCTCCTTCTCTAACAAAAGGTCCTGTGCTCTGAAAATGCTAAACATAACTTTTTTTTTTGAAAATGCAAATAAGTCAGGAGATGAGAAAGGAACTTTATACTACCAAAATGAGGATAAAAATAATAATTCGAGATTGTTATGAAAACCTGTATGACCAAGAAAAAGTTTCAGAAGAGAAAATTAAACAATATTTGGTAAAAGCGGAATTACCTAAAGTACCAGAAAAGGTAAAAACTATGTTAAATGGACGAATATCAATGATGGAATTATCAGAAGTGATCAGGAGACAAAAGAATAATAAAACACCAGGGCCAGATGGGCTGCAGGGAGAATTTTACAAATGTTTACAAGATACCTTAGGCCCATCAATGTTGGAAGTCCATAATAAAGTATTGAACTGATGCAAAGGTACCAAATTCGTGGATGAAAGCAAATATTACTTTGATTCCAAAAGAAGATTCAGATTTAATGCAGATAAAAAACTATAGGCTCATAACTTTATTGAACACTGACTATAAAATATATGGTTCAATAATGGCAGAGAGTAAAAAAGTTTCTAAATGAATTGATATATTCAGATCAAAATGGCTTTTTGCCTAAGAGACAGATTAAAACAATATGAGAATAATTTTAACTACAAAGGCACTATCGTAAATGGAAATAGGATCATAAATGGAAATAGGACAGAGAATTTTAATATAAAAAGGCACAAGAAAAGGATGTCCACTATCTCCTTTACTATTCATATTGACATTGGAAATGCTAAATAGAAATATTAGACAAGACATAAAAATTAAAGCTATGGAAATAAAAAGGGAACAATATAAATTATAGGCATTTGTAGAAGATTTGCTTTTTATCTTGGAAGACCCACAAGAAAATGGACTCAAGATAATTAGGAAAATAAAAGAATAAGGTGAAATTGCAGGACTGAAAATAAATAAAGAAAAAAAATCAAAATAATTGTTTACAGACATACAGAAAAAGAACTAACAAGGAAAATAGGTATATAGATAATCAAGAAAGTTGTTATAAATTGGCGCAACCAATTAAAACAAATTTGGTTAAGTGGAAAAATCTACAACTACTGTGTTTCTCCAACAATACGGCCTCCCCCAATAGGAAGTCCCAGCATGTTTTATAGGCATAAAATGAAATTAAGTCCCTCCCCCCAAATTAAGGCCTATTTTAAAACATGCAAAATGGGGGGAAGGGCGGGGGGCTTGCCGTTAAGAGTGCCCTGTGGGCAGCCATGCCTCGCCACCAACCTCCCTACTGTCGCCAAGTACTTTTGCTGCACACCCAGGTATGGTGCTGCCTGCGTTGACCTCGGCGTTGGTGGGGCACTTCGTATCGGGAGACCTTCCGCCAACGTTGCTTTCCCTTCTCCCCGTGCTGCCGCCGCGGCATTTGGCACAGCATGGCCTCCCTGTCCGCAGACGGGTGGGCGCTATCACTGCCCCAGGCGGCCTCTCCTGCTGGCCCCTTCGGTGTTGGGCTGCAGGGACTTGGGAAGCCAAGCTCGGGTTGGTCCGGCTCTTTTGCTTGGCAGGCAAGCGCGCACCCGCTGCTCGCTTTTCTGGCTCTGCCCAGCCCGCCCGGCTCCGACTCTGCCTCTCGGCCTAGGCGTCTTTTCGGGGCTCAAAAAAAAAAAAAAAAAGACCCGGCCTTATTATATGAGAAACACGGTAGTTTGTGCCTAAGGCAGGACTAGAATTCACAGTCCCCTGGTTTCTAGCATGTTGCCAGAACATTACATAGTTCTAAATGATTCTGTGTAGGAAAAGTTTAAAGTGTTGTTAACTGAACTCTTTTCACTTATCTATTGTAATGGATTTTACAATGTGTTTTAGTTTTTCTAGTTTTTTGTTTCATCGTTTTTAAGTTTTTTTTTCCTTCAAGGCAAACAACATTATGCCAAGTTCAAAAAGACTTGAGAAATAGCAAGCTAAATGATCTAAGGTTAGAAAAAGCAAAAAGTAGATAAATCTTGTCTATACCATTACAGGATCCTTCCTTCCACCCTGAATCTACCTTCATTTATATCCTGGCTTCTGTTCTTTAAACTTTAGTCTCTCTGAGGGTCTCATCAATTCCTCCCAACCCTCCTTTTCCTTTTCACACATTAATTCTACTTTCATTTGGTCATTCTGCAATTTGATTCACATTCTTTCTCTCCCAATTTTTTTTTCATACCTTTAAACCGGTTTCTTGGCAACAACTGTGTTGACTGGTCCCTGCAGTCCTTCTTCTCAGCAAGATTTCCAAACTGGTTTGCCATTACAAGTAGACCTCAACTTGCCACCAAATTTGGGACCGCAATTTCTCTTGCTAAGCAAGGCAGTTTTCAAGGAAATCATGGTTGATTTTTGCCAAGGTTGTTAAGTGAATCAGCCCAGTTGTTAAAGTGAATCAGGCTGTCATTAAGTAAATCTGCTTCCCCCATTGACTTTGCTTGTTGAAAGCCAGCTAAGATGGTCGCAAATGATGATCAAATGATCAGTATAGAGCTGGAAGGGACCTTGGAGGTCTTCTAGTCCAGCCCCTATATTCAAGCAGGGAGATCATATACCATTTCAGACAAGTGACTGTCCAGTTTCTTCTTTAAAAACTTCTAGTGATGAAGCAACCACAACTTCTGAAGGCAAAGCTGTTCCACTGGTTAATTGTCCTCACTGTTAAGACGTTTTCCTTAATTCCAGGTTGCTTCTCTCCTTGATTAATTTCCATCCATTGTTTCTTGTCCTGCCTTCTGGTGCTCTGGGGAATACCTTGACTTCCTCTTCTTTGTGGTAGCTCCTGAGTTATTGGAACATCATTTCACCCCTGGTCCTTCTTTTCATTAAACGAGACATACCCACTTCCAGCAACCATTCTTCATAATGTTTTAGCCTTCAGGCCTTTAATCCTTTTAGCAGCTCTTCTTTTCTTCTTCTGTATCAGGAAATACAGGCCTGTTGCCAAGAGTCTGGATTCTGATCACATGACCAGGAGGATACGACTGTTGTTGTGGGAAGTGGTCATAAATCACTTTTTTCAGCATCCCTGCAACTTTGAATCAATTTTAAATTTTAAATCAATGCTTCTAAGTGAAGGACTAACTGTGATTAGAGGTACTGGAATGGTCAGAAGCATTTAGAATCTGAAACAGAAAAAAGTATCAGAATTGTTGATTTGTTTTAAGTTTCGTTTCTCCTCCCACCACCTCTTTTAGTTTCTTTTTCCTAGAGTTTATTTAAAAAAAAAAAAGAGCACGCCCACCTGGTCACTTCCTTTGAAAAAAACTATCGAGGAAAAAAGGGTAATTCCCTTTAGTTTTAAAACACAAAAGCAGGAAGGCGCTCACGGGCAGAGTTTATTGCATCTCTGCAACGAAAAACCAAACGAGGAAGAAAGAAGAAGAAAAGGTTTGAAATCTTGCTTTCTTTGAAATCTTTCTGCCTTTTGTTTTTTATATTTATTCTAAACTAATAGTTTTCCGAATTTTTATCTCCCTGGATCCAATTGGCGTGTTGAAAGACCCGTCTTGCACAATCTGAATCCTCACTTTTTTTAAACTTGGGGGGAAGGAATAAGAATGGATTCCTAAAGTATATAAAGATAATCCTTTTTGCAGAAGAAAGCTTAAGAAGTGACTAGGATAAATTAAGTGTCCAGTTTCAAATCCGCCCCCTTTGCATCTCCCTAGTGCCTAAGTTTTTGAAATGCTTATTTTTATTTATTGAATATCCGTGCTGCCTATTTAAACATCTATACTGTATTTAAAGGGGAGAAACAAGAATGGAATAGAATGGCAATAGCAATAAAGGGGAATGTTACATTGCAAAGAATGTGAGTCCTCATTTTTTAAATTTGGGGGGGAAATAATGGATTCCTAAAGTAACACAAATATAAAGATGATCATTTTTGCAGAAGGAAGCTAAGAAGTGACTAGGAAAAAATATTTCATTCCTAATTCCCATCCTTACATCTTCCCAGTGCCCAAGTTTTTAAAATGCTTATTTTTATTTATTGAATATCCGTGCTGCCTATTTAAATATCCATACTGTATTTTAAGGGGAGAAACAATGGAATGGCAATAGGAATAGGAATAATTAGAATAGAAATAATTAGAATAGAATAGAAATAAAGGAAAAGTGTAGTGTTGGAAGAATTATCCTTCTGGGTTCAGTTTCAAGTGGGGAAAAAGACACTGGAAACATGGAGGCTGTTTGGAAAGATGGTTTAATGGTGGACAGGACCACATGGCTTGGAGCTCCAAAGTGAAAAGGATGATCACATGCTTCAAGATAGGGAAGGAAGTTGCTGATATGCTAAGAGTGCCTGGGTTTTATACCCTCTGTTGGGATTTGAATTTGAGCTTGTATTCTGATTGGTTGTCAGACTCCCATGGGGCCATGCAGGGGCAACTCTGTAGGCTGTCCTGAGTCTCAGGCTTGGTTGAGCCTGGCACACAATATTTCCTCTAAAAAGAGTAGAAACTCAGAAGCAGAAACTTCAGAAGTTGTAAATGCTCCGACACTGGAAGTTTTTAAGAAGAAATTGGACAACCATTTGTCTGAAATGGGATAGGGTTTATTGTCTGAGCAGGGGGTTGGACTAGAAGACCTCCATGGTCCCTTTCATCTATTCTATTCTATTCTATTCTATTCTATATTCTGTTCTTATTCCTATTCTACCCTACCCTATTCTATTGGTAATCCTTGATCTATGACCACAATTGAGCCCAAAATTTATGTTGCTAAATGAGACATTTGTTAAGTGAGTTTTGCCCCATTTTACGACCTTTCTTGCCACATTTCTTAAGTGAATCAGTACAGTTGTTAAGTTAGTAACACGATTGTTAAGTGAATCTGCCTTCGCCATTGGCTTTGCTTCTCAGAAAGTTGCAAAAGGATTAGCCCAGGACACTGCAGTTAAATCTGTATATACTGTATGTTGCAAAATGAAAGTATTTTTGCCAAGTTTACTTACTGGCGGTTTTATTTCGCAACATCTGTGTGCGAACTGCAGTGATTCACTTAACAAATATGGCAATTAGTACTGCCAATAGAATAATAGGATAGGATAGGACAGGACAGAACAGAATGGTTGAAAGGGACTAGGGGGGTCTTTTAGTCCAACTTGGCTCAGGCAGGAAACACTATCCCAGTGATGGCTAACCTTCAAGTTTGGTTTGGTTTGGATTCCAGGACATTCCATTATAAAACTGAACTGTGGAGAAATTTATGAACATATTACCCTCGGACTGTTTAAAATAAATAAACTGATTAACTTTGCGACAAAAAGATCCCTGGACGTTGGATTTATAACTTGAAATGTGAAGTTTGGCTTATTGTTGGACAATTGGGGCAAGAAAAGGAATAAATAAGAATAAAGATGAGTGGAATTTCTTCTTCATTCTAGATTGTTTCTTTCCTTGATTAGTTTCCATCCATTCAAGAAGAAAACCTGGTTTGTCTATGGCCATGAAGGCTATGTGCTGCTTACAATATGTGACAATCCTAGACCAGGCCAAATCCAAAAATACCCGGGAATTTCTAGATGCCTGGCACTCTGACATATCTGCCATCAATAGACACAAATTAACAACATCTATAGCAGAGGTGGTATTCAGCAGGTTCTGACCAGTTCTGGAGAACCGGCAGCAGAAATTTTGAGTAGTTCGGAGAACCGGCAAATACCACCTCTGACTGGCCCCACCCCCATCTATTCTCTGCCTCCCAAGTCCCAGCTGATTGGCTGGGTCTTCTTTGGTTGCCCTGCACAGGAGAACGGAGCTGGAAAGCAGGTTAGTGGGTGTGGGGAGGGAATGGGATTTTGCAGTAACTTTCTCCCAGGAGTGGGGAGGGAATGGGGATTTTGCAGTATCCTTCCCCTGCCACGCCTACAGAACTGGTAGTACAAAATTTTGAATCCCACCACTGATTTATCGACTATGCAAAAGAGGCCATCAGCCAGCCCAAAACAGAACAAAAAGACTCCAGCATCTCTCCACAAGCAATTAGCACCCAGATCAGCGTAGATTAACTCCAAGGTTAACATCAAACCAACATGGGAAAACAAACACATCAGGACCCACCCACCTGGGCTCTTACCTGATCTTTATTTCCTGATTTTTCAACTTCAGCTGCTGAACAAAAAAACAAGAAAAGAGGGCTGTTTCAAAGGCTGCTTCTCTGCAGGCAGGGTGCTGATGACGATTTACAGGCGTGCAGCCTGCAGAGAAGCATGTCCTGTTGTATCCCACAACATCACCTGTTGTATCCCACAACATCATCTGTCTCCAATCTACAACACAGTCATTTCAACAGTTCCAAGAAGGCACCACAAACAGCACTCTTTACTAGCATTGATGATGTTATCTAGTTTGGGTAATGAAATGTCTGCATGAAAACAAACAAGCTCAGAGAGCACCAAGGATCCCAGAATAGAATAGAATAGAATAGAATAGAATAGAAGAAAAGGACGTTGGAGGTGTTGGAAATAACTCAAAGCCAACAAAAAAAACTTGGATCATTGAAAGCAAAGAGGATTTATTAAAAAGAAATAACAAGACAGTTTGCAAAGCATCGGTGGTCTTTAGGACCTTAACAAGCAGGTTCTAAATCAAAAGCCACACCTTCAGAACCTCAAAACATACTTTATATACAGTTTCATCTGGTCACCCAAGTTCCCTCCTTCTTGAGACTCATTCCCTCTCAAGTTCAAGCTAATTGGATTTGCCCTCAGGTGTTGCAGCTAATTTTAGGATGTCTCTAGGGAGAATTATCTCCTTCCGTTGTGTTTTCATCTGTACCCCTCCATATCTCTAGCTTTGGCTGCCCACGAGGCATCTTTCCTTAGCGTTAAGGAATGTAGCATCCCTTCATCAGGGCCTCTTTCTAAGCTCATCATATACTACCATTTTTCCAAAGAGAGTATAACAAACCCCACCAAACATAATAACAATATAAAAGGCATATTCATAAGATACAAATATAAAAAGGCTTAACAATGGAGCATGTCAAAAGTATAAAAGCAAAGCATGTATATACAGGGAGATATATTTCATTTGATAACAGATTAATAGAATTGGAAGGGACCCCGCAAGGTCATCCAGTCCAACCCCCCATTTGTAAAACCTTTAAGCATCTTATATACTATTTTATTTTATTTTACTTATTTCTAACAGAGGTCTTCTAGTCAACCCTCCTGTTCAGGCAGGAAACTCTATCCCATTTCAGACAAATGGTTGTCCAATCTCTTCTTTAAAACTTTCAGCGTTGGAGCATTGGCAACTTCTGGAGACAAGTGGTTCCACTGCTTCATTTTCTCAACTGTCAGGAAATTTCTTCTTTGTTCTAGGTTGCTTCTTTCCTTGATTACTTTCCATCCATTTGAGATGAAAACCTAGTTTGTCTATGGCCATGAAGGGTCTGTGCTGCCTGCCCTATAAAGACACGCTGCAGGTATTAAATGATCCTCCTCCCCCCCCTTACAGTTGTCCCTGCAAGATTACTTTAAGAGAGCCAAATTTCAACAAACTTGCAGAGAGCTTGGGAAGGATCCCATGGATGAGAATCCTCAAGGGGAAAATAACTCATGAAGCTTGGGAAATTTTGAAAAGTGAGATTATAAAAGCCCAGTCTATAAACTGGGAAAGTGGTAAGAAAGTGACAAGCGTCAGGGAGAAAGCAGAACTACTTATAACTTGCTTTTGGCATCTTTACACAAAGGGAAAAAACAGTCCAACCTATCAAAAACAGTACCGTAAAAAACAGATTAGGAGCACAAGTTAAAATAGGCAAGGAAATGGTGAGCACCTGTCCACCCTAGATGAGTTTAAATCACCGGGACCAGATGGATTACACACCCGGGTTCTGAAGGAGCTGGCAGACGTGATCTCAGAACCATTGAACTATACCGAAGATCCTGGAGCACCAGGGAACTACCAGAGCACTGGAAAAGAGCTGATATAGTTCCCACCTTCCAAAAAAAAAAAAAAAAAAATAGAAGGGGAGGGAAATAGATCCTGGAAACTACAGACCTATCAGCCTGACCTCAATTCTTGGAAATATTCTGAAAAAGATATCAAGTAATCAATCGGTGAACAGATTAGAGGCGAACAAAGTTATAACCAAAAGCCAACGTGTGTTTGTCAAAAACAGATCGTGCCAGACAAATCTTACTGCATTCTTTGACAAAATGACAAAGTTAGTGGATCAGAGAAGTTTCAAGTTTACAAATTTCAGGGACGAGAACCAAGGGAGGAAAAAGCAATTGGCTGAGTGCAGCGGGAGCCACTCTTTCAAAACGACAGAGGACAATTGGACATTCAGTATGGCTCTGTCCCAGGTTGAGAGTTTAAGATTCTCGCAATACTAATTTGTGTATCAGAAAGACTTCATCCAGAATCGAATCTAGCAACCTGTCTTGCCCCTGGTGGAGACTGACTCTGAGGGAGAGGAGGAACAGCCAACAGGGAGTGTGGCTCCGGAGGTTGTGGAGGAGGCTGGGGAAGGGCAGAAGCCGCCTGGGCAGTCAGAGGAGGACCCAGGCCCATCCCCTATCCATCCTAGGGCACGCAGGGAGGAGAGGATAAGGGAGAGACGTGATCTACTCAGGAGCAGAGGGCCTTGATCCTCTTCATGGGCTGCAGCGGTGACAACTGAATGTACAGACCTGCAAAGCATGGAAATAACTCTAGTTTATGGTTCCTCTCTGAGTTTGGCGTCCTTCCCAATGTGTGTTTTCTGTGGACATCCTCCAGCCCTTATCTTGCCTGGTTTGTGTTGCTTTTTCCCTTGTAACTGTTTGCGTGGGAGTTTTTTGGCTTCCCGTCAAGAATATTCAGAGCTTGGAAGCAAAGTGAAGGAATAAAAGGGGCTTCACCTGTTTTCTGTGACTGTTAGTTTTGTATCCCACCCTGGGTCATCACACAGCCAGATTCCACTCTGTGGCGTTGGGACTGACATCACCTACCAAGCCTGTTCATTAATCTCTTCTCTTTTTACTATTTGCTATTTACAAAGTCTCCACTAATATTACTATTAATCTTCTCATCACTCCTTATCACCCATCTCCTCCCACTTGTGACTGTATCCTTATGATTTATATTGACTGTTTCCTAGTATGATTTGATTGCTTATTGTATCCTATGACTATTATTAAGTGTTGTACCTTAGGATTCTTGATGAATGTTTTTTTCTTTTATGTACACTTGAGAGTACATTGCACCAAGACAAATTCCTTGTGTGTCTAATTACACTTGGCCAATAAAGAAATTCATTCATCCATCCATTCATTCATTCAGAGTCTCTTCTTTCTTTTTCTTAGAATATTGTCCACAATGGATTATCAGCCAATGGTTGTCACTCAGCCACAGGTGGTGGTAGCAATCCAGTCCAACAGGACCTATTGGCAAACGGACTTATGTGACTGCTGTAGCGACTGTGGAGTCTGTAAGTGACCGGGCCAATTACTGAAAGTGGGGTTCTCAAAGCCTTCTTGGGAAGATTGGGCTGAATATCCTTCCAGACTGGATAGGCTGCAGAAATCAATTGGGATTTTTTTAATTTGAGGAATAAATGTTTAATTATTGAACAGCCTATTGGATTGGAATTAGGATGGCAAGATATAAAAGGAGACAATGTGGCTTCTATACTATTAAAAGTTGTATATGGACCTTTTAAAAGTTCTACATGAAGGAGATGAGCATGCTGAGCCCGAGGGTGGGGTCAAACAAACCATCAGCTTGGAGTCCCTATGCTCCCACAGAAGATCTAAATCCAGCCCCTCCCCCAATGATTTCTGTTGACACTTAGCGCCAATCTGCCTTGACCATTAGTAGATCTGATTCTTGTATAAAGCAGGAGGTAAACTCTATTCTGGCACCTGGTTTCTTGTGCCTGATGCTACACAACTGAAGAATTATGGGAGGAAAAACTGTTAAGAAAACAATCTTGTGTCCTCCCGATGTTTTGAATTGTAATTTTCATAATGAAGGGCCCTTGCTGCTTTCGGAGCTTGGTTGTTTTCTTGCACGTTTCATTACCCAGGTAAGGAATATCACCAGTGCTAGGACAACATCCATGCTAGTACTCAAGCTTTACTTACTTGATTAAACAGACATGATATTATTCCGATTAAAATCGGAATTCCGATTTTTTGGCGGACGGGCGGCAGCGCGAGCTGAGCCCGGGGGGGGCGGGCGGGCGGCGCGGGCGGTGGGGGTTCTCTTTTTGCCGGCCCCAATTTTTTTTTCAGAGGGGAATATTATGCCTGTTAAAGAACCATCTGGAAGAAAATAACCAAGCTCAGAGAACACCAAGGACACAACAGCTCAAATGTGAGTTATAAATATCCTCTTCCATTGGTAATTGTCAGGCACAATCAACCCATGTGCAAAGAAGTCAATTAGCTACTTTATTACTCAAGCCTATAACATAGGAATCTTCTCAGATTGGCAGTCTGCACCTGGATCAGATTAGATAAGGATAAACAGCATTCAAGGAAGATCAGACTTCACTCATGTACGGATTCCAGACTAGTTCCTTGTTTGATTCCTCTCCCTGGCTCAGCCAGTCTCTTTCCAACAGTAATTCCCTTAATTCTTTCATAACAGTTGAGAATATCAGCATACAGAGAAGTGGGAAGGGGTGTGCTTTTAATTTAATGTGGTTTGTAAATGAGTTTTTTCAGCCCTCCCCTCTGCTAGCTGATGTTTTAACTAGCATTTTCACTTGCAGTTTTGATGTTGCACTAATTGCACTTTGTGGGCCATAAATCTTATGTCACTCAACACTGTACCAACATCTTTCTACAAGGGCTTTTTCTTCCTCTATAGGTCTCTGTGGAATGTTCTGCTTCCCTTGTTTGGCAGGCCAGGTTGCTTCAGATATGAATGAATGTTGTTGCTGTGGTGCAACTGTGGCCATGCGAGCTGTCTACAGGACAAAATACAATATCCCTGTAAGTAGATTACCTTGCCTAGACGAGAGAAACTTCAGTTAAACTCTGATTAAAGCAAAAAACAAAACCCCAAACCCAGAATTTTAAGAAGCACTCGTGAAATTGCAGAGAAATATCAGCTCAGAAACGGGCTGGGGCAACACGCCATAACCAACTTGCTGCAGGATAACTTGTCATGGACAACTCCCCATGGGACAACTCGCCAAGGGAAAATTCAACAATTCAATCTAATTATTTAAAATAATTTACAAAGTTATTTTAATTTTGATCATTCACATTTCATTTTGTCCCTCCTTTGTCATCTTTTCTTCAATGATACTATTCCATCATCTATTCAATATCAGTGTAATTCTTGTCGCAGGGGAAGTTGTCCTATGGCGAGTTGACCACAATGAGTTGGCCATGGAGAGTTGGATGTGACAAGCTGCCCCAGACCTGCTTAGAAAGGCAGTGCATACACAATCCATAAGTTTGTGGCAAAAGAAAAAAAACCTGACCTGGGAAATGAAGAGATAATTCTTTCATTTGTTATCTGCAGCAGGCCATAATCTTTCAGAATTATACAGGCGTGGGCTTCAGCTGGTAGTTCCGGCGATGAGTTGGTCCCGCCTACCCACCCCTGCGCTAGTCTGCAAAGCATGTACTCACCGAACCAGTTGTTACACCGATTGAATCCCATCACCGCACTTATAGAAATAAAAATAAAAATGACACTTGTTCCACACCAAATCTACCTGGCCCACAAAAGGATGGGAAGGCAGAATATGTTACAACTCCCTTCCATGAGGGATTGTCATCTGTGGGACCGTTAAAAGAAACCTCTCTTCCTGTTGCTTTTCTGAAAACAAGGTTTTGTCAGTGGGCCCGAGGACCAGAAATAGAAATGATCATGTGGTTAACTTGATTGTGTTGTTGCTGCCATTGGCAGAGGGCGGAGTGGATTTTTAAAAAATAGGTTTTCATAAAGTAAATGGATTTCTGTTGTTAAGTGGGACATTAGTTAAATGAGTTTTGCCCAATGTTACAACCTTTCTTGCCATAAGTAGTTAAATGAATCACTGCAGTTGTTAAGTTAGTAATGCTGTTGTTAAGTGAATCTGGCTTCCCCACTGACTTTGCTTGTCAGAAGGTCACAAAAGGGAATCCTATGACCCTGGGACAGTGCAAGCATCCTAAATATGAGCCAGTTACCAAGCATCTGAAATTTGATCACATGAAACCTGGGGATATTGCAAAGGTTGTAATTGTGAAAAATGACTGTAAGTCACATTTTTCAGTGCCATTGTAACTCTGAATGGTCACTAATCAAGCTGTTGTAAGTCAAGGACTGCGTGCATTTTGCCATCCAACATACAGTTAGCTTTTTATGATTCCATATCTCTACGTCATAGTTTTATTGAAAAGGTTACGGATTAATTTGGTTTCTTTTCTTTTCAACAGGGATCCATCTGTGGGGATACCTGTATTGTGGGGTGTTGCCCCGTTCTTTCTCTCTGCCAAATCCGGAGAGATATCAAAAGAAGGAAACAAATGGGGATATTCTAGAAGACTTCATCCTAAGCTCCTTTACATTTGCCCTTTTTTCATTAGAATTCTGAGAAGTAAGATGCACTAAAGTAGTTTGTAGGAAGTACCATTATTTAGAAGGTACCCTTGCTTTATAGTTCTAAGCATACTACTCTTAACCCAGAAATTACATTTTTTAGCACTAATTCAGAGCTCAAAATCCACACAAAAACTTGCTCTTCTTTGTCCTGTCCTTGTCTTTGCTTGTTCTTCCCATTTCTTTTAAAATGGAAAACAACATAGTTTACTAGCTAAAGCAATCAGATAACACTAGTTTTTCTTAAGATGGTGCTCGCCACATATGCTGCTTTTGATCTCTTTTAATTCAAAGGTGTGATGGCTGGGAATCACAATAGTTCTAGTCATCCACCTCTGGAGAGCAAGAGCTTTCAGGTAGGTTAGTTATGGCTCATTTTACCTTATATTCTCCAGTTACTACATTTTGCAAACCAAAATCCCCAGTCACTTTAAAACAGGAAGGGGAGAATGGTAGACCCACCGATAAATCTTCAAAGGTCTAGCAGGGTTGGTTTTTTAAATTCTTAATTGTTTAATAGCAGCAGCAACCAAAATGTTTTGTTCTTACTCTCCTACTGTAGCTAATGATACAAACTTTCCTAATGCTGGTGTGCAAAACTGCCAGCCAAGCTGGAGGGAGGAATCAAGTGAGGGCCTAACGTGGAGTCCTTGAGCAGCCACAAGCGTATAAGCTTCACCTCCCATACAATCAACGAAGCCTTATCTGGCTATTCCCATGGGAATACATGCTGTCTGATGAGATTCTTGTAATATAGGATGTAGGCAATAAAGTTTTGACGTTCATTATTCATTAGTGGCTCCAGATGGTTACACCTGACAGCCTGATACTGTCTGTCCCTTTACACAACTACCATGGAGTTTCATTTCTCTGAGACAGTCATATCTCACAGTAAAATTAAAGCTCCTTTAATTTAAAATTCTTCCCAGGACGATGTGTTCTAGACTACTACATTTATCAACATCAGAACACTGAAGTGGTATGCAGATGTTAAAATTGTATGTTTCCTGAGGTATTCTCCACAAACGGATATAAACGTAGACTGTGCAAACAATGCAATCTTTCGGCAGCCTTAAATATAATAATCTGAATGCTTTCCCTGTTTAGCAACTTGGATGCTTTAGAACTCTGCCTATTTCAGAAATACATGGCCAGAGCCACGTGTGAGAATAACTGATTCATACTTTATATCAGAGGTCTCCAAACTTGGCAACTTAAAAACTTGTGGACTTCAACTCCCAGAATTCTGGGAGTTAAAATCCACACGTCTTAAAAGTTGCCAAGTTTGGGGACCCCTGCTTTATATGATGGCCCAAAAACCCATCTTACCATTAAGTAATATTGCAATTAATTTTGGAAAAAGACAGTCTGGAAAATACTACAGTTTGCTCGATTATATTGAATTTGCCATTTTGTATGGAGAATTTGCCAAGAAATTAATAAAAACACTAACCCTAACCCTTGTGTTTCTTATCTCACATTTTGCATGTTTCAAATATTATTCTAATCTATGGAAAAGCAGTATGTGTTATTTCTTTAGGCTGTTTTTATGGTGTAATGGTTGTTTTATTTTATTAACCTAAAGGCTAAGATTTTCATCGTATATATAAAGTGGGCCAGGACAATATGGATACATCTTGTATTTTTGTACTGGAATTCTACAAATAACGTAAATAGATAGAAATGTCACTCTTACTTAGCATTTGCCCTGGCTTTCTAGCAACACAATGGAAAGATTGAACAATGTGATTCTGTGGGGGGTTTTTTAATTCCCTTTGAGTCAACGTTGGATCTTGGCAACTGTCTTCAGAAATGGTTTGTCCTTGCCCTCCTCCTTGGAGCTCAGAGGTCTGACTGGCAAGCCAGCTTTGTGCCTAAGGCAAGAGTAGAATTCAGTCTGGTTTCTAGCATGTTGCCTTAATCAGTAAAGGTGAAGTTTCCCCCCGTGCTAATTGTTTCTGGCTCTAGGGGGCAGTGCTCATCTCCGTTACAAAGCTGAAAAGCCAGCTCTGTCCGAAGACTTCTCCGTGGTCATGTGGCTGGCATGACTAAACGCCAAAGGCGCACGGAACGCTGTTAGCTCCCCACTAAAATAGTCCCTATTTTTCCACTTGCGTTTTTAAATGCCTTTGAACTGCTAGGTTGGTAGAAGCTGGGACAAGTAATGGGAGCTCACTCTGTTACTTGGCACTAGGGATTCGAGCTGACTTTTCTGATCGACAAGCTCAACGTCTTAGCCACTGAGCCACTGCGTCCCTTTTGCCTTAATAATTGCATAGTTCTAAATTATTCTGTGTAGAATCACAATGGAAAGAATGAACAATATGATGATGTGGTTTTTGTTTTAATTCCCTTCAAGTCAACGTTGGCTCTTGGCAGCTGTCTGAACCAGCTCCTCCAATTTTCTTGACAACTTTTTCAGAAATGGTTTGTCCTTGCCGCCTCCTTGGGGCTCAGAGGTCTGACTGGCCAGCGAGCTTTGTGCCTAAGGCAGGACTAGAATTCACAGTCTCCTGGTTTCTAGCATGTTGCCTTAATCGTTACATAGTTCTTCTGCATAGGAAAAGTTTGAAGAGTTGCTTAACTGAATCCTTTTCACTTATGCATCTTTTACAATGTGTGTTTTTCTAATTTTTTGTTTCATTGTTCTTAAGTATTTTTCCTTCAAGGCAAACAACATTATGCCAAGTTCAAAAAGACTTGAGAAATAGCAAGCCAAATGAACTAAGGTTAGAAAAAGCAAAAAGCAGATAGAATTTAAATCTTGTTTATACCATTACAGGATCCTTCCATCTTCCACCCTGATCCTACCTTCATTTATATCCTGGCTTTTGTTCTTTGAACTTCTGTTTTTTGTGAGGATCTAATCAATTCCGCCTGTGAGAAATGCCCCCACCAGTCAGAAATTGGGCAGTCATTCAGGGAAGCGGGAAGCAGTGTATTGTAAAATACTTTGCAAGACCTGGGTGGCAATTGTTGGAAGAAATATCCTTCTGGGTTCAGTTCCAAGTGGAGAAAGACACTGGATTCATGGAAGTTGCTTGGAAGGATGGTTTTAATGGTGGACAGGACCACATGCCTTGGAGCTCCTGAGTGAAAAGGGAAGAGATGCTGAGAGTCCCTGGGTTTTATGCCCTCTCTGGGCTTTGAACTTCCTTCCTGTTCCTGTGGTAAGAAATGTGTCCTGATTGGTTGTCAGACTTCCTTGGGGCCATGCAGGGGTAGCTTGGTGATGCAGTCTTCCCAGGTGCCAAGTGGTGAGGTGGGTAGAGGGCGAATCCTATCATGCCCTGATCCCAACACCTTGGTGCTAAAGGCGGGGGGCAGGGAGCTGCTTAGTCTTTAAATACATGTTTCTCCTTTTCTCCAGGGAAACATAATATTCTGCCTTTTTCATATTTACTAGAAATCAGAAAATAAAATACAAGCTGAATAGTCAAGACCTTGATGGTCCAAACTCTGTCAAGGACCTTGGAGTACTCATCTCTAATGACCTAAGTGCTGGAGCCCACTGTAACTACATAGCCAAAAAGGCATTAAGAGTTGTTAACCTAAGAGCATACAAAACATTTGCTAGACCAATACTCGAATACAGCTCATCAGTCTGGAACCCACATTACGTATCTGATATTAGCACAGTTGAAAAAGTCCAGAAATATTTCACAAGAAGAGTTCTCCACTCCTCTACTCGTTGCAGAATACCTTATGCCACCAGACTTGAAATTCTAGACCTAGAAAACCTAGAATTACGCCGCCTTCGGACCGATCTAAGTATAGTATATAAATTCATACATTGCAATGTCCTACCTGTCAATGAACACTTCAGCTTCAACCATAATAATAAAAGAGCACACAATTGATACAAACTCAAAGTAAACAGCACCAAACTTGATTGCAGGAAATACGACTTCAGCAACAGAGTGGTCAATGTCTGGAATACTCTACCTGACTCTGTGGTTTCTTCCCCAAACCCCAAAAACTTTAACCTTAGACTGTCTACAATTGACCTCACCCCTTTCCTAAGAGGTCTGTATAAGCGCACCAATGTGCCTACCGTCCCTGTCCTATTGTTTCTTTTTATTTTTCTTATATGTATTCATTTCATGTATTTATGTTTATACTTACACCTGTTATAATTGCTTGACAAAAAAAATAAAAAAAATAAAAATAAATATTTATTTCTTCTAGGAGAGAGGTGGGTACTAACTTCCTACTTTAGTAAAGTAAGAACACCCAAAAATAGATTTCAACAGGATTTAATTCCTGCAGTCCAAAGTGCAAATTATTTCACAATCTTTCCAGAACCTCTAGTTCCCTCTTTTTGGAATTACCCTACCTTTACAGTCCTTTGAGGTGTTTTTTTTTTTTTTTACTATTAGCAATACATGTAATTTTGCTTAAATCCTACTGTTGTTAGAATTATCCTTCTAAGTTCAGTTCCAAGTGGGGAAAGAGACACTGGAAACATGGAGGCTATTTGGAAAGATGGTTTAATGGTGGACAGGAGGACCACATGGCTTGAAGCTCCAAAGAAGGATGATCACATGCTCCAAGGTGAAGGAAAAGAGAAGGAAGGCCAAGATGCTGAGAGACCTTTATATACCCTCTGTTGGGCCCCACCTTAGTGTTTCCTATTCTTGTGCAAGAAATGTATCCCATTGGCTGTCAGATTCCAAGGGGCAGGGGTCTTAACTAACTTTGTAGGCTTTGTCTGGACCACATGGCTTCACCTGAGTGTTGGCTGATGCAATCTTCCCAGGCAGATGGGTAGAGGCCTTTATTATGTAGAATACTCTCGCCTCGGCCTTAATGGGCCATTAGCAAAGGTGGGGAACTGAGTTTCTGCCTCTCTGGGGTGAGTTTCTGCTTCTGAGTTTCTACTCTTTTTAGGGGAAATATTCTGCCTTTTTAATATTTCCCAATATATTTCATTTTTATAGGAGAGGGGTGGGTGCTAACTTCCTACACTACCTTATAATTCTAAGTCCTATTACATTTCTTAGTACTGGTCCCTTCAGGCATATGATTCCTGTGAAAACAACATTTAGCTAGTGTTGCTCATCTTACACGCCCAACAACCCTCCTTTTCTTTTTCTCACATCAATTCTACCTTCATTTGGTCATTGTGCAATTCGATTCACAACTGTGATCAGAGGTTGTTGGAAAGGTCAGAAATAGTGAGGGATCTGCTATTTGACTCCTAGAATTGGAAGTGGGAAAAAGGCAGAAATATCAGAATTGTTTCTAAAGATGGGGCAAGGAACAATCAATTTAAAGATAATTTCTAAGGATTCCCAATCATTACATCTCATGGTTTCTTCTAAACCAAGTTTCGTTTCTTCTCCTAGGATCTCTTTTGAGTTTCATTTTTTTTGCTTTCTTAAAAAAGACACACACCTGGCTGAAACAAAAATCACTTCCTCGTTTGAAAAAACTATCCAGCAAATTATTTAGAAGGGTATTTCCCCTTCAGTTTTAAAACACAAAAGCGAGAGGCCATTGGGCAGAATTTATTGCAGCTCTGCAACAAGAAGCCAAACGAGGAAGAAAAGAAGAAAAAAGGTTTGAAATCTTGCTTTCTTTGAAATCTTTCTGTCTTTTTTGGTATTTATTCTAAACTAATAAAGTTTTCTGAGTTTTTAGCTGGATCCAATTGAGTTGTTGAAAGACCGTCTTGTGACATTCAGTATTATATTGCAGAATCTGAATCCTCATTTTTTAAACTTGGGGGAAAATAATAATGGATTCCTAAAGGAACACAGATATAAAGATTATCATTTTTGCAGAAGAAGGCTAAGAAGTGACTAGGGTAAATTAAGTGTTTCATTTTGAATCCCCCCCCTTCACATCTCCTTAATGCCTAAGTTTTTGAAATGCTTATTTTTATTTATTGAATATTCGTGCTGCCTATTTAAATATCTATACTGTATTTAAAGGGGAGAAACAAGAATGGAATGGAATGGAATAGAATGGAATGGGAGTAGGAGTAGAATAGAATAGACAATAACATAGAAAACAGAGTACAATAGAAGATAGAATAGAAAAGAAAATAGAATAGAATAGAAAGTAGAATAGAAAATAAAAAAGAATAGAAAAATAGAATAGAAAAGAAAATAGAATAGAATAGAAAAGAAGAAAATAGAGAATAGAAAAAAGAAAATAGAATAGAAAAGAAAAGAGAAAAGAAAAGAGAATAGAAATGGAAATAGAGTAGAGTAGAGTAGAGTAGAGTAGAGTAGAGTAGAGTAGAGTAGAGTAGAGTAGAGTAGAGTAGAAATAAAGGAGAATGCTTGTAGCTCAGGGTTAAAATGAGAGCTCCTTGATGCTCTCCAAGCTTGCTTTTTTCATGCAGACATCTATCCTCTCCTCTTGTCTCCTCTTACCCTACGCTACCCTATGCTATTTTTAATATTAATTTTATTTATCTATTTGTCAAACATGTACAAGATAACAAGTATATGTATGAATATAAACAGGAACAAAGAGAGTAAATACAGATAAATGGGGACAGTAAGACAGGGACGGTAGGCATGCTAGTGCGCTTATGCATGCCCCCTTTAAGGACTTCTTTGGAATGGGGTGAGGTCCACGGTAGACAGTTTGAGGTTGAAGCTGTGAGGGTTTGAGGCTGTAACAACGGAGTTATTCCAGGTCATATTGAAATGAAGTCATGTTGACTTCTAATTATTTAATTAATAAGTTGTGGAGTTCCTCTATTAATGATATTCCATTCAGTGCTATATGGGAGAAAACCATCTCTGGCACATTTTAAGAATGTTTGGAAGTGATGCATGGGTGCATATTCCGAAAGCAATTAGAAGAAAGGGATAATCAAAGGCTAGAAAGCTCAGGTTTATGGGCTATGAGCCAGGCTCAAAGAGCTATCATTTTAGCATCGAGAGCAAAAGAATAGTGATTTCAAGGTCTGCAAGCTTTGCAGAGCAAAATTGGAACAGAATTGATGCAAAATTCTGGAATGATTCACTTAGTGTTGGTGATCCACTTAGTGATGGTAACTCACTTAGTGGTGGTAACTCAGTGACGATGTCAGCATTCAGGGAGGAAAAACTGAAAAAGAGATGAAGCAAGAGAGGATTGAAGCACAAGAGCAGTCAATGCCACGCAGATCAGAGCGATGGAACAAGGAGATTCCACCTGACGGATATTCTGCTAGTAAAGTTAAAGTGTGTAATGTATGGTATGAGTCAAGGAACTATAAGGAAGTATTGGCATTAGCTAAAATTGGGACAAGTGAAGTGGAAAGAAGCCATGGACAAGGAAATGAAATCCATGGGAGAACATGAAGTGTTCACATCTATGACTTTGCCACAGGGTAGCAAAGCTGTAGGATGCAAGTGGGTATACGAGAAGAAAGTAATGCTCAATAATGAGGTACAATATAAAGCAAGGTTAGTGGCACAAGGGTTTTCACAGATGAGAAATGTGCGCTAATGAGGTATTTGCGCCAACTGTAAAGAGTGAAAGAAACAGGCAGGCACTAGCTTTGCCAGCGGCACGTGGCCATAAAATTTGGCATTTTGACATAACTACTGCATTCCTCAATGCAGAATCAGAGGAAGAAATTTACATGGTTCAAGCACCAGGGTATGAAAGTAAAAAGCCTAACACAGTGAATAAATTGAACAAGGCCATTTATGGCCTGTAGCAATCAGCCAGGAATTGGAATATATGTCTAGATTAGGCAATGAAAGGTCTTGGGTTCAAGAATTGCAAGGCTGATGGTTACATATACACTGGAAAGTTAAAATGTGGGGATTGCCAACTATTAGCATTTGTGGATGATCTTTGTTTCATTGCAAAGGATGTATCACAGTAAAAGGGTTCTCAGGTATTTGAAGAGAACTGTGAATGTGGGTCTTCAAATACAGGTATCAGAAGAATATTAAGTTAATTGGATTTATTTCTATTCCAGTTACGAAGGGAGGAGTGTCAAAATATACTGCTCAAAAAATAAAGGGAACACAAAAATAAGACATCCTAGACCTGAATGAATGAAATATTCTTATTAAATACTTTGTTCATTACATAGTTGAATGTGCTGACAACAAAATCACACAAAAATTATCAATGGAAATCAAATTTAGCAACCTATGGAGGTCTGGATTTGGACTTACACTCAAAATAAAAGTGGAAAAAAAACGCTACAGGCTGGTCCAACTTTGATGTAATGTCCTTAAAACAAGTCAAAATGAGGCTCAGTAGTGTGTGTGGCCTCCACGTGCCTGTATGACTTCCCTACAACGCCTGGGCATGCTCCTGATGAGTTGGCGGATGGTCTCCTGAGGGATCTCCTCCCACACCTGGACAAAGGATCCGCCAACTCCTGGACAGTCTGTGGTGCAACATGGCGTTGGTGGATGGAGCGAGACATGATGTCCCAGATGTGCTCAATTGGATTCAGGTCTGGGGAATGGGCGGGCCAGTCCATAGCATCAATGCCTTCATCTTGCAGGAACTGCTGACACACTCCAGCCACATGAGGTCTAGCATTGTCGTGCATTAGGAGGAACCTAGGGCCAACCGCACCAGCATATGGTCTCACAAGGGGTCTGAGGATCTCATCTCGGTACCTTATGGCAGTCAGGCTACCTCTGGTGAGCACATGAAGGACTGTGCAGCCCCCTAAAGAAATGCCACCCCACACCATTACTGATTCACTGCCAAACTGGTCATGCTGGAGGATGTTGCAGGCAGCAGAATGTTCTCCACAGCGTCTCCAGACCCTGTCAGGTCGGTCACATGTGCTCAGTGTGAACCTGCTTTCATCTATGAAGAGCACAGGACGCCAGTGGCGAATTTGCCAATCTTGGTGTTCTCTGGCAAATGCCAAACGTCCTGCACAGTGTTGGGCTGTAAGTACAACCCCTACCTGTGGACATCGGGCCCTCATACCACCCTCATGTAGTTTCTGACCATTTGAGCAGCCACATGCACATTTGTGGCCCACTGGAGGTCATTTTGCAGGGCTCTGGCAGTGTTCCTCCTGTCCCTCCTTGCACAAAGGTGGAGGTAGCTGTCCTGATGCTGGGTTGTTGCCCTCCTACGGCCTCCTCCACATCTCCTGATGTACTGGCCTGTCTCCTGGTAGCGCCTCCATGCTCTGGACACTACGCTGACAGACACACCAAACCTTCTTGCCACAGCTCACATTGATGTGCCATCCTGGATGAGCTGCACTACCTGAGCCTCTTGTGTGGTTTGTAGACTCCATCTCATGCTACCACTAGAGTGAAAGCACCGCCAGCATTCAAAAGTGACCAAACCATCAGCCAGAAAGCATAGGAACTGAGAAGTGGTCTGTGGTCACCACCTGCAGAACCACTCCTTTATTGGGGATGTCTGTCTTGCTAACTGCCTATGCTTTCCACCTGTTGTCTATTCCATTTGCACAACAGCATGTGAAATTGATTGTCAATCAGTGTTGCTACCTAAGTAGACAGTTTGATTTCACAGAAGTGTGATTGACTTGGAGTTACATTGTGTTGTTTAAGTGTTCCCTTTATTTTTTTGAGCAGTGAATATTCATGAACTGGAATAGAGCTTAGTAACAAAGTCAGCCAAGGAATAGGCATAGCGACTAAGTCAGCCAATGAGGGCTGTTTGGAAACTTAAACTGGAAGGAGCCTAGGCATGGCTCTGCAGCTCTGAAGCTGTGTTAAGCTCTGAGTCTTGTCTGCAAGTGCTGAACTGAAACTGAAACTATTCTCTGCTGTTCTCGTCTGCTTGTGTTTTTGCTGTAAGTCTCTACCACGTGGGAAGAACCTACATTGCTATTGTACATTCAGTTATGTGTTTTTATTTATGCAAAGAAGTTAATGAATCCTGCTGAACCAGTCATCTGTGTGTGCTTTCTGGATCTGAATTTCTGCTGCAAACTCTAACTTGACAGTTACCCAATTTCAAGATCCCAAAGCACAGGGACTAAGAACCAAGGTAGGAAGGAGCAATTGGCTGAGTGCAGAGAGAGCCACTCTTTCAAAACAACAGAGGACAATGGAATATTCAGTATAGCTCTGTCCCAGGTTTAATTTGTGTGTCAAAAAGACTTCATCCAGAATCGAATCTAGCAACCAGATCCCACTCAGTGGAGTTGGACTGAGATCGCCTGTTCATTGATCTCTTCTCTTTTTGGCTCTCTTCTTTCTTTTTCTTAGAAAATTGTCCACAATGAATGCTCAGCCAGTGGTGGTCACTCAACCACAGATGATGTTAGCGGTCCAGACCAACAGAGACTATTGGCTAACGGACTTATGTGACTGCTGTAGCGACTGTGGAGTCTGTAAGTGTCCAGACCAATTACTAAAAGTGGGGTTCTCGAAGCCTTCTTGGGAAGATTGGGCTGAATATCCTTCCAGACTGGATAGGCTGCAGAAATCAATTGTTCCTTATAATTTCAGCAATAGATGTTTGATTATTGAACAGCCTATTGGATTGGAATTAGGATGGCAAGATATAAAAGGAGACAATGTGGCTTCTATACTATTAAAAGTTGTGTGTGGAACTTTAAAGTTCTACATAAAGGAGATGAGCAGGCTGAGGCCGAGGGTGGGGTCAAACACACCATCAGCTTGGAGTCCCTATGCTCCCATAGGAGATCTAAATCAGCCTCCCCCACCAATGCATTCTGTTGACTCTTAGCGCCACCATTAGTAGATCTGATTCTTGTATAAAGCATGAGGTAAACTCTATTCTGGCACCTGGTTTCTTGCGCCTGATGCTACACAACTGAAGAATTATGCTAAAAGGTTTTTTTTAAAGAAAAGAATATGATGTTCTCCAGAGGTTTTGAATTTTAATTTTCATAAACTTCCTGTTTTTGGAGCTTGGTTGTTTTCTTGCACATGTTTCATTACCTGAGGAAGGTAGAGAATATCATCAGTGCTAGGACAGCATCCATGCTAGCACTAAAGCTTTAATTACTTGGGTAAAGAATCATTTGCAAAAAAAAACAACAACCAAGTTCAGAGAACATCAAGGAAACAACAGCTCAAATTTGAGTTATAAATATTCTCTTCCATTGGTAATTGTCAGGCACAATCAATCAGATCCATGTGCAAAGAATTCAATTAGCTATTTTATTACTCAAGCCTATAACATAGGAATCTTCTCAGATTGGCAGTCTGCGCCTGGGTCAGACTAGATAAGGTTAAATAGCATTCAAGGAAGATCAGACTTCACTCATGGATTCCAGATTAGTTCCCTGTTTGATTCCTCTCCCTGGCTCAGCCAGACTCTTTCCAACAGTAATTTCCATGATTCTATTTCATAATATTTCAGAACATCAGTATACAGAGAAGTGGGGTGGAGTGTGCTTTTGTTTTAATGTGGTTTGTAAATGAGTTTTTTCAGCCCATCCCTCTGCTAGATGTTTTAACTAGCATTTTCACTTGCAGTTTTGATGTTGCAGTAATTGTATAATTTGCACTTTCTGGGCCATAAATCTTATGTCATTCAACACTGTGCCAAAATCGTTCTACAAGGGCTTTTTCTTTCTCTCTATAGGTTTCTGTGGACTGTTCTGCTTCCCTTGTTTGGGATGCCAAGTTGCTTCAGCTATGAATGAATGTTGTTGCTGTGGCCCAACTGTGACCATGAGAGCTGTCTACAGGACAAAATACAATATCCCTGTAAGTAGATTACCTTGCTTAGACGAGAGAAACTTCAGGTTTATAAACTCTAGTTAAAACCAACAAGTCTTAAGTACTTGTGAAATTGGAGAGAAATATCAACTGAGAAACCAACTGGGGCAATCAACTTGCTGTGGGATAACTTATCATGGCCAATTCATCATGGGATAACTTGCCAAGGGAAAATTCAACAACTCAATCTAACTATGTAAAATATGTTAACCATTGTTTTATTTCTTGTCATTCACATTTCACTTTGTCTCTTCTTCGGCATCCTTTCTTCAGTGATTCTATTCCATCATTTCTTCGGTATTAGTGCAATTCTCATTGCTTGGCAAGTTGTCCTATGGTGAGTT
Source organism: Notechis scutatus (assembly GCF_049901735.1). Taxonomy (NCBI): domain Eukaryota; kingdom Metazoa; phylum Chordata; class Lepidosauria; order Squamata; family Elapidae; genus Notechis; species Notechis scutatus. Next base: position 12,669,598 of record NC_142012.1, on the reverse strand, counting down.
GTCCAACAGTGAGTTGGTCATGGAGAGTTGTATGCGGTGAGCTGCCCTCGACCCACTCAAAAAGGCGGTGCATGCACAATCCAGGAATTTGTGGCCAAAAGAAAAAATGACTTGGGAAGTGAACAGATAATTCTTTCATTTGCTATCTGCAGCAGACCATAATCTTTCAGACTTATAGGAATGAAAATAAAAATGACACTCGTTCCATGCCAAACATAATATCACATCTACCTGCCCCACAAGGATGGGATGACAGAATATGTCACAAGTCCCGTCCGTTAGGGATTGTCATCTGTGGGAACATAAGGAAGTGCCCCCCTACCGGGCTGCTTTTCTGAAAGGCCCTAAAAACGGGATTTTTGTCAGCCTGAGGACCAGAAATAAGAAATGGCAAAATATAGGCAGTCCTTGACTTACAACAATTCATTCAGTGACTATTCAGAGTTACAATGGCACTGAAAAATGTGACTTACAGTCGTCTTTCACAATTACGACCTTTGCAGTATCCCCAGGTTTCATGTGATCAAAATTCAGACGCCTGGCAACTGGCTCATGTGTTTAATTTGTGTAGTTGCTGCCACTGGCGGTGGGCGAAGTGGATTTTTAAAAACAAGTTTTTGTAATATAATGGATTTCTGTTGTTAAGTGGGACATTTGTTAAGTGAGTTTTGCCCAATTTTACAACTTTTCTTGCCATAAGTGGTTAAATTAATCACTGCAGTTGTTAAGTTAGTAATGCTGTTGTTAAGTGAATCTGGCTTCCCCTTTGACTTTGGTTGTCAGAAGGTCACAAAAGGGGATCATATGATTCCAGGACACAGCAACCATCCAAAATATGAACCAGTTGCCAAGCGTCTGAAATTCGATCACATAAAATATAGGGATATTGCAAAGGTCGTTATTGTGATCGTAAAGTCACATTTTTCAGTGCCATTGATCACTAAACAAAGTCAAGGACTGCATGTATTTTGCCATCCAACACAGAGTTTTTCATGATTCCATATCTGTACATCATTATTTTATTGGAAAGGTTATGGATTAATTTGGTTTCTTTTCTTTTCAACAGGGATCCATCTGTAATGATACCTGCATTGTGGGGTGTTGCCCCATTTGTTCTCTCTGCCAAATCCAGAGAGATATCAAAAAAAGGAAAGAATTAGGGGTATTCCAGAGGACTTCATCCTAAGCTCCTTTACATTTGTCCTTTTTCATTAGAATTCTGAGAAGTAAGATGCAGTAGAGTAGTTTGTAGGAAGTACCATTATTTAGAGGCACCCTTGCTTTATTCTTAACCCAGAAATTACATTTTAGCACTGATTCAGAGCTCAAAATCCAGTCACACAAAAACCTATTGTTGTTTGTCCTGCCTTTGCTTGATCTCCCTATTTCATTTAAAATGGAAAACAAAGTAGGTTGGTTGCTGTTGTTAAACAGTTTGGAATTTAAAAAAAAACACCCTGCTAAACCTTTGAAGATATATTGGTTTGCAGGATGTAGTACCTGAAGAGAAAAAAATGTAATCGAGAGCCGTGACCCATATCTAGCCGACATGGAAGTGCTTGCTGTCCAGATGTGAGGGACTAGAATTATTATGATTACCAACCACCACAGCTTTGAATTAAAGGAGATATAAAACAACATGTATGGAGAGCGCCATCTTAAGAAAAACTAGTGTACATGATTGTTTAGCTACTAAACTATGTTGTTCTTATTCTCCTACTGTAGCTAATGGTGTGGAAAACTGGCAGCCAGGCTGGAGGGAGGAATCAAGTGAGGGCTTAGCTTGGAGTCCTTAAGCAGCCTTAAGCACATAAGCTTCACCTCTCCCAAGATCCATGAAGCCTTATCCAGTTATTCACACGGGAAAACAAGCTGTCTGGTGAGATTCTTGTAACATAGGAGATAGGCAATAAAGTTACTGACTTTCATTATTCATTAATGGCTCTGGTTGGTTACACCTGACAGCTGGTAGTCTCTGTCCCTTTCCTTACGATGGAGTTTCATATCTCATAGTAAAATTAAAGCCATTTTACTTGGAATTCTTCTCAGGATGATGTTTTCTAGACCCTTGCCTGGCTGGGGAATTCTGGGAGTTGAAGTCCTCCAGGCTTAAAATTGCCAAGGTTGGTGAGCCCTGGTCTAGACAGCCATTTATCAACATCGGAACACTGAAGTGGTAGGTGGCTGTTAGAATTGTACACTTCCTGAGGTATCCTCCAAAAACAGATATGAACATAGAGTTGCAGGGCATTTATATGCCTAATAAAATCACCACCTGTACTGAGGAAATAGAGGCCTGCTCATTTACATTGTTTCTGTTCTTTTTTAAAAAACTATTTTAGTGCCTTCATATGCACTGTGAAACTCACAATAGTAAAAGTTATGTGGGCAAAAGTATAAACCATATCCCAGAAAGTTTTGTTGACTACTTCTTCTCAGATCTGTTTAGTATTTAGCATTTAACCAACATCATACTGTATTCACCTATGCCTTGTAACCTGTTACATAAAGCAACTTAAAACTGAGGGACAAAAGTAAATTATCCAATAAAGTGATTTCAGCAGCCTTAAATATAATAATCTGAATGCTTTCCCTGTTTAGCAACTTGGATGCTTTAGAACTCTGCCTATTTCAGAAATACATGGGCCAGAGCCATGTGTGAGAATAACTGATTCATACTTTATGTCAGAGGTCTCATTGCAATTAATTTCAAAGAAAGGAAGTCTGGAAAATATTACAGTTTGCTCGATTATATTGAATATGCCATTCTGTATGGAGAAGTTACCTAGAAATTTAATAAAAATAGTCTTGCCTAAGATTAGTTTTTATGTCCTTTTTTTTTGCCAAGGTTGTTAAGTGAATCACTCTGGCTGTTAAGTGAATCAGGCTGTAAATCTGCTTCCCCCATTTGACTTTGCTTGTTGAAAGCCAGCTAAGATGGTCGGAAATGGTGATCAAATGATCAGAATCAGAATAGAGCTGAAAGTGACCTTGCAGATCTTCTAGTCCAGTGGTTCCCAAAGTGGACGGTACCACCTCCTGGGGGTGGTGGGGTGCCTTGGGGGGGGTGGCTGAGGCAAGGGGGCCAGCAGGGGGGTGCTAAGAGGCAAGGGGGGTGCTGGAGGTGGGCCCTTCGCAGGGTGCAATTCAGGGGTGGGATTCTACTGGTTCATTACTGTTCCCGGTAGTTTGGAGAACCTGTAAAATGGGCCTCTGGCTGGCCCTGCTCCTCTCTGCCCGCTCCTCTGTTCCCTGCCCAGTCAGTCCTTATTGCACATGCGCAACATCGTGCTCATGTGCAACAATCATTGATGGCCACAGTGGCGAGTTGGAGAAGCAGAGCAAGCAAAGCCGCAAGTCAGTAATTTTTACTGCAAAAAGCATCCAGACCCCGTGTGTTTTTTTTCGGTGTGGCTGGACTCCAGCCGCACCGAAAAAAACATGTGGCGGATGGAAGTTTTTTGCAGCGAAAATTACCAACCTCCGGCTTTGCTCTACTTCTCCAATGTGCTACCACCACTGCGTTCTGGGCACCGGCCATGCAGGCTCAGCCCACTGACTGCTGCACCACTCCGTTCAGACTTGCTTGGGCAAGCCCCTCCAGTGCAGCGGGCTCAATGGGGTGGACCTGCGGGGCCGGCACCTAGAATACCGTCGCAACGATGCATTGGAGAAGCAGACCAAAGCTGGAGGTCGGTAATTTTCACTTCAAAAAACCTCCAGCCGCCGCGTGTTTTTTTCGGTGCGGCTGCAGTCCAGGCATACTGAAAAAAACGCGGCGGCTGCAGGCATTTGTGACAAGGGCGATGTGGGCTGGCAGGAAGCCCAGCGACAACAATGGCTCGGCCCTGGCTTGCCTTTCCTGGCAGCCAGCCATGGGAGGAAGGTAAAGTCACGACTGTGGGACGACGAAAGTGGCGGTCGTGGGGGAGGAAACGGGGAGATTAAGGGCCGGAGCCTTTGAAAGGGGAAATGGGGTGATGCAGGATTAGCCCAGGCCTTTGACAGATTAGGCCACGCCTGTCTGGGCAGAAAATAGGTAGATAGGTTAAGGAAGGGATAGAGAGAGGGGAAAGAGAGGGGGGAATGAAAGAAAGAGAGAGAAAAACAGGGAAAAAGAGAAAAAAAGAAAGGGAAAGAGAAAGAAAAAAGGGAAAGAAAGAAAAGGAACAGACAAAGTAAAGAAAGAAAAGGGGAGAGAGAAAGGAAGAGAAAGGAAGAAAAGGGATACACAACGAAAGGGGATGGAAGGAAGGGACAGAAAAAGGGAAAGAAAGAAAAAAAGAAGGAATGAGAAAGAAAAAGAAAGAAAGAAAGAAAGAAAGAAAGAAAGAAAGAAAGAAAGAAAGAAAGAAAGAAAGAAAGAAAGAAAGAAACAGAAAGAGGGAGGGAGGATAAAGTGAATGGGATATGGAGGGAGGGAGAGAAGGAGAGAAAGAGAAGGAAGAGACAAGAAAGAAAAGAAAGAAAAGGGAAAGAAAAAGGGAGAGAGAAAGGAAGAAAAAGGATAGACAAAGAAAGAGGAGGGATGGAGGGAAGGGACAGAAAAAAAGAGAAAGAAAGAAAAAAGGAAAGAAAGGGAAGGAGGAGAAAGTGAATGAGATATCTAGTCCAACCACCTCCTCCAGCAGGGTTAGAAGGTTGTGTGTGTGTGTGTGTGTGTGTGTGTGTGTGTGCATGGCTGTCAAAACAGGTCAAGTAGCTCTGGGTAAGTCAGTCATAAATTAGAACACTTACTTAAGCAACCGGCCATTAAGCGAGGATCACTTATATTTGGTTTGCCAGTCACATGGCCACCTGGCCATGCCCACCCAGTCACATGATCACCAAGCCACAACCATCCAGTCACGTGACCACCAACCCACGCCCACAAATTAGGCCACACCCACAGAACTAGTTGTTAAGAAATTTGAATCCCACCCCTGGATGTGGGGGCACTGAGGATGAGTTTGTAGCAAGGGGGTGGTGGACTGAAAAAGTTTGGGAACCACTGTTCTAGTCCATCCTCCTTTTCAAGCAGGAGATTCTATACCAGTGATGGCGAACCTTTTTGTTGTGGTGTGCAGAAAGCGCGTGCGTGCTGGCACCCACAATGCAATGCGCCCCGCCCCCTGCGCATGCGTACGAAACACCCACTCCCTTACCTGCACTGCACATGTGCGTGCAGTGGGCCCGTTTTTCGCCCTCCAAAGGTTGCAGAGGCTTCCCTTGAGCCCCCGGGAGGGTGAAAACAGCCTCCCCCAGGCTCCAGAGGCCCTCTGGAGACTGAAAACTGGCACTTCTGGTATTTCCGGAAGGCCCATTTTTCGGCCTCCCGAGACTACAGAGGCTTCCCTCGAGCCTCTGGGAGGCCTCAAACGATTCACTGGTATGGACTTTCTATCTGAGGCACTGGTGCTACCAAACCAAACAGTCCCTTGTCTCCTTCCCTTGTCTCCCCGTTGGCTGGATAACACAAAGCTTACAGTCTATTCGAGGCACCTAATAAACCCACGTGAATCTCTGCCCCATTTACATCTCCCACTACCATGCTTTAAGCACCCCTAACATTTATTTATTCCCTTTTTATAGTGTAGTCCCCTGGTTGACTTTTGCAACTGTAACAACCCTTGACTGCAAGTCTAGCTTCAGTTGAGGCTTACTGCTATCTATTTGCCTAGACATAAGAAGATAAGATTTGTAGGTAGTATTTTTTGCAATGTATGCTTTCCCATAAGTCCTTGTGGTTAAACTATCCATATTTGGAGCTGCAGATGTTTCCTGTTACTTAAGATTTGCATTTTTCTGCTGCTCTTGGTCATGCACATGCTTGGTGCAAAAACAACACTTTACTATTTCCCACACTTTCAACATTCGCCCTCAAGATTTTTGTGCTACGGATAACAGCTGTCAGCCACCAACAGGGCAGTGGCACACAGCAGCCCTGTGTGACAGGTTTAACAATTGTGGAGTCTGTGCAGGGTAACTAATATCTCTAGGTTTTGAGTCTCAGTCGGTTGATCAAAGATGGCACCTATTGCCTTCAAATCCAGTTTGGTCTAATGGTGGACAGCTTCTTTTTTTTAGACTGCTGGTGCTTGCAAAAAATTGTGAGGTACAACTTGAAGACATCTGGTAGTTGAGAGGTACCTTTCATTATAAACAGCTTACACTCACTGAAACTCAGCTCCCTTTCTGTCCAAGTGTGTTACACTCTACACCAGAGGTCTTCAAACTTGGCCACTTTAAGACTTGTGGACTTCAACTCCCAGAAGAAACAGACATGGCTGGCTGGAGAATTCTGGGAGTTGAAGTCCACAGGTCTTAAAGTTGCCAAGTTTGGGGATCCCTGCTCTATATTGTAATAATGGAAAGTGACCAAGTTTAATTTGAATTTTTCACTTTCAGTGGTTAACACATCCAATTGTGGGAAGTCCCCCTCCTGCCCAGAGAATGAAATATTTTTAAGTAAGAGGCAGAATATTATATTTCCGCAAAGGACAAATGGAGAAACTTGCTCTTAAAGGTAGAAAGCAGCCCCAATCCTTCTTAATGTGCCTATTCACAAACAAAACAACTTCACCTCCAGATGATGGATTAAGGACAGGACATAACCTTAACTCTATTCATTGACAAAGTGGAAACAATACCAATAAGTCCATTAAGAAAGGTAGGCTAGAGGCAATAGATAACAGGATAAAATCAATTATACATATCTGACAGGATTAGGTTCAGGAAGCTGACAATTAAGACCCACCGCCAGATTTTGCAAAACAAGTAAAGCAAAGCAAAGATTAAAAGCATACAAAGCAAACCTCAAAATTACAAAATACTGTATAAAAATCCTTGCACTCACCAGGCTAATTTGTCAGCTGTCCCAGAACTGCATGCTGTGTGTGGGTGTTGATTCTGCTCATCAATAAACAGACTTTTGAAGAAAGTTAACACCCATCGCTCTTAGAAGAACGAAATATTTTAGGAAATATTAAAAAGCCAGAATGTTATATTTTCCCTAAAGGAGAAACAAACATGTTTCTAAAGACAGAAACTCTGCCCCAAGTAGCAACTAAGGGGCCAACTTTTAGAAATGCAGATTTAGTAATCCATTCAAGACTGGATGAAAACTCCAAGGGAGGCAGCATCTGCGATTAATTACATTTATTAAACAAGATTTTAAAAAAACCCAACTCAATTGCCTGTCTTTATGAGACAAACCAATTCAAATCAAATGATAAAATACACAAAACAAGCCTCTAAATTACAAAATGCTGTAGAGCAAACTGTATAAAAATCCATGTGCTCATCAAAACAAGTGGTCAGTTACCCAGAATCAAATGTGCTTGGTGGTTCTGCCTCACCATTAAACCATCCTTCCAAGAAGCCTCCATGTTTCCCAGTGTCTTTCTCCCCACTTGGAACTGAACCCAGATGGACATTTCTTCCAACATTTTCTTTCTCAAGCAGCCTCTATTTTATTCCCTGCTTGCATCTGGACTTGGATTTTTCTTCCAACGCCCTGAATGTGACCCTGTGGTTGGTTTGTGATTTTTCTGTTTAGTTCTGCATTTGATGTTCTGCAAAGATATTATGACCGATAATTACAGTAAAGGGGAGTCTCTAAAGTTATTGCTCTGATTTAAACAAAGATGGTTTGTACCTGGGATATATACACTTATTTCCATAGACAGGTTGGCGGGAGCCTCAGTTGGATTCTGTTTTCCCAGTGCAAAAGGGGCAGCAAATCACACTGGAACAAGGAAAGCAACTCCCCCGCCCCCCCTCAGCTGTATAATTCTGCAGAAATAGAAAACCTCATGCTTGGGACAGAGGCCGACATCAAGATCTGAGTAAAAATTACCTGAGGTATTTATATTAAAAAGTTTCTTCGCTATTTACAACATGTCAGCCTCAGTGATTTCTTTCACAAGGTAATCAGATAATCAGAGTTGGAAGGGACCTTGTAGGTCATCTAGTTTGTGTTCACGTTTGGTTGCTTGCATTTGTCATTTGTCAAGATTATATTTAGTACAAGATTACGCACAGCGAAACCTTCCTAAATCTCATTGTCAGAGATTTCCTGCTGTGTACTTGTGATCGGTTTGTCTGTTTCAGAAGAAAGCCAGAACAGAGAAAGTATAGGCAATCTGGGGGGAAATGTAATCGGTTCTAACTTTTGATGGCTTGTTTCTAACCTAGTTTGATTAATTCCTGACTGAGTTGGTATTTAAAACATTAATTGACAAAAACTTTTATGAATGGGATTCCTTTCCTATAGTAGTTACTGCTTTTACTGTTCTCTCTATGGTTTAAAGGGGATTTTCCCTCTTTGAAGGATTCTATTATTTTACGTTCTTCATTGTTTTATATTCTTAAACTGTCATCGTTGTCAGACAGATTTAATTCTGTAAACCTCTACCACTCTTTCCTGACACTTTCTTTCTTTCTTTCTTTCTCTTTCTTCTTTCTTTCTTTCTTTCTTTCTTTCTTTCTTTCTTTCTTTCTTTCTTTCTTTCTTTCTTTCTTTCTTTCTTTCTTTCTTTCTTTCTCTCTCTTTCTTTCTTCCTTCCTTCCTTCCTTCCTTCCTTCCTTCTTTCTTTCTTTCTTTCTTTCTTTCTTTCTTTCTTTCTTTCTTTCTTTCTTTCTTTCTTTCTTTCTTTCTTTCTTTCTTTCTTTCTCTCTCTCTCTCTCTCTTTCTTTCTTTCTTTCTTTCTTTCTTTCTTTTCTTTCTCTCGCTTTCTCGCTTTCTTTCTCTCTCCTTTCCCTTCCCCCCTCCTTTCCTCCTTCTTTTTCTCCCTTCATCTCCCTCTTCCTCTCTCCCCCTCCCTCTCTCCCTCTTGCCTCCCCCTCTCCATCATTGTCAATTGTATTAAGCTGTTTTAGAGGTCTAACGGTGGGGACTTCCCAGTTTTGATATGATTACAGTGTTAGATATTATAGAATGGCCAGAACAGATGGCGAAACAAAACCACTTTATATTTAAATATCTTTGTGGTTTCATAAAGAAGGAACTTCCATGTCATGGAACTTGTTTTCTGCGGTACTAATACTACATACTTCTCTCCAAATTTCACCATGGTAGGGCAGTGCTTGCCAACAACTGATAAATTCTGGTTGAGTTTTCCCTGCTTTCTTCTTCTAAAAACAGTTACAAGGATGAAAGAGACCAGATCTGTAGACAGTCAATATCTAAGAGTAAGAGAGATTATTTGATGGAAATAAGCAGAAAAGCATTACCTAGGCAAGAGAGGCTGAAATATATTTTAAGTCCAGAGCAATGAGATTATATTCAGAAATATCTCAGGGAGACACCTCCTTAAGTCACTGCAGTATAAGGGGGAAGATGTATACCAGGGATCCCCAACTGTAATGACCCGGGGCGAGGCACAAAGGCAACACAGTCAGATAATCAGTAGGAGTCCCTTTATTAGCTCCAACTTTGCCCCCAATGTCCTGGTTACCTTCTGGATGGAGAAAAACTCTCCCAGGAACAGCCTTTAGCTGCAGAGAATTAAGTCCAAAACGTGGTCAACAAAAACTGTAACTATAAGACCAATCAAGGCAAGATGAGGTAATGAGTCTGGCAAGGCAGAAGCAAGAATTTCAGATGTGAAGGCACGGCAATAACTCAACACAGTTGGGAAGACACCAGGAACACAGATAATCAAAGTCAACACAAGATAAACTCAGGCTTGTTCCCAGCAGCTGCCGTACTCAGCATTCATTTCTTTTAAACTCTCTTCCCAGGTGTGGCTAATGAAGGGAATCAGGGCCCTTTCCTCCCCCGCAAGCCACACAACTCACATTGCTCTCTTCTCTGTTCCTCCCTGCCTGCCCTAGGATGAAGAGAGGGTGGGCTTGGGTCTTCCTCTGAACTCCCTCTCCCTTGTTCTATCTCTTCCCTGCTCTGCCCAACCGGACTTTCCCCTTCCCCAGTTTCCTCCACAGCCAATGGAGCCACACTCCCACTCCCTATCAGCTGTTCTTCTTCCTCCTCGGATTCCAACTCTGACAGTGGCATGACACCATCCTGTGGGCCACAGTCCACTAGTAGGCCGTGAGGGGTTTGCAACCAGGCGAGGGAAACAGCAGTGATTCATTTAACAAATGTGGCAAGAAAGGTTGTAAAATGGTGCAAAACTCACTTAACAACTATCTTGGTTACCAATGGAAATTTTGGGTTCAGTTGTGGTCATAAGTCAAGGACTATCTGTATAAGAGGTGAAAGTTGCATTTCTAATACACCCAAAGAGCACAAGGTTGTGGAAAGTTCATTTAACAATGTCAGGGTGGTAAACAATAATGTCTTCTGCTCCACTCAAGATGCACTCTTTTATTTTAACTTTTACCTGTAACCTTACCTGTCCTCGCCAGCCTACCTATTAGACAAGAAGCAAAAATTAAGTCAAAGAAACCTAAACACATTGGTGTCACAAGATGAGTGGCACAAAACAGCCCGATTGCCAAAACAGGATGTGTGCATTTTTTTTCCTGTCTTGGCCTTTGTTTGAAGCTTCTCTCCAGAAAAAAAAATAGAATTCAGTCAGAAAAAAAAAGATGTATAGATAGTTCTCAGCTTATGACCACAATTGTGACAGGAATTTTAGTCGCTAAGCAATGTGGTCATTACCACCCTTTTACATTGCTAAGCAATGTGGTCATTACCACCAATTTTACCACCCTTTTTATCATGGTTGTTAAGTGAACCATGTGATCATTAAGCAAAACTATTTACTTTGTCAGGAGCCGGTTGAGAAGGTTGCAAATTGTGATTGTGAGACCATAGAATATTGTAACCATTGTAAATATGACTTGATTGCCAAGTGCCCAAAACACAATCACATGATTGTGGGGATGCTGTAACGGTCATAACTATGAGGATAGGTCATCATAAGCCACTTTTTTCCAGCTCCATTGTAACTTTGAACTGTAATTAAATGAGTGGTTACAATTCAAGGACTACCTGTAAGTTATTTGGTGTTTTACTACAATCAAATCTAGTTAAATGTTTAGTCTTTGCCCATGTATATCTTATTCTTTCCCCTTTTGCAAAGTGAAAATTACAATTAGACAGATTTTTTTTTGCAAATCTCTGGTGACTGTGCTCAAAATTAGGGAGCATTGCAGGCAGCTTCAGATTTTCACCCTCCCTCAGGGGTATCACTTTGGGCTAAAACATCAGTGGAGCCTTCACATTTTTTTCTAGTAGCAGAGAGAAGCTATTGGAGATGGAAAATTATTCCCTTTTTCTGTCATCTTGTGGTTCTTTTTAAGCAATCTTGCTAACAATGCAAACTCAAATTTAGTTTTAAAAAGAGTTTAAAGAAAACACGCATCCGGAGAAGCTAATTCTAGAGATCAAATTTGCTTGACTTTGACATTATATAAAAGGAACGGAAAGTTGATTTTCGTGAGAAAAAAAGGTTCGCTGGCAGCAGGACCGGATGGCTGAGGTCTCGGAGAGCGAGGACTCAGATGAGGGGCCTGCGTGTGATGCAAGGATGTGGTTAGGGTTAGGACCATCAGGGAGTGGAATGCTGCTCTCTGGAGTGTGGAGGCTGGCAGCAGTGATGAAAAAGCCCCTGAGGAACCCATGCCCAGTGCATGCAGGGCTGCTCGAAGGAAAAAACAGCGGCAGCAGCATGGGTGACTCGGGAGTAAGGCTACAAGGTAATGGCCCCTCCCTGAGAAGATAAAAGCCAGCTGAGAAACTGCAGTTCTTTGCAGAAGGCAAAGAGGTTTGATACTCGAGCCTGGTGGACGTCCAAATGGGTGTTTGGAGACTTTTTGATTTATTGTTTAGGAACTTTATCTGTTGTTCTTGGCAGCCTTGCAAAAACTTGGCAAGGCTCTTTCTTATCCGAACTAATTAGTTGGAAGCAGCCTTTTATCTGTGAAGAAACAGGATTCCTAAATGAAACAGTAAAAGGTTGTGCTGTTACCTTTGTCTTGTGTTTACTCTCTTGGAACCAGGTTTGGGTTAGAACACCTTGTTTCCGAAAAGCAAGGATGAAAATTTAGGATCTGTGGTGTTTATTAAGGTCTCGTTTAGAATCTATGGGGGTTTATTAAGGTGTGTTAAGAGAGGCGGTTTGATGAAAATAACCTGCGAGTCTTAACCAACACCCCAACAACCAACATTTTGCTTCTATGGTTTAGGATTTCTTATGGTTGTAAATATGAAAGGATGCTTCTGTTGTGGATCCTCTGGGACAGGGGTGTCAAGGCCCAAGGGCTGGATCTGGCCTGTGGGGAGCTTAGATCTGGTTGGTGGGGCCGCCCTGAAACAGTGAAGGACTGGCCCGCAGGGCCTGTTAGGAATATGAGTCACCTAACAGGTATTTGGGTTAGAAATCTATAAACCAGGACAAACATTTTAAAACTGTATCTTTAAGAAAATGCAAAACTGTAATTAGGTGTGGTTTCTCAAACGGCCATAAGATGGAGCCAGAAACCTGGTTTGTTTAGTCTTAGTCTCAGAAGAGAGTGTGAGTGTATCTTTGTTTCCTTCTGTTGGAAAGTATTGCCGTTCCTCCATTTTTTCCTAATTGACTGTATTTCTGGATTTAATGTAAGTCTGTTACTGAACTGTTTTTTGACACTGGACTTTGATATTTGGATTATCCCTGGATTGAAAACTGACTGATTTAACTTGTGAATGACTTTGGATTGCTTATTTTGGACTTTGCTTAAACCTTTCTGGAAGTAAAAACCTACATTTACTGTACAGTGTATCTGTGTGCTCTGTGTGTATTATTCCAACACTACTGTCTATACGTCTCCCTGTATGCGCTCATTTTCCTAACGGGGAATTACCTCAACAGGGCCTTTGCCAGTAAACAGAGCTCGGGAGGACTGCAGGTCTATTTTCAATGGCAGAGGGTTGCAGGAGGCTGTCACGGCCAAAAACGAAGTTCGGGAGCCCGTTTTGCTGGCAGAATGCTCAGGCTGCCATAGCAGAGGTGGTATTCACCAGGTTCTGACCAGTTCTGGAGAACCGGTAGTGGAAATTTTGAGTAGTTCGGAGAACCAGTGAATACCACCTCTGACTGGCCCCGCCCCCATCTATTCTCTGTCTCCCGAGTCCCAGCTGATTGGCTGGTCTTCTTTGGTTGCCCTGCACAGGAGAACAGAGCTGGAAAGCAGGTTAGTGGGGTGGGGAGGGAATGGGGATTTTGCAGTATCCTTCCCCTGCCACGCCCACCAAGCCACACCCACCAAACCAGGCCCACAGAACCAGTAGTAAATTTTTGAATCCTACCACTGCGCCGCAGATGCCCCCAACACAAGTGATGTGGAGCTGGCCACGCCCCCCCAGGGCAAACATAACCCTGATGTGGCCCTCAATTAAATCGAGTTTGACACCCTTGCTCTATGACAATGAGATCCACGTCCCAGACAGAATAAGAGATCTCAATACAGGTAGTCCTCAACTTATGACTGATTGCTTAGCAGCAGTTTGAAGCTACGACTGACCCAAAAAAGATGACTTCAACCCAATTTAGAAGTTCCAACAGTCAGGTCCCTTCTTCAGGCAGTCAGCACCATGGTTGCGTTTAGTTTATGGCAAAACTGCACCCCTAGCAAAGCATCGGTTTGCTTAATGACCATGGGATTTGCTTTACGAGTGCTGCGTTCACTTAATGACAACCATAAAAAAGGTGATCAAATTAAGGTTGGTCATGGGTCCGACCCATTTTACGACTATTATGACACACAATCGTAATGGACAGACTCATCGTCAGATTTTCTTTTGAGTAAATCAAACCAGCTGCAGAATAGAAATTAAGAGATGTTGCTGTTATGGGTTTAGATTTAGGGAACAAGGTATTTGGCAAAAAAAAGAAAAAAAGAAACAGGCTTTTGGTTCTCTAATTTCCATACTTTTGTTTCAGCAACCAACTTTAGAAGGGAGAAAAAGTATGTTGATAGAACAACTGAGTGTATTAATTTACACCTGAAATCTATCACACTCCACTACATATGATGTTCAAATTTGTTATCCTGTCCTGTTCTTCTTATACATCGGAATAGCTTTTCTCCTTTGTGCATCAAAATGATAATTCTGTCATTTTATCTTGAGCCAAAGAATTCTGGGAGTTTCCTAATTCCCTTGTACAGGTAAGAACCTAAAAATATAAGGGAATGGCACCAAATAAAAATACAATCCTATGCACAGGAACTTGGGAACATTTTTGAACACACAGTACTATTGTGGGCTTTCCTTCTGAACATCCGGTCAACGCATCTGAAAGAACCTGAAAAAACAGAGATAGTCCTAAATGATACTGGTGCTGGACAAACCTCTTTAATTCTGACAACATCATATAAAGCTACTTTGTGGGGGAATAAAAGTTATTGGCTGGATTTTGATTTAGCATATTTGCATTCACTCAATGATTGGTGTTTGTAAATCACATCCTGTTAACACATATTGTGTTAATCCAGTAATTGTGGTTTATTCAAAAATCTAGCTCCATTTTACTTTAGCATGCTTGAATCCTATTGGCAAGAATAAAACTCTAACTCTAATTCATAGTGTTTTCCCAGTGCAGAGCTGAGTTTAAAGCTTGAGGTATTTTGAACTACTCTGCTCTTTAGGAAATGATACTTAATTCCTGCAGTATCCAACATCAAACTTGCGCTGAAGGTAGTGCTGAAGGTATGTATGTTAAGTACAGCTAACAATTAGGTGTGAAGTTCTTCTGTGCATTTCCTGCCTTTGATTACTTTTCTATGTGGCAACAGAATGCAGATTAATCTTCTTTTTCCCCATATGGTTCACCTGGAGGCAGTTACCTTGTCTTGTAATTACTTTCTTGTAATTCCTTTCAACTGAATGCCAGAAAAAATATATCAAAGTGTGCCATTACAATTGGACCAGAATATATACTGTACTCCAATGATTTATATCAGATTCCAAGATCTACTGGCTAGAGTCACAAGCAATTTCTTTGCCCGTATTTCATCACTGCTTTAATTAGTGTAGGTCAGGTAAATACAGGTAGTTCTCAACTTACAATAAGTAAATGCTAGCTACCTGCAAACCACATTGTTAATCAGTCATGTGACCACGGGATGATGTAAACAGCTGCAAATACAAACAGGTTCTTGCCAAGTGCCCAAAACCAATCACATAACCACGGGAGAGGGGGGGCAAAGGGGAGGCGGCTGTTGCAGGCATTTGTTTTTTTTAAAAAAAGGGGGGGGGGGGGGAGGGGGGGCCCCCTTTTGTATTGATTTGTTTTTCCTTTTTTTTTTTTTTTCGCCCGCCTCCCTTCCCCCCCCCCCCCCCCCCCCCCCCCTTGTTTTTTTCTTCTCCCTGGGGTCTTTCTTAAAAATTGAATTTTTTTTTTTTGGAAAAATATTATTTTTGCTGTTGGAACTTTGAATCTGGATCATAAATCGAGCACTGCCTATGTAATAAGGTATGTCTATGGAGACTTTTCAGGTCATGGTTGCCCCAAAGTACTTTCTTTTTTTTCAAAAGGCAACCAGATTTTCCTTTTCCTTGAAGACGTTTTGCTTCTCATCCAAGAAGCTGCTTCAGTTCTGATTGAATGGTGGAGGATGGCAGGATTTATATTCCTTGCAGTCACCTGGTTGTTAGCACTCTCTCTGAGAGTCGTGGAGGCCATTTGGAGTTTTATCTGTACCCTCGGGGTCATCTGAATAGTGCAAATGGGTGTGCAACCTTCTAGGAACTGCTGAAAGAGCGGTGTTCTAAACAGGAGATAGGTGGTGTCGTCTCCCTCTCCCTCTGTTGAGAGACAGCTCTTAATACAATCTTAATACAGAGGGCCTCTTTGACCCCTCTTTCAAGCCAAAGTCTGAACTGCTGGTTCCACAGCCATTTGCACTATTCAGGTGACCTTGAGGGCACAGATAAATTTCCAAGCGGCCTCAATGACTTTCAGAAAGAGTGCTAACGACCAGATGACTGGAAGGAATATTAAATCCTTCCATCCTCCACCATTCAGTCAGAACCGAAGAAGCTTCTTGGATGCGAAGCGAAACATCTTCAAGGAAAACCAAAGTCTAGTTGCCTTTTGAAAAAGCACCTTTGGGACTGCCTACATAATATTTCAGTCTACTTGGATAATATGCATCTGTTAGATAAATGCCAAGTCTTATATTTTAATGCTTAACACAGCTTTTAAACAATAATTTATTTTTTTGGTAAAGACCAATAAAAATGCAGGAAATGAAGTATCCAGATACCAAGTAACTGCTCAATTTCCATCCCATCTTTATTGGAGCAACTGTATCCGAAGAGATTGGAATTTCAATTTTCACAACACACAAACATTCACAAAGTTACATAGCAACCAAAATTTTAATATAAAACTTAAACACGTTCATCTCTTTAAATTACAGCTTAAAATAATGTTCAGGCTGTGCCACTATCACGGTTCTTAAGAGCAACAAGTAGAACCAAAGCCAGAAGTTCAATTTCCTAGGTTTATTTCATTTTTTTTTAGAAAAAAAAAAACATCCAAAGAACGGGTGTGGGGGAGAAGTTGAAAGTCTACTGAGCCATTTGAGCTTCCATCGCCTGTGCTGTCCATTCCGGGGCGGTCTGACTTATCTTCTCCAGAAGATTGTTAACTTGGAAACAGAGTGACTGGATCTGTTTGTCCCATGTTGGTAAGGCTTCCCGTGCTAAAACAAAAAAAGTACATAAAATAAGCAACAGCAGCATTTTCATTCTTGTAACCTTCATTCTGATAAACACAGTTTATTATATATGACAAGCATTAGCAAATATTCTGCGTAATTCAGAACATGAAATTTACAGCACTTCCACTGTATGTAGACTGCCACCTGGAGGTTGAAGGAAGAATCATTGACAGGTTTTACAGCACAAATGCAAGATCTGTATTAAGGCAATTATTTATTAAATCACCTAGAGCCTGGGTATCAAACTTGCTGCATCACATTGATGTCACATGTCATATTATGACTTTTTTGACTCCCCGGAGCTGGGGTGGGTGTGGCCTGCCCGTGATGCATCCAGCCCACGGGCCGCCAGTTTGACACCTATAACCTAGAGGTTTAGAAAATGGACTTTTTCAAACTTCCATTATTTCCAAAAGAACTTTCAGGCAAGTTGTTTATCTCTACTCCAAGTTATAGCCTTACATAAAATGATGTACAGATGCTTAATTATTTACAGGTAGTCCTCACTTAATTGCTTAGAGACTGTTTGGAGTTATGACAGATTCCCCCAAAAGGTACTTATGACCCAGATTCCGAGTTCTGATGTCCGCCCAATACTGTGGTCTCATGACTGCATTTTGGCGCTTGGCAACTGGTCCACATTTAGGGCCGTCTGCAGCATCTCATGGTCAAGTGAATGTAATTTACGACTTCTTTTGCTGGAAACGGGTGTTTGCTTTCAGTTTCCAACAAAAAAAACCCCCGTCCATTGCAAACAGTAGATTTGCCTAACAACCGAGGCGTTTGCTTAACAACTCTCACAAAATTGGAACAGTCACATGATGACCTGCTTAACAACTGGCATGACTTCTGGGTTCAATTACAGTCATATGTTGAGACCTACCTGTATCTTTAACACAAGAGTTTAGCAAGCTGGTAAACCCTATTGCCTTCTACTGTTTGGTGTGGCAGAGAGATGTTCCTTCTGCCCACGAGGAAAGTGCTGGTTTTCTTCCGCAAACAATGCGGAAGTGTGTTGGAATAGGCTGTCTCCATGTTTGGCCACCTGCTCCACTGAATGCAAAAAAAACTTCTAAGTGCATAGGCTGATGGGGGAGGAATCATCAGCTGCTCACATATTCATCTTGAGGAAATTTAGCTGGTTGGACTAAAACAGCCCCCTGTAGCCAAACTTACTTTCAAAGTGGACTATTCCATCTATTTGATCAATAAAGCCATTCATGCGCCCCTCGGTTATCATCTGGGAGGCTATCTTTTCTGCCTGAAAAACAAAACCAGTGGCACATCAGCTTCACTTGACCCAAACAGGCCAGACCTGATACAGTTTTTATGACATGTATGTGAAGGGATCTAATTTACTGAAAGTTTTTAAGAAGAGATTGGACCACCATTTGTCTGAAATGGTATAAGGTTCCTGCCAAAGCAGCGGGTTGGATTTGAAGACCTCCAAGTCCCCTTCCAACTCTGTTATTGTTAATTTCTGTTCTTTTCTTTTTCATCCTTCCAGAGACTTAGTATTGTGGGGGGAAAGTGGCAGGAGGCAGCTCTGTTTCTCAACTTCAGCAACTTTAAGATGTGCGGACTTCAATTCCCATAATTCCCCAGCCAGTACATTTAAGCTTCTGAAGTTCAGATGGTGCTGGTCTTTACCATCTTGAGCTCCTCAATGAAAGGTGGAATACAGAACTAAAACATCAGCGAACAATCCAAGCAAGTCCCAAGATTAATCTCAGGACATCTGAGTGGGTCTGTGTGAGTCTTACATTACAGTGTGATTTAAGTGTTAGAAGAATTATGCAACTGTTTGCTGATAAGTAACAGAGCCAATGAATAAGATTGTTACATTCAAACATTAAAAATGGGAACTTGAAAACTAGACTGAAATACTTTTTCCAAAATATGGGAAGTATGCTTGGAAAATATGGAAAAAAACATCTCATACTATATCATTCCAAATTATAGTAATATTGCAAGAATACTACTACATTGTGTGTCTTTTTTGTCTTTGTATTTCTTGTAGTATGTCCAAAGACCAGTTTTCCCTCAGTTTTGTCAGTTTTTAAAATCAGTTCAATCTTTGCAATTTCTTACATAAACTCAACCATAATGCTGTTTTCATCACCTGACTCTCAAAAATTTAGCATTACAATTTGCAATTTAGCAAAAGAATGAATGAATCACCAAAATATGTATACCTTGGCTGCAGGTATTTCTAACAAAGCTCCCAGTTCTTCAAAGGTAATGTTGTTATATAGTTTGCTTGCAGATAACAAATTATGTTCAATGACAGCTCTGTCCAAAATACTAGAACCTGAGGAGAAAAAAAAATCTATTGATTAGCTACATGTTTAGCTACAAAACATGTAAATATACATAATGCATACAATACATATGCTATTATATATGCATATGTATTTTCTGAATGCTGTTCCATATAAGAAAAAAATAGAAAAGAACAGGTGAACATTACTACAGTGAAACTTCTTTTTTTTTAAAAAAAAAACAAGTTTTATTAATTTCAACAACAAACAAATCATTACATATTTAAATCTTTTCCTGTCTTTCTACAGAAATTTCCCCAATATTCTCATAAAACACAAACAAACACAAACAAACATATAAAAAATCTTTTAGTAAAGTACCTTGGCCCCAGTTACCTCTCTTTGTATGGGCAGCGCATTTCACTCTTCACAATTCTATCTTATTTAATCCATCTTAATTAAATCATTATATTTATATCTTTTGCCCATTCATTATCCCTCTATCTCTTCTTATAATAAAAAGAATTTCTCCTGAAATCACTAATCAGAGTATGATGCCTTTCTATCCTCCCCCTAAGTTAGTAAAATTAACATTCAACATAACAAATATCCAATTCGGTTCTGCTTGGTACATTCTATCCACCAAAAATGTTTAAATACATTGTGTCCTCCTTTCCTTCAATATTTTATTACATTTTAAAAATCAATCATTATTAAAGACTTCAACATTTTAATTTCTTATTAAATCTTAAACCATTCTAATTTACTATTTCAAATATAAATGTTACAATACCATCTTCTGTACCTAGCAGAATCTTTCTTACAGAGTTTATATTTCATCCTTTGTCTCTAAAAAAATTCCTCTTCTCCCATCCAATTTTAAAACTTTGAGGCTTTTCTCCGCCTTTCCCCTTTCTTTCTTCCCCACCAAATCTTCCTACCCCCTTCTTCTTCTAACCTCTGCCTTGCTGGGATCCCTTCTCTGTTGTGTTCCCTTTTTCTCTTGTTTGCTATCATTATATTTACTTTGCATCATATTTTCTCTTTCTCAAATGTTTTTAGATCTTAAGTCCTTCATTTTCCTTGCTCTCTTCCTTCCTTCTTTCTTAGATAAGTTTTGGGATTCAATAAAGATGGCGTCTTCATCTTTTTCTTGTTGTTGTTCTTCTGTTTCCATCTGTTTCATTGTCTGTTGGTAATTAACCAGCGCCATTTCTAGAAATAGAAAAGCTTTTTCCATACCATCTTTGCAGGCTGCTTTTGTTTGCTCATATTCATCCCTCAGGTCCTCAAAAGGAAAAGCCATTATAAATAAATCTTTTCTTTTCTTTATTCCTCTTTCTTCTTACACCAACCAAATATTCCGAGAGAAAGGTAAAACAATCCCAAAGTCCACAATCCTCAATAAATCCAAGCAAGCCAAAATTCCCCTTCCTCTTCCAGGGGTGGTATCAAAAAAAAAAAAAAAAGAGAGTCCAGATCTATATTTTAAAGCCTTATTAAAATTATGTTTCTGTCCTCAAATCTTCAAGGCATCTCCTCCAACAAGATCCAGATTTATATATTTTCTTTGTCCTCTCCCTTCCGGCTTAATTCCGTCGGGAGGGAGAGTAAACTCCTTTCAGCACCTCAAAATTGCCGCTTTTTTCTCTTGTGGAAAAATCATCAAAAAACCATCTTTTCCAGGAATTAAATTAGATAAACCTCAAAGCCCTGGGTTTCACCAAGAAGAACTTTCACTTTAAATAACTTTCTCTTCTTCCTCCTGCGCATGACTTGCCCGGCTGCCGACTTCTTTGTGGCGGCCATTACGGACCATTGCCCAGCTGCACGATCCTGGTAAAAGGGGTTCTGCCGGCCAGGAGGGGTCTGCAACACCCCCAGACCCTTCCTCCGGATCCCCCTTACCTTCAGCTACCCCTGCAGGGCAGCCTTGCTCGCACCGTCCGGATCGAACCCCAAAAGCCTAGCGACGGCAGATCGCGCTAACAGCTTAATCCCTACCCTCAGCGAAAACCGACAAACCCAGAAACCCACTACAGTGAAACTTCTAATTAACAGTTCATTTGAGAAGATGGGAGTCCGTTAAATCCAAATGTCTGTTAAATCTGAATGACAGATTTTCATCAATTTGTAGAAGAGACAGAGCTCAAGGGAGGGATCAGCTGAGTCATTCCCAACAGGCCCTGAATCCTATTGTCTCAGCTGAGTTGGCTGAGAGGTCTTAACTCTGACAAAGGCCATGTTCTCAGCTCCTGTTGACCCAGCAGTTTGAAAGCAGGTGGCCATGAGTTGATAAATGGACACCACTTCAATGGGCAGCTTTACAGGGACATGAAAGGAGCCCCCCAACCAAGTGCCCCCCAATTAGGGGACACCTGGTTGGGGGGCTTTCATGTTGGTTGGTGGCTTGGTGCTTCCAACACAAGAGTGAGAGAATGACTGGAATGTAATATGCAGTCCTGATTCTTCATGCCGGACAATTTATGCCATTAGCATAAGTGGCATTATTTGCAATAAAACCTCAACGTAATGAACAAAGTCCTTGACTTATGATTTTAAGCAATGGAGATTATTATTTATGCTGCTCAGCTGAGCTGAAATCCTCTACTACTTACAAAAGGCATGTTCTACCTTTTCTGAGTGACCAAAAGTTCTACTGTTTAACCCAGGGGTCTGCAACCTTAAACACTCAAAAGAGCTATTTGGACCCGTTTCCCACAGAAATGAAAACACTGGGAGCCAGTAATTTAGCAACCACTCCCACCCAATCACCTCCTGCTCTGGAATATGGAGAGAGTCTCCATCTCCCGCCACCACCCTTATCTTCTCAGGCCAGGCGAGGAGTGACAGGGAGGGGAGGGGCAGGGCCGGCCAATGGTGGGATCAGCCAACAGGGAGCCGCAGCAGAGGGCCAAAAGAGCCGCATGTGGCTCCAGAGCCACAGGTTGCAGACCCCTGGTTTAACCCAAAGATACTGACCACTGATCCAGAGCAGTATCTGTTCTTTGGCCCTCCTCACTTATTACTGCTGCTGCTAACCCATTTAAGAGACTTATTAGGGCTACAAATTAGATCTCTCCACAATGGGATATCCTTGTTTAATAACATGCCTTCCCTTTTCTCTTCCATCACTGAAGCTACAGCAGACATTCAGAAGGGAGGGCTCTGATCAGCATAGGCAATGCCAACAGCAGCTTTGACTCCCCCTTACCCTGAAAGGGCATCTAATACAGAATTAAAATAATGAAATTAACTTGCATAAAATTGTGCGCGCAAATGAGATACAACGTAAAAACAAAAGCATATGGAAAGGTAACCATAATTCTAACCCTTGCTGACTTGCACAGAATCTGTTCCAAAATAATTTTTATCGAGAACTAAGGTCAACAACATTGGACGGAGAGTAATATTGCCTATAAAACTAACATGCCATAACACAGAGAGATGAGCAACAGCTATAACAAATGGAAGATCTGAATACACAGCTTGGAACGCAAAAAAAAAAAAAAAAAAAGGATTTTTAGGAAAGGAATTAGGGAGGCAGGCTAAGAACCAGTTAAGAGCAGGACAAATTGAAACCAAAGTCAGAAATCAGGCGTGACCAGTTCCTCTTTGACCTATTTCAAATATAACTCTGACATTCAAAAGAAATAAATCCACTGAAAAGCACGGAACATTCTGAGCAGGCATTATAGAAGACTTCATAATCCTTTCAAAGCATGCCAAACAACCATCCCTGCCCCCAGAATTTTCTCTTCTATAAGACAGACCAGTCAGTCATGTACTTCTATTCCTTTGCCACGTCTATCCTATTTTTCATATAGGTAAGCATGAGAACAAAAAATACAGAATTTTTCTTTCCGGATACATCACCTACTTTTTGTTAGCCTTCATGACCCTGCAGCTTTGTCATTTAGGATAGAATCCCAGTTTGTGTCTGATAATCAGTTTGGGATTCATTTGAATTTAACACATGTCCTCAATACAAGACATCAATGTACAACATTCCCCAAGTTCTCAGTGAGCAACTATGTTCATTTTGTAAGTGAAGAAATGAAAAAGAAACATGTTTTGTATGTATATTCAATGTTTCAAATATGATGCACCATACTAGGCAGAGTACCGTCAGCTGTTGTTGCTTTCTGATGAGGCATGAGCATCGCGGCGAACTCTTGCAACTGGTTTCCCCTTATAATCCTGTCAAGGTACATTTTCTCCAAAATGCCATAGGCTGCAAGCTGCTGGCATCTTTCATCCTTGAAGAGGGTAGCTAACATTCGGGAACGCTGCTGTCCTGAAACACGGTAAGAATAACGTTAACGGCTCCAACCCAGATACAGTGTGTGAAATCTGCATATTTTTTTTTAACCCACTTCAAACAGTCAGTAAATGAACTGTTGTAAATCAAGGATTACCTGTATTTAGTTTTTAATTTATTTTTAATCCCCTTTATTATTTTTATAAATAATTCAAGATGGCGAATATGGAGAAATGTGTGCTATTAATCATGGTTTTGCTACTTCAATCGATTTATTACAATCAAGACCCAAATATACAACAAAATACAAATATTACAAGTCCAATTACACTATGCAGTAGTCATAAATGCATTCAACGATGATTTACTAACACATTAATAATTTATACTTTCCTAATTAATTCACAAGTTGGGTCCCTAATCTAACAGCCATCACCAAAAATGATTGGCTGTAGCAAGAGTCATCTTTGAATCTCTGCCAGGCAACGTCCTTTTAACACATTCCAAATAAGATCAGCCTGGTAGTTTTGAAACTACAGTTAGAACAATTAATCAGTGGAATGGTTTGCTTTCAGAAGCTGTGGGTGCTCTATCATTGGAGGTTTTCAAGAAGAGATTGGACATTTGTCTGGAATGGTATAGGATCTCTTGCTTGTGCAGGGGGGGGGGGGGTTGGACTAGAAGACCTCCAAAGTCCTTCCAATTCCGTGAACTGAAGTCTTCTGAAAATAGCACTATGCACTGTATATATTTAAAAGATTCGAATAAAGCAGAGTTAAATCTTCACATGTCATTTTACCTGCTGAGGCTAAAATCGTACAATGCAAGGCATGCTTCAGGGCTTCGAGCCGCTCACTTTCATGGACTATGCTTTTATACGAAAGCTCGTTATATCTTTGGGCAGCTTCAATGAATTTCCTTCTGTAATCAAGAACGCGAGCATAGCATACCTGGAACAAGGAAAACCATATAACTAAAAATAGTTTTGGCTGCCAAAATTTCTCATGTTGCAGAATAGCATTTCAACAGCAATCAAATCTATCGGTGCTATTTTTAAAACAAAAGTTAAATTGAACAACTACAATTAATTGAACAGTTTGGATATTATGAAATATATCTCTCCGAGGATGCTGCAGCTGTCATTTAACTCATCAATTCAGAGCAGCATAAGAGACTGTGGAAATAAAATTTGTCAGCTGGACATTTTGTGAACCTTTGTTTCTACATATCAGCTCTACCTCTAATAATAATAATAATAATAATAATAATAATAATAATAATAATAATAATAATAATAATAATAATAATAATTGCTGTTGTTGTTATTGTTATTGTTGTTATTATAAACTTTTATTAATTAAACATGAAACTCAGTCAACTGAACATTTAAAAATGTATCACAGATATCATTGACTGGCTCTGATGGTTGATACGGGTTGCTGCCAGCATCCTAGGTATTAACCAAGTATCATCATCATCATCATCATTTCAGTGCTGAGTGAAGGAATATGGATCACTGGACAATTTTAAATCTAGAAGATATTTCTCAATATCCTGTTGATACAGTTCATGCTCTTATACCTACCAGTTAAAAGTATTTTGTTTAACACAACAGACCACCATGAGAACATATTACACAAGAATAAGTCATAACTTTGCATGCAAGAAGTGATGAAGATTAGTAGTTTTGTTATAATCTAGCTGTCAGGATTCTGGCAGTTGCCCTAATTAAATCATGAGCCTCGAGCTAAACTTCAAAACCTGTAATGAATTTATTAGGAGGGAACATGTCAGCAGGACCTGGTTGAAGCTGATTCTGAGACACGTAATTCACTGTCACCCTTGAACCTGGTTTCCCCCCACCTCTTTGGGTGCATCATAATTCATATTCTCCAACAAACATGTTCATAGCCAAGAGTCATTAATCATGTTCTCCAATTAGAGATTTGCGGGGCAGAAACTCCAGTTGCCTAGTTATAATCTCTGCAAGTTATGAATGGAATGCACTTCCGATTCTAAACTGCTGCACTGCTCTTTCAAATTCCTTCCCCCACCCCGCTTTCTGTTGGCAACTATAAAACAGGCATAGAAATGTTTTATGAGTTGACACTAGCATTACATTGGGTACAAAACAAAACCCACTATGAATATTTTACCTTATAATGAATTTGTAACTGCTCATTGGTTGATTCATTTTGAAGAAGGGATGCTCTATTTATATAAGCCTCAGCCTGAACAGGATCATCATCCTCCAGATAAAGTCGTGCAATTTTCAGATAAGTTTCCAATTTATAATCCACGTTGTACTGCCTTGAATAGTGAGGGAAAATATGCAGTTTCAATATTATATATGAACAGGATCACAATTCTTTTGCAGGTGTATTTGAACAGTCTGCAAGTTTTCACAGTAAAACACGCAGAATTGTACAAATGAAAAATCGGGGATGGTTGTGTTCAACAACAGATGGCAATTTCACACTCTAGCATGACTGAATAGGGGGAACCTCTTCCAAGAAAAATGAATAGCTTGGGGAAAAAAGAAACTGTTCTCTTCTCTGGAAGCCCAGACTGAAGCCCAGTCTTTTGCCTAATTATGATCTGGTTTGCTAACGGTAATTCCATTCTGGATCAATGCAAGATGCCTAGCAGAGCCGTTCAGAGTCCATGGATTTTTTTCCCCAGCCTCTGAGAAATATCTATTCAGATAAAAAAAAAAGACTAGGTTTCATATGCTAACCACAACTTTGCAAAAATTGATTTCTGATGCAAAAATTGATTTCTGATGCAGTTCTCTATTCAAATTGTTTTCCATCCAACCTATCTAAATCTCATTAACTCCCTTTTTATGATCTTGTAATCCCTTAATTTGGAATAGAATTGGGATGACTGGATGGAGCTGAGTGTTTACTAGCTGTACCTAAATCTCATTCAACCAACTAAATGCCCACAAAGCTTAAACAAAAATCAAGTGTACCAACAACTACACAAAGCCTTCAGAATGTTGGTTTTAACAGGAAGCAAGATGTAGACTAGAAGTTTCGAGAGACAAATCCATAGCTTCATTAGAGTAGCTGAAGAAAACAGGCTATTAAAATGTAACTGGAACAGAATTACATTCCTTTATCAGGAATACAACAGTATCTTATTGCTAAATAGCTCCGTTTTAAGGATTACCCATAGTAAAAATATCAAGTTAGCTCCTAGCTAACTTTTCCAGGGAGGCATACAGATGTAGTTTATCTTTTGGGGGACTTTTTAAAATTCTTGATCAGTTTATTGTGTAAATATTCCCTAGATCAGGGATCCCCAACCTTTTCAGCGACGCCCGGTTCCGCTTCGCGCGCAGCTGGGCGCCGCCATCTTTTTGACGAAAAATCACTTCCGGTGGCGTCACGGGTGATTTTTCGTCAAAATGGCGGCGCCAGCGCTTCTGGTGAGCTTTTCGGGTGAAATGGCTTTCTACCCGGAAAAGCTCACCAAGCGCTGGCGCCGCCATCTTTTTGACGAAAATTGCTTTTTTACCAAAAAGATGGCGGCGCCCAGCAACCAGCGGCCCGGTAAGGCTTGTTCCGCGGCCCGGTACCGGTCCGCGGACCGGCGGTTGGGGACCCCTGCCCTAGATGATCTTCCAGATAAGTACTGCAGTAATTAGCTCAAACCCACTTCACCCTCCAAAGATCAGTCATGTGCTGCCAATTGGCTGAGATAAGCATTTTGACATAAAAAAATTGACACAAGGAAATTCCCAACAAAGATAACACTTTCAGAAGCTTGCTGAAACTAGTGATATATTTCTGTTTCAAAGACAACTATTGAAAATGATTAAGCTTCTATACCATATTGTGAGAGAGCAGCAATAACTATACAATCACTTTAGAATGAAAAGTACTGAAGAAAGGACAAAGAACATATCCATTTTTTGTCTTAAAGAAAAAGGGATAACTGTTCTATTTACTTTTGTCCTGTTTCAAGAGGAATCCCCACCAGCACTTGTGCTGCGTTCCGCCAATCTTCTTCTTTCTCATAAATGGATGCGAGGTGTTGTCTTATAGAAGCAACCTGAAGGGAGAAGGAAGGGAGGGTGAAAACACAGGATAAACTATAACCCATTTATCTTATCTGAAAGATGCTTATTTTTCAGTGGCCTTTTACCCAAGTGCTGTGATCAGGTTAAATGCAGAGTTATGAATCTGGTGGTCTTAACATATATATATCCTGGTTGTATAGTTTTTAACTGTTAATTGTTTTAATTTGTTTTACATTGTTATTTGTATATGTCTTTTGGTGTTGTTCAGTTGTATGTTGTGAAAGAGCACCTTATTTCGTTGTTCTCAGGTTCTGAGTACAATGACAATAAATTTATCTTATCTTATCTTATCTTTGTGCTTTTGTTTCTCTTTTTCCCACATCCAACAGACTTTGATAGAATCCTCATTGACACAACAAAAATATTGAGGAAATATTTGCAGAAACAGGCATTTTCTCCCAATTTCTGAAAATGAACCTGTTGGCTAGGATTCAATGTATTTCAGGATGGATGGCCTTGGTAACCAGAAAATATCTAAGTGATCAGATAAATGACAACTCTTATTTACATAGAAGTGATCAATGCTGATCTGCAAAATGAAATCCACCAACAAGGTGAATCCCAAGAGTTTTGCTACGGGGTGGGTTTTTTTTTGAATGAATGAAAATTTATTGCAATCCAAGTACCCAATAATCATAATGACACAGAAAGAAAACATACATTTTGTCATTATGTGGGAAGCAAATCATTCAATATGTATTTTCTTCCCACAATTCTTTAAAAACACTTTTAGAGGTCTCCTCTTGCATCAAACAAAAGTATGAACAATTTAAAAGAAAAAAAATTGCAATACAAAACTGCTTAGCAGCATAAGCATGTTGAGAGAACCATGTATCTCTAGCTGTAGTCTAGTTTCAAAGCTGAAGCAAACCAAAACAAGTGGTTAATCAAGTGACCAGTGAAATGCTTCCAATGCAAACATATATGCTAAATAATAGTTGAATATAATAGAAACCCAAATGCTATGGGTGGGAGTGGAACAAAAGGACTTTTAATTCCTCTACCTACAGTTCTCTCTCCCCCATAGCACACCCCTCTTTGTGACAACTGCTTCAAAATCTGTTGATGATCCAACAATCATCTGAAGCACATGTTAAAGGTATGCCATAAGTTACCAACTGCTCCCTCCTGTTGGAAAAGGATGGATCTGGAGTGATGCCTTGTCCTTACCTGTTCCTCAAATGAAATTACACGAGGTTGGATCTTTTCCAAGGTGAAGTGATAGATTTCTTTGGCTGTACTATCGGGAAGATTTGGAAGATGCGTGCAAAAGTCAGTCAGCAACTGGCGTGAAATTACTAAACTGACATTTTCATTTACCACTGATACAAAAGACACAAAGAAATAATTTCATGTTTGTGTTGTCATTTTAAACAGTGCTCTGATCATAACTCATTTTCTTAGTAAGCCTGAACAATGAATAAGCCAACAGTTTCCAGGGCAACATTTATAGCTTCTGAACCATCCAATGATTATATGGGACAGAACATTTCTGTACCAGCATAACAGAGATCTATTCTGTAATTTTGCTTTGCTGATATGCTACCAAGGTCAAATTGCATAATCCAGAAGCAGACAGATAAGAACCTGCTGAATCTGCCACAAGACAAGCTATTCAGAACACTAATGAGGTTCAGGTGTTCAAATATTTACTCTAGTAAGGTTATTATGCAGATTGATTCCCTTGGACTATGAGAAATACTCAGAAATTTTACTACAGTGTTTCCTATAGTACAGATGAAACTCAAAAAATTAGAGTATCGTGCAAAAGTTCATTTATTTCAGTAATGCAACTTAAAAGGTCAAACTTATATATGAGATACACTCATTACATGCAAAGCAAGCCATGATTTGTCATAATTGAGATGATTATGGCTTACAGCTCATGAAAACCCCAAATCCACAATCTCAGAAAATCAGAATATTACATGCAATCAATAAAACAAGGATTGTACATAGAACAATATCGGACCTCTGAAAAGTATAAGCATGCATATGTACTCAGTACTTGGTTTGGGCCCCTTTTGCAGCAATGACTGCCTCAATGCGGCATGGCATGGAAGCTATCAGCCTGCTGAGGTGTTATGGAAGACCAGGATGCTTCAATAGTGGCCTTCAGCTCTTCTGCACTGTTCGGTCTTATGTCTCTCATCTTTCTCTTGGCAACGCCCCATAGATTCTCTATGGGGTTCAGGTCAGGTGAGTTTGCTGGCCAATCAAGCACAGTAATCCCATGGTCATTGAACCAGGTTTTGATACTTTTGGCAGTGTGGGCAGGTGCCAAGTCCTGCTGGAAAATGAAGTCAGCATCCCCATAAAGCTCGTCTGCGGAAGGAAGCATGAAGTGCTCCAAACTCTCCTGGTAAACGGCTGCGTTGACCCTGGACTTAATGAAGCACAGTGGACCAACACCAGCAGATGACATGGCTCCCCAAATCAACACAGACTGTGGAAACTTCACATTGGACTTGAAGCATCTTGCAGTGTGTGCCTCTCCATTCTTCCTCCAGACCAGAGTCTTGGTTTCCAAATGAGATGCAAAAGTTGCTCTCATCAGAAAAGAGGACTTTGGACCACTGAGCAACAGACCAGTTCTGTTTTTCTTTAGCCCAGGTAAGACACTTCTGATGTTGTTTGTTGTTCAGGAGCGGCTTGACAAGAGGAACACGACATTTGAAGTCCATGTCCAGGATCCGTCTGTGTGTGGTGGGCTCTTGATGCACTGACTGCAGCCTCAGTCCACTCCTTGTGAAAGTCCCCAACATTTTTGAATGGCCTTTTCCTGACAATCCTCTCCAGGCTGCGGTCATCCCTGCTGCTTGTGCACCTTTTTCTTCCACACTTTTCCCTTCCACATAACTTTATATTAATGTGCTTTGATACAGCACTTAGGGAATATCCAACTTTGTTTGCAATTACCTTTTGAGGCTTTCCCTCCTTATGGAGGGTGTCAGTGATGGTTTTCTGCATAACTGTCAGGTCAGCAGTCTTTCCCATGATTGTGCTTCCTACTGAACCAGACTGAGAAACCATTTAAAGGCTCAGGAACCCTTTGAAAGGTGTTATGGCTTAATTAGCTGATTAGAGTGGGACACTTTGAGCCCAGAATATTGAACCTTTTCACAATATTCTAATTTTCTGAGATTGTGGATTTGGGGTTTTCATGAGCTGTAAGCTATAATCATCTCAATTATGACAAATCACGGCTTGAACTATCTTGCTTTGCATGTAATGAGTCTATCTCATATTAGTTTCACCTTTTAAGTTGCATTACTGAAATAAATGAATTTTTGCATGATATTCTAATTTTTCGAGTTTCACCTGTATTTCTAACCTCGCTTTCTTAAAATTTATTTTTAACAATCCAGCCCTAAGTACTTTTCTTGAACAAGAACTTCCAATCTCGAGTCTATAGTACACAAAAATAATTACATTTCATAGTTACAAAATGTGGCCCAATTACATAGAAACTCTTATCATAAAAACAGATTCCTTTTTTACCCATATGCACAGGAATAAGAAAGCCAAATTACTTGTAAAGAATTCAGATTGCTAAAATGTGTTTCTCTATAAACCAACAACAAAGAAAAAAGTGCCAGAGCAACTGAGAAAGTTAGGTTTTCACTCATCACAGGATTGTGATCCCAAGCATTAATTCCCAGTGGGCTTTACTACAAATAAATCTACTCAACAAAGAACTTCAGTGTTTATTAAAAACCATGAAAACTCCAGAGTTTAGTTATAAATACAAAGTTAGAGATTTTTGTTAAGTTCTCTACTTTGTTTACAGTAAAGCTGTTCCCATTAAATGGTCAGTTCTTCTATAATGACTCTTTTTGTAATATTCCAAAGGCAAACCAATAGGGCAATGAAAAACACTAGTCAAGAAATAAATCCCTTCAATTTTGTTAAAATGTCCAAATGTGCATAATTCAATTAATTATTAATGAAGTTAAAACTCTGTAAACATCTGGTTAAATATATACAGTAATTTGGTTACCACTTAAAATCCCTTTCCTGATAGCAATTCAGTATGTATAACAACACTGTCATGCAACACCAACTGCAGTTTAATAAACTCACTTGCTTCTACAAAAGCTTTTAATGCTTCCAGTTGTTCCATTCCTGATAGCATTCCTGACAGCTGAATTGCTTTCTCCAGTATTTGTCGATACCTGCCAGAACGTTGTAAAAATAGATGGCAATTAACTCTACATCCTAAACAGGAACTTTGCTTTTCATTTCTTCCCATTTTTAGATAATACTATACAAGTAAGTTTGAATGCTTTTTCTTAACCTATAAAAGTTATCCTGTTCTCTTACGTCAGTTCTTTATTTCTTGGAACATTGTTTATGATGGGCAGCAGATCTAAAATTGGGATGACCATTTTGTTTTCAGAATAGAAAGGTATTCAGGAATATCTTTTTGTTTTTGAGTAAGACTGTTGGATACAATCTTATACTTGCCATACTTCTGCAGTTTCCACCAAAGTAGAGATGCCCTCAACTGCTAACACATTCAGGTCTTTTTTTTAGCTGAAACGTAGAAATGATTTGCTACTGCAATCTTCCTACAACATTAGAGTTCCCTAATGGAATTTCATGCTAGCCTCATTGTTCAGTCACTAGGTTGTGTCCAAGTCTTTGCAACCCCACAGCACACCAAACCCCCTCTGTCCTCCATAGTCTCCCCGGGTTTGCCTAATTCATGTTCATTGCATTGGTGACACTATCTAACCATCTCATCCTCTTCTCCTTTTGCCTTCCATCTTTTCCAACATCATCATCTTTTCCAAGGAGGCTTTTCTTCTCATTTGGTGGCCAAAGTATTTGAGCTTCAGCTTCAGGATCTGTCCTTCCAAAGAACAGTATGGAATCCCATTTTCAAATAAAGTCAAGTCTTATCTGAGCCAAGCTCAACTCTGGTGACTGAATGTCCATGGTATTTTCTTAGCCACAATAATGAAATAATTGTCATTGCTTTATTCCAGGATTAAAAAAAAAACATTTTCCAGTCTAGCCTAAACACATGTTTTATTGCAGTCTCAGATCTAAGTTCCCATTCTGTTTAGGTTTTGGGGATTAACTAAAATACACTCAGATCTCCCGTTGTGCTCTTGAACTGCAGTTTGGTTCCACCAATTGTCAGATGAACATGTTTCATGTTTAAAAAAAAGCACTACAAATATTTCTATTTCACAGTGCCTTATGAAATAACTTTAAAGCAAATTTTCACCTGTTTATTTTGAATGTACAGAGATTAAGAGAGAGGCAGTTTGGTGTAGTTAATATCATGCTCCTGGTGGAGACTGACTCTGAGGGAGAGGAGGAACAGCCAACAGGGAGTGGAAGTGTGGCTCTGGAGGATGTGGAGGAGGCTGGGAAAGGGCAGAGGCCGGCTGGGTAGTCAGGCCCATCCCCTCTCCATCCTAGGGCACGCAGGGGAAGATAAGAGAGAGACATGGTCTACTTGGGAGCAGAGGGCCTTGATCCTCTTCATGGGCTGCAGCTGTGACAACTGGATAAGAGGACGGACATGCGTATGGGCGAGTGCTGGAAACAAAGTATGGAAATATCTCTAGTTTATTGTTCCTCTTTGAGTTTGGCATCTTTCCCAGTGTGTGTTCTGATATCTATGAACGTCTTCAAGCCTTTATCTTGCCTGGTTTGTGTTGTTTTTTACCCGTTATAATTTAAATGACATTTCCTCCTTCTTGTAACTGCTTATGTGGGAGTTTTTTGTCTCCATTCAAGGATATTTGGAGCTTGGAAACTAAGTGAAGGAATAAAAGGGCCTTCACCTGTTTTTTGTGACTGTGTTTATTTTGTATCCCACCCTGGGTCATCACAGTTAATGTGCTGGCCTAAAAACGTGCTGGCCTGTCTTAGGCTTTATGAAAGCCTGGAGCTTTGAGTCAATCCCTCTCACTCAGCCTAACCAACCTCACAAGGTTGTTGTGAGGAAAATAGGAGGCAGCAGTATTAGGTATGTTGGCAGCCTTGAATTGACTTTCTCTCTCAAAAATCTAATATCACAGTTCCTGGATCTTTTTTTATTAATTGGCTCCTGTTTTATATTGATTCTCTAGTTGATTGTAGCACATTATTGAGTTAATGGTTGTTTTATTCTGTGTTTGCACTGCACTAAGTTATAAGCATATAACAAGACTCGGTCTAGTGTGGCAGTTCAGGTGCTGAGCTAGAAACGGTGGATTTCATTCCTCCCTCAAGCATAAAAACACGATAGATGACATTTTCTCAGCCCAGCCTACCTCACAGGGGTGTTGTCATGATAGCATTATGTGCACTTCCTCGGGTTTCAAAAACTAAAGGCGAGATATAAATCCAATTAAAAACATCTAAAAAATAAAACACGTCTGCTGCCACTTCGCTACCATTTATTTCCCTGATGGGCTTACGTTACCCTATAATCCGAAAAGGGGCTGAGAAAGACTGACTGACCTGAACACCCGGGTCTCCAGCTCCGAACCCCCCAAAATAGTCACTCCCTCTCCTCTAGGCCCATCCGTGGCTTCCCCTCAGCTAATAACCCCACTCCGGCCCTTCCCAGACCTTCAGAATGGAGACGCGCTCCGGCTTCTTTCATCTCTTCCCACCCCTGCCCGATCCTCTATCAACAACCAAGAGCGGAAAAGAATGGCCGCTGGGGTCGCCTCACTCACTTCCCCGCCAGGTCCTTGTGGGAGCCGCTGGAGCTCATGAGCTGGGTCAGCTCCTGCCTCACGGAAGCCGCCATCTTGCTCGCCCGTCCCTCACGGGTGGAAAGACAACACGGGCTGCTACGACGCCGCTGCGTAACCACCGAGCGGGCCCGCCTAGAGAGGATGGGCGCTGATGTGTTTTTGCGTGTGTGTCTGTCTATATGTCTCTGTCTTTTTTTTCTCCCTCCCCCCCGCCCGCTTCTCATCGCCCGGAAACGGCTCGCGACAGGTGGGCGGGCAGAACACCGGAAGTCACCCGACCTTTGAGGAGGGAAGGCGGGAGAATGGAGCGGAGACGAGGGCGGGGGGGATAGGGGAGGTGGATGAGGCTCCGTAGGGGTGGCGCGACGTCGGTTGTCAAGGCGCCGTAGCCGGCTTATTATGGGATGCGGCGGCGTCGGAATGGCGCGAGGCGCGTGATTTTGAACCGACGCGGAGCCCTGACATCGGGCTCGGCTGCTGTGGGGTGGCCGGGCGGCCCCGCGCGGGAGCGAGCCCCGGCCCAGGCACGCGCCGGCGGAAAACAGACGGGAAGAGCGAACGGGGGAAGGAGCCAGCGAGGGGCCCCGGCAGGTGAGTTGGCGGTGGGGTGGTGGCGGTGGCGGTGGGCTTAACGGCGAGCGGCGAACGCCCTGACAGGACCGGCCCGCCTTGCCCAACGGGGCGTGTGTGTGTGTGTGGGGGGAAACTGACGACGAGGGAGGCTGCCTGGCCGAGCCTCCTGGTGACCGCCGCCGCCTCCTCAGGGCGGGGACTGCCAGACGGACCCGGGTTGGGAAGCGCTGTGGTTGGACCCGCAGTCGGTGTGCTGAGACCCGTCCGGACATCAAGGCGGTTCCGTCTCCGCCTCAGGTGAGGGGCGAGAGGCGGCCTTCGCTCCGTGGTGGTGGTGGGTGGGGGGAAGGAGAGGGAACTGGAAGGGGGCGGGAGGGTTTTCGCGTTCGCCCTTTTAGCGACGGTCTAATGCAGGGGTCTCCAACCTTGGCAACTTTAAGCCTGGAGTGGGAGTTGGAAGTCCTCCAGGCTTCAAGTTGTCAAGGTTGGACACCCCTGATCTAATGGATGGACGGGCGAAATTTGACCCTCGGTGGTGCATTTTTTTTGGGTGGGGGGGGGAGAGCTCTTCAAATACTTTTGCCACTGCTGTAAAAGGAAGAAAACGAACAGAATATATAATCAGAGCTGGGAGGACCTTG
The DNA here is from genome assembly GCF_049901735.1 of Notechis scutatus. Classification (NCBI taxonomy): domain Eukaryota; kingdom Metazoa; phylum Chordata; class Lepidosauria; order Squamata; family Elapidae; genus Notechis; species Notechis scutatus. Next base: position 12,634,415 of record NC_142012.1, on the reverse strand, counting down.
GAGGTTTCATAGAATAAGTTGTTTCATAGAATAACAGTTGGATGGGACCTTGAAGGTCATCTAGTCCAACCCCCTGCTCAAGCAGGAGAGTCTATTCCAAATATTAACCTCTACCTAGGAATCGAACTCACAGCCTCCTGATACCATCTAGTCCAGCCCCCTGCTCAAGCAGGAGAACAAGTGTCGGTCCAGTCTCTTCTTAAAAGCCTCCAGTGGTTTATTTTAATTTATTATTAGAATTTGTCAAACGAAAATGAGAACAAGAATAAAAGAGAATAAAAATATAATGACAGGGACGATAGGCACGTTAGTTATGCACTTATGCACCCCTCTACTAACCACTTAAGTATGATGTAATTTAATTTACCTAGCTTCCCAAAACAAACTCCAAACATATGTCCAGGGCTGTGAAAATGATAATAACTTAGTTGGGAAAGTCTTTGCTTTGTGTGTGTGTGTGAAAGAGGAAGAAGGGAAGAAAAAGTTTAAAGTACATTTTGTTTGCATGTATATGGTAGTGATACCTGCCCTGTCATTTATTTTTTTTGGGGGGGGTGGGGGTGTCAGCCACCCTTATACCAGGTGCAGAAAAGGAATGAAAAGGGAAATCAAAGACTTGCTAGATAAGATGATTAGGTGCAGATAGATGTACATATTATTTCCACAGCTAAGGAAGAGAAAGCAGAAATGGTTGTATTGATTATTTTATTCAAAGAGGAGAATATGTTTAAGTATGTTTGGATATCACTTCTGGATTTTGTTGCTTTGGGGACAACATTCCCAAGTACTTTGCCAGTGCTTTGAAATGAGAAACCAAACAGAATATTTACCTAGCTTCCCAAAATAAACCCTTAACATGTCCTTGGCTGTGAAAATGATAATAACTTGGTTGGAAAAGTCTTTGCTTTTTTTGTGAAAGAGGAAGAAGGGAAGAAAAAGTTCAAAATAAATTTTGTTTGCATGCATACCTGCCCTGTCATTTTCCTTTTGGGGTGGGTAGAATCAGCCACCTTATGCCAGGTGCAAAAAAGGTGTGAAAAAGGAAATCAAAGACTTGCTAGATAAGATGAATAGGTGCAAATAGAAATACATATAATTTCTACAGAAAGGAATATAAAGAAGAAATTGTTAAACTGATTATTTTATTTTATTTTATATTTAAGTATGTTTTTCATTTTGTACTTGTAATGAAAAAAATGCAACTTTGATTTTGGTTTAGTCAAGTAGATGGATTTGTCATTATAGGAATGGCTAGTTGTATACTAATGTGTAAAAACAAGAAGTTGAGGCTGGAGTATTTTTATCTTGTACCTGTGCTAAAAGGACTTAGAAGTCAACACCTTTTTTTTTCTTTTTTCCTTTGTACCTTACATTTTCTTCCCAGCTCTCTTTTTCCCTTCCCTAATTTCCCATTATTTTTTTTGTATTTTATATGTGGATAAAATAATAAAACCCACATCCTGGATAAAGACTTGCTAGATAAGAAAGAAGAATATAAGCAACTCTAATGGGCACCCCCAACATTTATTAGTTTTTTCTATACTTGGCTGGCTTTGCAGACAATTCTTGCTTCCATTACTATACTTCATGTTTTGTCTTATTTTTATTATCTAATCAGGATTCAAAAAACAAGCCTGTTTTGTAAATATATATATATATCCATATATATATTATTTGCTATTAAAGGAGTCTCAATTTGTCCTTATCATAAAGGGATGTCTTTTCTCCTACTTTTGGCAAGTACATTTCAGTTCCATAGAATTAGCAGTATCTTCTGAAACTATGATGAACCATTCTTCAGAAAACAATAGATAATCCAAGAACAAATAGGTTTATACTGTATAAAGCATGCACACTCACTGTGGGTGAATGGAAGACTATATAAAATATATTTGAAAATCAATATGTTGACTGATAAGTTGCTTTATTGCTACATTGACAGTGAAAATTATGTTGGGAAGTTGAAGTACATCTACAGAGTACTTAGAGCCAATAGTAATAGCATATGGCTCTGGAGGACCCAAATTTTTCATGGGTTGCATACAACATTGGGCCATACATTGTGAGCTTCTGTTCTATAATATAATAGTTTTAAATGTAAATTAAATGGATTGGGGTTTTTTTGTGTGTCCTTGGTGCTGTCTGAGCTTAGTTGTTTGCTTGCAGACTTTATTACCAAACTATAGAATGAGCAAGTAACATTAGCAAGCAAACAACCAAGATCAGAGAGCACCAAGAACTCCCCAGCTCAACCCAGAATATATACATATATTCTCTTCTGATGGGATCTATTTTGTTCCCTCTGGATTAGTGCCAATGTAGGAAAAGGAATCAGGCTTTTATCCTATTTTAGGTGTAGGTGGTGGTATTCAGACTACTGATCTGATAACAGCTGAAAATACAGTATATAGTAATCTTGGCATATACAAATTTTTCCTTGAAGTTTTTGGTCATATGATTGTTGCAGCCAATGGCTTGGCAAGATTATTTGTGCTGATGAGAACCTAGAATAGAGAAACCTAAATTTGCATTCTACAGTGCCATTTTCATTTGACTATTAAGAGGTGTGCCAACTGCTTTTAGAAGCAGTGCCTGTCATTCAAAGAAACCCAAGGCTCAAATTCCTTCCGCAATTTCACGTCTTCAGCTTTACTTCTGAGTAAATATGTATTATGTTAGTTCACTCAAGTCCTGTAATTCTTTGTTTCCTGTTTTGCCTTAGTTTGCTCTGCTGATTTGAGTTTCCTTCTTGAGAATTTTGCAGGTGACCCAAGTAAATATTTTCTGAGATACTCTACACAGTTGTCTATGGAGATTATCAGTTATCCAGGTCGTGGTTGTCCCAAAGGTGCTTTTTTTCCAGGAGACCACTGGACTTTCTGGTTTTTCTTTGAAGACGTTTTGCTTCTCATCCAAGAAGCTTCTTCAGTTCTGACTGGATGGGTGGGGAATGATTCAAACAGAGCCAAAGAAGCTTCCTGGATGAGAAGCAAAACGTCTTCAAAGAAAAACCAGAAAGTCCAGTTGCCTCCTGAAAAAAAAAGCACCTTTGGCACACAGTTGTTGTTTTCTCTAACTGCAGCACCTGTACTGTATTTTTGCTCTTGCATTTCTGCACTACATTTTCAAGATCTTCCAGGTCAGTTTCTGTTAACATCAACCATCCGATGTCCCCCCCCCCCCCCCCTTCCTCTGCTCGCAGGGTTAACAAACACTTTCCGTCCCATTTTTAACGCGAGCAACTGGACCCTGAGCGAGGATTACCCCGTCCATCCGAGATGAAACGCTTCTGCTCGTAGAAAATCCGCCACTTTTTCAATGGTGCAAACCACGGCAGCCTGTTAAGGTGCCGCGCGGGGACTGGGAGGCGGCCGATCCACCCGGTGGCGATGCCGGGCCGAGTCCCCCCTTCCTTGCCCTCCGCTTGCGCCTTGGTCTCGGGGCGCAGGTCCTCCGCTCTGCTCCGCTCGCCGTCAAGGCAGGTCCGGCGGGGCATCTTCCCCCGGTCCTCCTTTCCTGGCGGTGGGAGGGCTTCCCTGGGCGGGCTCCGGGGCGGAGGCGAGCCCGGCGGGAGGAGGCCGGGGTTGTTGCGGAGCTGGGGCTGCCAGGGTGATGACGAAGTGAAAATGGCGGATCTTTCGAAATCCTATCCCGGCCCTTGACATTCCAGAAGCGGCAGCTCACCAGCCCGAAGAGGCTCTGCCCGCTGGCTGCCAGAGGCCCTCCAGCCGGCTCTCCCCCCCCAGCCGGTCAGACCCTGCCCGCCCGGGAGCTGGCACCGACCAGCCTGGAAGGACTCGCGGCTGCCTCCCGGAGAGGGTGAGCAAAGGGCGCATCGAGGTCCGGGCAGCCCTGGCTGGAGCCGATCGAGCGGGGCCTTGCTTTGGATGCAGGTGTTGCGTCCCCCCGAAGCGCCCTGGTTGTGCCGCTGAGAAAGGCATTGGGAGCTCCCGGGGCCTAATTTTCTTCCCGGGGGCCGATCGAGAGGTGTCCAGCTGTGCCACAGTTTACTGCCTGGGTCATCTGGGAGGATTAGGGCTGGCGGGGCTGGGGAGGTGGTGATGGTGGCATTTTTCTGGAGGAATCCAGCCTCGGGCTTGCTGGTTATTCTGAGTTGCCCGGGAAGTATTCTTCATCCTTTGCTGTACAGGGTAGGGAAGAATATGAGTACTTAAAAGTGCTTTGTGGGATACAAAAGGGTCTGAAAAACTAATTTCAGAGCTGCTCTTTCCCACATTAATGGGTGTGTTTCAAAAGTCATCTCTTTTAAATGAGCACTTGTGAAAGCTTCCACCTGTGTTTAGCTGTTCATATTTAAAATAACATTTTAAATATGAACAGCCAAACAGAGGTGGAAGCTTTCACGTGTGCTAAGAGATTAATTAGATTCATTAACTTTTGAAAAGTGAAGAAAGCTCAGCATAGCAATCAATAAATGAAACTGGTAAAATAAAAGTTATTAGGAAAAAAATTAGGGTTTTCTCCTCTTTTTATTAGGAGGCTGTGGATGCCAAGGGTGATTTAGGACAGGTCCTATTCCTGGCAAAAATGCTGTAGATGAGTGATAATTATTCCACATAATGTCTCTGGGAAAAAAACATTTTTATTTAACAGCTCAATCCTAAGGTGCAGCAAATTAATCTCACCTTTGTTGTTTAACTTATTTCAGGGTAGAACCATTTTTCTATAAATCTGTAGCTCTTCCACAGCTTTGAACTTTGTAGTAGCTCTATTTTATAGATCTTATTAAATATCTGATTAAATAAATAAATCTTATTAAATCTGATTAAATATTATAGGGTTGATTTTATACCCCAAAACAATTAGAAATGATGTATTCAAATGATACATTAGAAACTAGCTCAATACCCGTGCTTTGCTATGAAACTTTGTGGTCGGGCTTAGTTTTGGGGGAGGAAAATAGGGGGGGGGGGGAAATTCTGTCTCTGCCTACCAGCATCCATCGGTATTCATCTGGCTAGCGTCCTGTCAGTGTGTGAGAGAGTTGAGGGCTGTTTGGAAACTGAAACAGTATTTGCTATGTGAGCAAGGAGACTGGGCATGGCTTAGCTCAACTGTTCTGGATAGGTGGGGAGGGGGAGTAGAACTCCTTAGCATCAGAGCATGTTAATAATATACAAAATTCTAATGCTCTGATGGTCATTTTGAAAAATTCTTTCTTAGTGAGCACCTAGAAGCCAAGAGGGACATAGGTGCCAAATTTCAAGTTTGGAGGCTTTACGGTTCTGGAGATTTTGTGATGATGCATGAGTGGTATTTCGCTTTTATAGATAATAATAAAACATACCTGATAATGTAAACAAGAGATTCTTTTCTATCTCCCTCTTCTACAGTTGTATTTAAAAGACCTCATTCTAAAATAATACATAAAACACAAATATAAGGCATTGCAAATTATTTATTATGCAATGTAAGGTATTTCAATCAGCGTAGAAAAGAATTGTGCTTATTTTGAATTCCAGGTACTTACAGTATTTGATGGAGTATTTATCTTTTTTGTTTTTAAAAGACATTGGCAGAAGTATAGGAGAACTGTATGTTTAGATAATTATATAAATTTTATATTGTATGCTATAAAATGGAAACCAACACTGCAGATTACTTTCCTGTTTTTGATATATGTTACTTTCTTAAGTTAAATATTTTTACATTTTCAAAAACTATACAATCTGGTTTTTACCTCTACTATACCTTGCTATGCCTAAAATCTCAAAATTTATCTCAATTAGATTAGATTCTCAAGTAACAGTAAGATACAGTATATGTAATATTGGGCTAATGAACACTCTACGTTTCCAAGACTTTCTGTCATTAGGAATCTACTCCTAAGTCCCAATTCTTTTTTAAAAGGCAATTTCATTGCCAAATATGTGAGATACAGTTCATGCAGTGACTTAGTTCTGATCATGGATTAAACAGAAACAAAGGGTTCCAAAACTCCTTAATGAAATATATCAATTAGTTCACCAGTGAAAATATGTTTTGTAAATAGTTGCTATCTTTAGATAATTATGCTTTTTGCCCTCTTGTTTCACCTTTCTTCTGTCCTTATCCAGGCATGTGTTTTATGCCAGTGTCATAATATTCAAAACGTGGAAATTAGAATCCATGGAAGCTTATGATCAACTTTGTCTTTTAGACAAAGACTGGCTTTATTATGTTCACTACAAAAGGTTAGCATGGGTTATCTCTGGAAAGTATTAATTTTGAGAAGAGAGCATAAAGTAGAGCAACTTTTATCTATTTCCTCTAAAACATACATATTTCTTTCTTCTTCAAAAAATGTTCAGGAACGCTACAAATATTAGATATAGAATTGGAGAATCCAATTTTTTTACTTAAAGGATTTTTTCCCAAGAAATTCTAAGTTCAGCCAGTTTACTTACACTAGCACTGCAAGTTTATGTTGAAAAAATGTTGCACATTTGAGTAGTCCAAAGAAGGATTTATCAGTAAATTCAAATTTTACCTAAGAGCAGTTGATATAAGCCTAGTGATAGTATTAATTACAAATAATTCTCATCCAGTAATGACAAGTGAAAATTTTAATAAAACCTGCCTATACTCTTGGATTTCATGGCCTATAAATCTGAAATCAAAATATTTATTATAACAAAGTTAAATAAGGTCCCCATAAATGTAAACCTCTCATTAAACATGAAATAGTTGGTGAGCTTATAGTTAAAATGTTAAAAAAAATGCTGAAGTCAAGCACATTGTTTTATGAATGATCAAACCACCAATCCTGTAGCCTGTTTTAATTATTGGTCATAAAATAATACAGTCATAAAGAACCTTTTTAATCAGTGACCCAAACTATTAGTATTTCATTAATGTATGAGAATACTTTGTAGATAAGCCTTTAATTATGCATGGGAATTTTATATAAATAGTCTGCTTGCTATTTATAATTAACTTTGAGGAACTAAATGCAACTTTTCATGTAGTGTTGATATCTAATATTGCCTGAACAGAGAGGCTTCTATATGAAATACACTTTCTGATGAAATCTAGTTGTGGAAAAAATAACATCCTTATTGATGGATGTTAAAGTGAATAGACATACAACTGACTGTTTTCATATGTACAACACATACCCACACATCTCAATTATACAATATTGTTGTATTTCCTCTAAGTCAAAAATTCTTACTGTGTATTCTCATACATAAGAATACACTCTCTACAAAAATCAGAGCTAAAAATAAGCACTCTTTAAAAACAAATATCTATTTGAACCCACCATAGCCAACTATTAGAATACCAACCTGTTCTTTTGTAGTAATTTTTCCTTCATTTCCCACTCAGATCCTGAAGTCGGGTTTTGAAAAATGGGAGGGGTTTCCAGAAGATGGATAATTTTTACAGATTTTTTCTTTCAAAAAATAGTATAGTAAACTTGTGAGTGGTACATCCAGTTAAAAATGCACACCAGTTTTTGAATTGATGAAAACCAAGGAGTTATAAACAAAATAAGCTGCCAGTTTTCTTCTACGGTTAACAAATTATGGAATAATTCATTTAATATCTAAATATACTACCTGTCTGTCTGCATGTAGTCCTTGAATCCTTTGCTCCAGATTATTATTATTATTATTATTATTATTATTATTATTATTATTATTATTATTATTATTATTATTATTGTAGTTTCAGAGCCAACTCTGACTGTAGTTGCTGAAATTAATGACATGATTTTCTCCATTTTGATATAAACACTCAGTATTACAAAAAAAAAAAAGACTTAAGAGTTTTAAAACAAGAAAATCCTGAAACTCTCTAAAAAACTTCACTTTAAAAAGTCATGCCATATTATCTGTACTCCTGTTCTTATATCTTGATGCTGAAACATGTAACCATCAAAAAGTTGCCCATCCCTACCCTAGTTGATTGTAAATTGACTACTGTGGGCAATAAACTATTATTGGTGCTTGGGTGAGTTACTCTCAAATCTTTACAGGGTCATAATTTTCATTTGAAAAATTATGGTCCTCACTTTGTTTCTCAGGTACCTCATTAAACCATGTATATGAAATACATTTCTCCGTGAAAAGTGTACTTGAAGTGCTCTTGCAATAATTAGTGCTGTGATTCATATCTGAATATTAGTGATGCAATCTTTTAATAATAATTTAATAATTGATTGAACTTATGCGCCACCCAACTGCCAATAACTCTTGAGTGGCATTTTTTTTGGAACATCTTTGCTTTTTAAAAGTATTTCAGTCAATATATGACTATCACACAGCTAATAAAACTCCAGATTTTTATAATGGTTTCCTGAAAATTTATTTATTTATTATTTCATCACATTTGTCTTGCCACATATCTGATACAGCTACTTTGGTCCACATACATAATAACAATAAAAATATAGGAAACCGATTAAAACAATGTGAATTAATTTTTTTAAAGATAACAAATAAAACAACAAAGTGGTAGCAAAACATACAGAGAGTGCTTTCTATTTCTATGTCATAGAGCCATCTAGCATGCTGTACAGGTAGTCCTCAATTTACAACGCTTTGTTTAGTAACCTTTCACAGTTACAACAGCACTGAAAAATGTGACTTACGACTGTTTTTCACAGGTATAGCCTTTGAAGCCTCCCCATGATCATGTGATCAGAATTCAGATGCTTGGCAACTGGCTCTTGTTTATGGCCGTTGCTGTCTCCCAGGGTCATGTGATCCCCTTTGGTGACCTTCTGATAAGAAAAGTCAATGGGGAAACCAGATTCACTGAGTAACCAGTGTTACTAACTTATCAGCTGCAGGGATTCGCTTAACAACTGTGGCAAGAAAAGTTGTAAAATGGGGCAAAAGTCACTTAACAACAGAAATTTTGGGCTCAATTGTGGTCGTACTTGTACTCTGTCATGGGCTCCCCAAGCTAGTTGATCAACCCTTGTTTTATTGGCCTTCTGAAACATGTTGGGGCGAGCCTCGCCTTGTAGGGAAAGAAGTTTCACAGGTCATAGGCAGAGGCAGAAAAAGCTTTCCTCCTAGGCCCTGTCTCATACATTTCCTGACTGAAGGGACACACAACGTGCATCTCCTGCTGGACCTGATATGATGGATAGATGTTCCTAGGCAGACACATCCATTAAATAATGTGGCCCCATGTCATGTAGGCTTTAAAGATTATAACCAGCATTAAATTGGACCCAGAAGGAAACTGGCAACCAGTTCAGTTCTGGATCAGAGGTATAGCATGTGCAGTCCTAGGGCACACATCACTGTCAGTGTCTCAAAAATGCTTTTCCCAAAAGGCACATGGACTTTCTCAGGTTTCTTTTCTTTCTTTTTTTCTGAAATGTTTTGTTTCTTGTTCAAGAAGCTTCTTCAGTTCTAACTGAAACTGCTTCTAGCTTCTAACTGAAAAAGCTTTGTGGGGGAGAAGCGAAATGTTTTCAAAGAAAAACCCAAGAAATCCACTTTGCCTTTTGGAAAAAGTACCTTTGGGACAACCATGACCTGGGTGATTGAGAATTTCCATAGACATAACGGCCAGGGCCTCCACATTTTGCACCAGCTGAAGTTTCTGGATTCTCTTGAAGGGGTAGCCCCATGCAGAGCGCATTATAGTAGTCCATTGGGAAATGGGCACACCTGGTGACAATACAAAGCTGCATAATGCCCTTCCTAGCCATGCCTGGAACCTGCTCTTTGAGCAGGAATTGTGAGTCCAGAAGGGCCTCAGATTGCACTTTGCTTAGGGCAATGCAACCCCACTGAGAGCCCCAAAGATCCAAATCCAAAAGACCCTACAACCTAAAGCCCCTCAATCTTGCCAGATTCATCTGAAGCCTTTTGTTTCCCATTCAGGCCCCTTCTGCCTTCAGGCACTTTGTATCTATAATTGACCTTGACAAAAAAAAAATCAAAGGTGAAGGAAAATATCCTGACAGTATAGCATTTTCTCAATTTAGGATGGCTCTGAAAATAACAAACATTGTTATCTTTTGCAGCTGCAGCACATGGTGCTGCACGATGATGTTTTTGGAGGTGCCCTGATGTGAAGCAACAGGAATTTAAAAGAAATTCAGGTAATTAGAAATACTTCTATTTCACAAAATCTCTTGTCACCGCTGCATGGCACCAATGTCCTATCTAGACATAATGACAACATGTCAAGCATTTTGCACCCTCCCTACTTTCATCATAATATTGAGTTTAAATATGAATTCCCAACATTCTTTTCAATACTTTGCTTCTGTAAAGCTGGATAACAATAATACTTTAATACGTATTTTGTTTTATAGAAATGGAGTTATAGTGCTGCTTTGGCTAGCCACGGGGCCCCCTTCTTGCCCCAACCCAAGTCTCTTCATGCAGCAATGGTGCCACTGGGAGGTTTTGAATAAATCTATAAATATTGTTGTACACAGGGGTCACTTTCAGAGAGTTCGCTGTTGAAGAAGGGTTCCTCTGTACTGTCATTTCCAACAAAAATCCTGACACAGGGGTCACTTTCAGAGAGTTCGCTGTTGAAGAAGGGTCCCTCTGTACTGTCATTTCCAACAAAAATCCTGCCAGCCCAGTGTTTTGGTATAATGAAAGCTTACGTTGTCAACAAAGGAGGTTATTTTAAAACAAATTAAATCCCATTTGGCTATAGTTTATATTTTGGTGAGTAATGGGTTAACCATCCTCTCCCTATGTAATAGAAAAACAAAGTATCTTCCAGTCACAAATATAAGTCATGCTTCTGCCAATGGGAATTTTTTCAGCATTAAAGCATTATCCTGGAAGGGAGGAAGGCTCCCCCAGAATGCCTGAAGCTGAAAAAGATCCTGTTGTTGATTATTCAGAATATTTATGACTAATAGTGATTAGAACTGGGAGTACTCTGATTTGCAGCCCAAGCTCCTGGTTTCTGAGGTGTAATAATCCTTTCGATATAATTAGTAACTATTCTTATTAGCTAATAGATTTGTATGTATGGGGGAAGGGATGCTAATGATATATTTATCCACAGTTGCTAATATATCACTTCCACAATTATATAGCTGTCCAGCTATGACACATCTGATGTTTCAAGTTATATAGTTTGGTGGAACGTGAAAATTGGACATTTTTTAAAAAAAATATCACTGCAGTGGCTTCTGTTGAACCTACTACCATCAACGTCTGCAAAATGGAGGTTGTGTCAGCAGAAGTGAATAGCTTGCTCCCCGAAGAGATCATGGACACAGGTATAACATTGGAGGAAGATGAAAACATCGAAGCTGTAATTGTGGGTGACCATATTCCTATGGAAACAGAACTGGAGGGAATAACAAATGTAAGCTCCGCTGATGATCATGCTACTACTGGCGCACCATCGGTCACTACGGAATCTGTCACATTGCCCAGCAATTGTGTTAGCCCCATTACCGGCAATTCTGCCTTTGTAAAATCTGATGCCAGTGTGACTGCACAACCTTCTTTTCAAAGCGGCCTCCAAAAACTAGGGACCCAGACTCCCGTCTCTCTACCAGCCAATCAAATTATTCTTAACAAAGCAACGGACTTGAAAATTGGCAAACAGGCCATAAAGCAGGAAGGTCAAAAACTCATAGTAACAACTCTGGGCAAGCCCGGACAACCCATTGTCTTAGCGCTACCCCACAACCAGCTGTCACAGTCTCAGAAGACCACATCGCAATTACAAGCAAGCGACTCCAAAGTTCCAGCCCAGCAGTTCAAGGTGGTCACAATTGGCGGAAGGTCAGAGGTGAAACCCGTCATTGGTGTCTCTACCTTGGCTCCAGGGTGCCAGCTGGTAAATACGGCAAACCAGTCATCCGTACTGCAGTCCCAGCAATTAAAAGCAGTGCAGGTAAGAAGGATTTTTATCAATTATTCCCTTTGCAATAAAATTGATGTACCATTGGGAATTCCCTTTGGCGGCAGCCATTGGTCTGGAGGACAGCTGGCCAGATTAAAAAAAAACCAACTCAATAAATGTCTAAAAAAGCAAGTTCTAAACCAAGGATGTTAAAAGACAGCGGAGATTATGAGTAATTTTAAATAATAAACTAACTTGTCCATCGAGATGAGGTTGTAGCAGCACATATCAGAAAGTGTTTGCTCAAAATTACCAAACTTTTGGAAACTTGACTTTCCCCCAGGACTTGATTTTGTTGAGGGGGTCAGCCTCTTTCGGGATTCATTTTGAATGTTTCCTCTGGGACATATCCTACTCTTTCCTTATTATTTTGGTTTCTGTTGTTTTTAATGTTGCATGCTATCCAGAGTCTTACTGAGTTGATCAGTTCTCTAGAGTCAACCGATCAATCAGATGATTAGTAGACGTGAAAATTGGCAGATTGGAGACCAGCCTTAAGACTGGTCTTGTTCAGGTCTAGTGAAGAATGAAAGTGCACACTGTGTGAAGAAAAATGTGGAAAGAAATGGCAACTATGTATAGGCAAGCATATAAACATATGCAAAAATTTAAACCTCAGTTTAGCAGTGATTCGTGAGGGTAAGTATAAGCTCAAGAACTGTAAGTCTTCATGTCCATGTCTGAAGAATACTCCTTTGTTTCTGGCCTATTATGAAAAAGAAAAAAAATGATTAATCTATATTTACAATTAACTTTTGTTTTTGCTTTTCACAATAGGCCAAAACCAAAGGAATATTCTTCAGACAGGCATGAAGACTTACAGTTCTTGCGCTTATAATTACCCCCACAAATCACTGCTAAACTGAGGTTTAAATTTTTGCTTATGTTTATGTGCTTGAATATACAGTTTTCGTTCTTTTTCACATTTTCTTTACCCAGTGTGTACTTTCAGCTTTTTTGCTTTTAATCCAGTTTGGGAAGATTCTTATTCATAATAAAAGGATATACATGTAGTGAACCAATATATGAATCTATTAACAGTCATTTATTTTGCCTCCCATACCTCTATTACACTCCTAATCCACCCCACCCACCCCCATCTGCATATACAGGTAGTCCTCAACTTACAACAATTCTTTTAGTGGCCATTTAAAGTTACAACGGCACTGGGAAAAAAGTGACTTGTGGCCCTTTTTCACGCTCCCTACCTTTGTAGCATCCCCATGATTATGTGATCAAAATTCAAATGCTTGGCAACTGTTGCATACTTACCTGTATTATGCAATCTGCATTAAAATTATAATTGCCTTGGGCCAAGAATTCTCCCTTTCTTAAACTCTGCAAAGAACTAGGACTATTTAGGCCATGATAGTGAACCTATGGCATGCATGCCAGAGGTGGCACACAGAGCCCTCTCGGCATGCGAGCAGTTACCCCAGCTCAGCTGGTCTTCCGGACTCTGCCACGCATGCATGGGGCGGGCAGGGCATATGCACAAGGGGCTGCACGTGCATGCACGGGGTGGGACGCATGCACAGGGGTTGTGCACGCATGCAAGGGGGGGTGCATGCACGGGGCATACACACGTTGCATTTTGGGGATGCGCATACATGTGTGAACTTTGGGCACTTGGTGCCGAAAAGGTTAGCCATCACTGATTTAGGCCATGTTTGGCCAATCTTTTGGCTTGTCTGGGCTGCATTAAGTAAAAAGGAATGTCTTGGGCTGCATGTAAAAGATATAATATGCACAATGTATATAAATAACATCTTGTGGGGTCTCAGCACTAGCTGTTCAGGGCCGCATGCAGCTCATGGGCTGTGGGTTGGACATTCCTGATTTAGGCTACAGCCATTCCTCACTTGCTGGATCCTTTCCCAGTACAGGTAGTCCTCAACTTATAACAATATTTGTTGTATTTAATGTGATATTCTTTTACTTGTGTGTGTGTGTGTGTGTGTGTGTGTGTGTGTTTTGGTGGAGTTGGGCCAGGGGTGATTCTCCCTTACTTCTTATTGGTCAGTGATTTACAATGATTGGATTTCATTGGATTTCTCATTGTTTTTTTAGATTGCTAAGAAAACCAGGACACCAACTTCAGCCCCCGTGATAGCGAAACTCATCATCACCAAACCAATCAATAGCAAAGCAGTTTCAGGACAGACAACTCAAGTATCACCAGTCATTGCAGGTTTATATCTAAATATATATATATATTAATGGCTTTTTTCATGTCGTAATATTTACCCGGGGAGTAACAAATGAATTATAAAGTGACATTTGATGGATTTTAATTTCCCAGTTTTCCATTGGATTCTCCATTCCTGGTTTCTTTAAATTTTTCAAAACAATGTTACCTGTAAGCATTGGCGGGATATTAGTGTCAGTGTTCCAAGGAAACGCTCAAAACAATTCAGAACTCTGAGACAAAATCCATCAAGGTAAGAATTTATTAGAGAAGTCACCTTGGCACATCTGGGGAAAGCCCCAAAATCTGAATCTGAGATCCCACGTTTTCCCCCACCCGCTTTAAACTCAACCCCTGCCCTGTTCAATGACAAACACATCAAAAGCTCCAAATCAATCTGGATTCTCTGTTGCTGCCAAACTTCGGTCTCTCCCCTTCCATAACAGACATGGAAAGCCCCCAAACAGCTTTCTGTTTTCCAGATATTTACGGTGCATCTTTTGCTGCAGAGTACACCTGGTGGGGGGAGTTTGGGAGTTGGTCCCTCCCTTTGGAGGGTACCCAGATTAGGGGAACCAGCGCTAGAAGTGATGCTGTTCAGATATAGTGGGATGATGAATTCTAGAATTCCCAACTAATGCAACCAACGGCTCTGCTGACTGGGAATTCTGGGAGTTGTCATCCAAACAATAACACATCGTGTATTGTGTTATTTTGAGGAAAGTTGCTCTAAATGCAGTGTTTTTGTCAACTTTAGTTACTTGGGTGGACTTCAACTCTGGATTCTGGAAATTGAAGTTCAACCATCTTAAAGTCGCCAAGGTTGAGAAACACTTAATTTAGAACATCATTCAGTGTAAAAGGGAGTGGGATTTTTAAGCTCTTGATTTATGTTATGGTTTAAATAAACGTTCTTCTAAGCACAGGTGCTTTGAATGGCAGCCATAAAAAGAACTGTTCTTTAGCCAAGTAGAAAGAGTATAAAAGTTTATCAACTTATTTAGTTTAGTTTAGTTTTAGTTTACTTTATTGTCATTGCACCTCGTACAACGAAATCAAAGACCATCTTCAGTGTACATCATGACCATGACAATAAACACATCCTTCATCTTCCACACATTGAACCGAAAACCCCCGACACCACACCAACACTGCACTATACAGCAGAATTCAAAAGAGCTACTGCCCTGGGATAGAACTTGTTTTTCAACCTATTTGTCCTTGTTTTTATTATTCTGTACTGTCTGCCAGATGGTAATAGTTAAAAAAAAAGGGTTCCCAGGATGAGACGGATCTTTGAAAATGTTATCTCTAGAAGTTTGGATCTTGGACTAATTACATAGGAAGACATGCAATCATCTTACCGTGTGCTAAATATAGAAAGTTTGCTAGTTTTATGAATATGTAATGAAGTGCAGAAATGCTCTCTTGCTTGGTTTTGAATTATGCTGTCATTCCATTTGGAATTATTGACAGGTTTTGTTGCTAAGAAACCAATATATTGATCATACTTATTATTTCAAGCATTCCTGCCCCATTTCAGCATATTTCAGCATACTTATTTTTCTATTAGAGCAAAACATCAATCTTTTCTTAGGAAATCTTTTTTTTTCCAGTGCAACAATGTTTGGAATTATTTACTTTTTTTTCTTTTGTCCAAGGGGGAAAAAGTCATATTAACTCTTATAATCAAGATTAATTGCTTCTCTTTCTTACTACAAAGGAATTATGGGGCAAACATTTGCAGATTCAGTTACAAAATGTACATAGGAGGGGTGGACTACAGAGGAAAAGGAGTTAAATTCTGGTATAAATTTATCTTGAATATTTTAATTTATTAAATTTGTATACCACCTGTCTCACTAATTGGGGTGACTGGGCATTATTTGATCAGATTTAATAAAAAAAATTTATTTGTCTTCTATTTTATTTTATTTATTTATTTAATTAATTAATATTGCCGCCTATTCGGCCATGGCAACTTGAGGCGGCTTACACAATGTAAAACCACATTTAAAACAAAAAATAAAAAAACTAACAAAAAGAATCAAATAAATTAGTAAAGTACAATAGAACAAAATTTGGAAAATATTAAAAACCAACTCCCATCCCCACCCCGACAACAGTAGATCACACTAGCCATTTGATGGGCTCTATCCCTCTCTGGGTTCCCCAGGCCTGCTGGCAAAACCAGATCTTCAGTGCCTTCCAGAAGAGAGCTAGAATGGGAGCCATTCTAATCTCTGGGGGAGTGATGTTCCAGAGAGACGGAGCCACCATGGAGAAGGCCCTTCTTCTGGGTCCCACCAGGTGTATCTTGCTCAGGGGTGGGACCCACAACATTCCCTGCCTCCTTACTTCTAATGGTTTGGGTAGACATGACCGGCAAGAGACGTTCCCTCAAATAACCCGGACCCAAGCCATGAAGGGCTTTAAAGGTGACAACCAGCACCTTGAGCTGCACCTGGAAGCAAATCGACAACCAATGCAGCTCCTGCAGGAGAGGTGACACCTGTGCACACCAGGAGAGGTGACACATGTGCATTTTGCACCAACTGGAGCTTCCAGATGCTCTTCAAGGGCAGCCCCATGTAGAGCGTGTTGCAATAATCAAGACGGGAAGTGACCAGGGCATGAGTGACTGTGAGTAGGGACCATTGGTCCAGGAAAGGGCATAACTGATGCACAACCTGGAGTTGCACAAAGGCCCTCCTGGCCACAATCACCACCTGCACTTTGAACAAGAGTTGTGAGTCCAGGAAAACCCCTAGATTATGCACAGAGTCTGTTTGGGGTAGTGCCACCCCATCCAAGACTAAAGGTGGTGATTCTCCTGAGCCAACGAACCCCAAACCCGGAGCCACTTGGTCTTGCAAGGGTTTAGTTTCAACCCTTTTATGGTGTTTAACAAATACTTAAAACCAGAATCAAAATTGTATCAGCATTTTGGGATTATACTAAGATTTTTAAGTGAAGACCATTTTTTTATTACCAAAGTACTTTAAAAAAAAAATAAAGTAGGTAAGCTATTCAAGAGAGATAAATAATTCAGTGAAGTATGTAATATATTTTATAGTGCCACAAAACGTGAAAATTGCAGCAGTTTAAATTTAAATTGTGTGTTTATTTTTAAAGTTAAGTGGTCTGCTTTTAAAAGCCAATTCTCTAGCTCATAGAAAGTGCTTATAATGCCTTTACCAGAAAATCATGCACTTTATCAACTGAGAAGATGGGTAAGATTATATCTCAATTTTGTTTTTGTTTTTTACAGGTAGAGTTCTTACACAGACTGCTCCGGGAACACCCCCCAAAACTGTAACTATATCTGAAAGTGGAGTTATTGGGACAACTTTAAGTTCTACAATACAGGAGGCACCAAATAAGATAGCAATCTCCCCTTTGAAATCCCCAAATAAGGTAAACTTAACATTTCAATTGCTTATGTATATATTGAATGTCAGTCTCCAGTTTTCACATTTGAGACATATTGCTAAAAAGTTCCACAGTCCATTCTCCTGTTTGCACAAATGGATTGGAATGAAAATGATTGGAATGGATTGGTATGTTCCACTTAAACTAAGTTAGTCTGATTTTAAAGTGGACTTCCCTAAAGGGTCCCAGCGGTTTTCAGCTGTTTTAGAATCATCTGCTCTCTTGGCATCCTTCTGCCATGGGAATTTGTGCTAAAGGGAAACTCACAAATCCTCCAAATAAAAATGAGTATGAGAGAAAATATTATTTGAATCAGTGAAGGAATGTAGATACAGGTAGTCCTTGACTTAAAATAATTCATTTAGTGACCATTCGAAGTTACAGCAGCACTGAAAAAAGTGACTTATGACCACGTTTCACATTTACGATTGTTGCAGCAGCCCCAGGGTCACATGATCAAAATCCAGATGCTTTGCACCTGATTCATATTTATGACGGTTCCCGTGTCCCAAAGTCATGTGATCACTTTTGCAACCTTCTGACAAAGTCAGCAGGGAAGCCAGATTCACTTAACAACTGTCTCGCTTAACATCAGAACTTTTGGACTCAATTGTGGGTTGTAAGTCGAGGACCACTTGTACATTAATACAGCTGTGCAAACTCTGGATTTAACAGACTTGTAGCTGCCACTGCCCCCACCCCTCCCACTACCTCCTTTCTTTTTTCTCTCCCTCTCTCCCTAGTAGATAATAGGTTTACTTTTTTCCAAAATGGAGTAAAACAGCCCCAATGCCTTTTGGGTCCCCCTTGCTCATTATGCCTACCCATGTTGTGGAAAGTCTTGACCTCTTGCGCATTTGCAATGTTACATATTTTGAAGTTGGGATTCTGTACTTGTGTGATCCTGTTAAGCAGCTAACGATGGTGTCGGTCGCCTCGCAGCCTCCAAGCTCCCCACAGAAAACAGTCAGTGTTCCTCTAAACGTAGCCCTGGGACAGCAGATTCTCGCAGTGCAGCATTCAACGCCCTCTTCCCCGGGAAAAGCTGTAGCTAACAATACAACTGCTCAGGTACACACTAATCTGAGTCCTGTTCTGAAAGCCTGTTCTTCAGATTGTGATTTGCAGAATTGCATAGCTTCAGACACAATTGATCTTCCTTCCTTCCTCCCTCCCTCCCTCCCTCCCTTGAAAAGAAGGACTAGGGGTGACATGATAGCAGTGTTCCAATATCTCAGGGGCTGCCACAAAAAAGAGGGGGGTCAAGCTATTCTCCAAAGCACCTGAACATAGGACAAGAAGCAATGGATGGAAATTATTCAAGGAGAGAAACCTAGAACTAAGGAGGAATTTCCTGACAGTGAGAACAATCAATCAGTGGAACAACTTGCCTCCAGAAGCTGTAAATGCTCCAATACTGGAAGTTTTAAAGAAAAGATTGGAAAACCATTTGTCTGGTTTCCTGCCTAAGCAAGGGGTTGGACTAGAAGAGCTCCAAGGTCCCTTCCAACTCAGCTATTCTCTTCTCTTCTCTTCTCTTCTCTTCTCTTCTCTTCTCTTCTCCTCTTCCTTTTTCTTTTTTCCTTTCCTTTCCTTTCCTTTTCTTTCTAGTTGAAATTAAAGCACTGCTGAAAGGAAATAGCTTAAAGCCAATGCAGAATAAAGTAACTCTACTATACCCAGCAATTAGCTTCTGGCCTAATCATGAACGGTGTGATAGCACTGTTTTATCTGTGTGTTAGTCTCTGACCTGAGGAGAATTGTGCTGATTCTCATTAGAAATGAAGAATTGGCTTGCCAGCAATCTCAAAGATAATTTTATATCGTTTCAACAGGCTGTGAAATCTGCAGTACAGACCCTCACTGTTGGGGGAGTGGGTACTTCTCAATTTAAGACGATCATTCCCTTGACAACGGCACCCAATGTTCAGCAGATTCAGGTACCTGGAAGCAAATTCCATTATGTCCGGCTTGTAACTGCCACAACTGCCAGTAGTACAGCACAACCAGCTAATCAGAATCCCAGCACCAGCACTGCAACCCTGCAGCAAGGTTAGCAAAGCCTTTATTTGAATACATTTTGCGATAATTGGAAGGTGCTTAAGAAAAACACAAGTAGGAAGCTGCAAAGGAAGTTTGATGAGATTGGCAAATTGGAGCAGATGCGTTATGCAAGTTGAAATCCTACTGCTTAGCCGGAAATGGTTGTGTATTTTTAAAATAGTTTTAAGATTGATTTATGGTTGAAATATGATTATTTGATATTAATCCTTGCTTAGTTGGAGAATGCCACTTAATTATGACCACAGCTTGCTCCTCTTACTCACAGGATCAGCTTTGCTTCAGAATTCTTGGAGGTGCTTTAGAATTACAGTAATGTTTGTTGCATTATTTTTCATGGCTTGTGTTAGATCATAGCCAACCAGGTAATAAAGATCTGATATTTATGTTCACTTTTATTTCAAGTTCTGAAATATTTTCTTTTAAAAATGGGTATAAAGCTTTATTGATTAATTACACAATTCTACTTCACACCATTACCTCACTTTCAGTCAATAGGTTTGCAAGTGGGGTTTTCATCAGAACACTGCAGGGCCCAGTGATCTCCCCGCCTGCTTGCTTCATTTTGCTTCCACTTCCACTTTTCCATTCTCCCCCTCACTGATCATTTCGTGGCTCCTGGACACATTTTTGCCTTCATTGGAATTGAGGGGAGGGGGGGATTTGAGGGAGGAGGTTCCCTACTCAAGTTGTGTCTGAAATCTCGATGTTTTTGTGTATCTTGGAACTCTCTTAAGCCTGCTTGTGAATTGTTGGCGGGCTCCGTAGAAAAAAAAACCTTGCAGTGTGGAGTGCTTCCAAGCATTCCTATGTGCCAGGGGTCTCCAACCTTGGCAACTTTAATACTTGTGGACTCGAACACCCTGAATTCCTCACCTAGCCATGCTGGGTGGGGGAATTATGGGAGTTGAAGTCCAGAAATCTTTAAAAGTTGCCAAGTTTGGAGACTACTGTTATGCACCACTGCAACAGTCTCTCCCCACCCTCTCTCTTGCTGAACTTTTCCCTCTAGGGCACCTGTGTTATTTAGTTGTGTTGAAGATCTCCCTCTTGGACAGGGCTGTCAAAGACAATTTCATTGAGGGCCGGATCAGGGTTGTGTTTGACCTTGGGGGGCCGGGGTGGGTGTGAGCAGCTCAACCTCACTCGTGTCGGGGGCGTCTGGCAGCCCGAGCACTCTGCCACGTGAAAACGGGATCCTGAGCTCTGTTTTCAGTTGTGACGGCCTCCTATAACCCAATGCCAGCGAAAATGGAGCTCGGGAGGTCCGTGCGCAGTCCTCCCGAGCTCCGTTTTCATTGGCAGAGGCATCGCAGGCCGGTCCTTCGCTGTTTCCAGGGCGGCCCCACGGGCCAGATCTAAGCACTTCCCTGCTCTAGGATGTTCCCTTATCATTTTTTAAAAGTCTCATGCCGCCTTTATACCACTAAGCCTCCTAGTAAAGGTAGTCCTCGACTTAACAACGTTTTGCTTAGTGACCATTTGAAGTTACAACGGCCCTGAAAAAAGGGGACTTCTGACCGTTTTTGCAGTTTCCTGGGGTCACGTGATCCCCTTTGACGACCTTCTGACAAGTGAAGTCAACGGGGAAACCAGATTCACTTAACAACCGTGTTAGTAATTTAACAACCGCATGGGTTCGTTTAACAAATGTGGCAAGAAAAGTCGTAAAATGGGCCAAAACTCACTTGACAAATTTATCATGTTGAGTTCAATTGTGGTTGTAAGTCGAGGACTATCTGTATAATCGTAGCAACATAAGCAATACTTCTTGGGAAGGAAAATCGAAATTAAAATATATAACCCTGAAAACAGCCCAGAGCTGCTTAGACCTATTTTTGACATTAAAGTTACCCAAATAAATAGAATGCATATATATGCTATTGTGGAAATTATATTGCTACCTTCAAAATGCTTACGTGTGCCATGTTCTTATTTTGTTTCCCCGACATTAGATTTCTAAACGAAATTCTGGCTTTTATAACAAGCATTTTTGCAATTCATGACATTTTTCTGCAGCTATTTATATATGGACAGGAGGATATGACATGCTGGGTAGCGTATCTTGCTGAATATGACATAG
This sequence comes from Notechis scutatus, assembly GCF_049901735.1. Taxonomy (NCBI): domain Eukaryota; kingdom Metazoa; phylum Chordata; class Lepidosauria; order Squamata; family Elapidae; genus Notechis; species Notechis scutatus. The sequence continues at coordinate 12,612,798 of NC_142012.1, read as the reverse complement.
CTCAAGATAGAACTGCCAGCTTCCGTTCTAATAGAGGAGAATGAGGGATGGCTGGCTAATTAAGGAAGCTTCTGATCCTTTTCTTAATGTCTTCGTCTAGCAAGTTGCCTGTTGTACCTGATGCAATTTCTTTTCAACAGCCAAACCAGTGGTGGTGAATGCAACCCCCGTACGGATGTCTGTTCCAATTATCCCAGCAACGCAGACAGTCAAACAAGTGAGTTCCACATACACCGGCTTCATATGAATCCCTAGTTTTTTCACAGAAACTTTCAGTTAATTCAACTCTGACTATCCTTACAAAGTTATTTGTTGCAAAAGATTACACTTCGGTGCACAAGAAAGATATGCTGAATATTTCCTTCCTTGCAGGTGGCCCCCAAACCAATGAACACAACTTCCCAGATAGTTACCACAAGCCAGCCACAACAGAGACTCATTATGCCTGCCACACCACTGCCACAAATCCAACCCAACCTCACCAACCTTCCCCCTGGCACTGTCCTGGCCCCTGCCCATGGCACAGGAAACGTGGGATATGCATTTCTCCCAGCTCAGTATGTTACACAGGTATGAGATGATGAGAAGGAATTTACAAATATAATATATAGTGTTTGTAACTAGTACTCTTGGAGGAGAAGCTAGAGCAGGGATGTCAAACTCATGTCGTCACGGTGGCATCATGTGACATATCGGGACTTCTTTCCCCTTCGCTAAACTGGGCATGGGTGTGGCCAGTGCATGATGCATCCGGGCCACAGGCCAAGAATTTGACAGCCCTGAGCTAGAGAGTTTGTATATTTGGTAGTTGGAGGCAGTTGCTCAGCCTTCTGAACCTTTTCAGTATGCTGGCTAGGGAATTCTGGGAATTGAAGTCTACACATCTTAAAGTGACTGCAATGAGAAACGTCGGTTTAAAGGATGTGATTTCTAACTGCTGCGAGAAATGGTTCAGTAAGGTTAAATCTTAGAAAAAAAATCTTGGGTTGTTTTCTCCATTTTAAAAGTTGAGATTAAACATTGTAGAATATATGAAGCAGTTATCTGCTTAACGGAGCCTAGAATTTGTCCCTCTTGCTCTCCTGAGAAGCGGGAATGTCCTTTATTCCCTAAAATCCAGGGGGGAGGGGGAGAAATTCTGAACAAAGCTGTAAGAAATGAAGTGTGATGTAATGTAATTTAGATGGCTAAGCAGAATGTATTTTTGCAGTATCGCATTTAGAGCAACTCAGCTTGGCAATATTTAAAGCCAAGTGCGGGCAGCTCTTCTTCCACATTGTCTTCCGTAGCCCATGCCTTCTTCAGATAGTGTGGGCCTCACCTCCCAGAATTCCCCAACCAACCTTCTAAGGGTTTTGTGTGTTGAAATCCATAATTTGGAGAACAGCCAGCTGGTGTAAAAGGTGCAGGGGGGAAAAAGTTACGATAGCAGAATACTTTTATGGAAAGCATAAGGTACGAATAGGGAAAATTGGGTTCGCAAGCTCGATTTGGATTACATTTTTCCCTTCAACTCTAATGTTGTCCAGTATTTATTACACATTCTGAATGAATACTCGGGTCAGCTTTATTTTGTTCTTAAGATGCTTATTCATTCTGATGTTACCTAGCCTTAAATGTATTGAGGGGGGAATGGCGGTATTGTAAAATGAGTTTCAAAAGATCTGAAAAGAAATGTTTTATTGAAGTCCACTAAGGGCAATAAGGGGCCCAAAGCAAATTTTGAAGCCGCAGAGAATTATAAGCTAAGAGTGCTTTAGACCAGGGGTCTCCAACCGTGGCAACTTTAAGACTTGTGGACTTCAACTCCCAGAATTCCTCAGCCGGCTAAACTTTAGACAGCACAAATTGCAAATCAACATAACATTTTTTATGTACGTGTAGTTGAGCAGGCTGTTATTTTTAAGTGACATCTGGTAAATTAGCCTATCTCTTTTTTCACTTTAAGCTTTTATTCATAATCAAAATTGCAACTAAAATAACAAGAGATTAAGCTATCCTTGTACCTATACTAAATTTGAAGATACTGTTCAGGACAAAGTTTCTGTTGTTTAAAAATACCAATGTTCTAAATATGGGAAAAGAAGGGTGTGGGATTAATGCAGCTATTTATGAAAAATCCTCACCTACAAGCAGCATGTCATGCATTAACTGTGTGTATGTGTTTTTTAAGCTGCAGCAGCCATCTTGTGTCTCCATAGCGAGCAATACTAGTCTTAGTGGGACATCAAGTATCCAGACCCAAGCCCGGCTTCCATTCAATGGGTGGGTATTGTCTACATAAATTATGCAACATGCATGCTACATGGAAGGAGATGAGATTGGGAAAAGTATTTAATGTTCAGCCAATAAAAAACAGCTGCTGCAGTGCCTTGTCTACGTACACTAGATATTGAAGATTGTCCTTCTTTGCTTTGCATACAGCTTGGCTACCTGATTGTGTGTTATTGATTTGGTTATTTCATCCCAGAGTCACAAGACAGAAAAAAAATTGAAAACAGACTGTTAAAAATAGATAAACATAGAGATAGAATCTTACAAATATTAGAATGTAACCTTGCAGCCATCTGTTAGGCTTGGTCTTTATACAGAAGAATTCAATAAAAGAAAAGCCAGTCCAGGAAGATGGCCTATCTGGAATTGTCTTCCCCTGTTTCTTAGAAAAAGGGGCAATTTTGTAATTGCCACCTGGATAAGTTTGTTTTTAGAGTATGTACATGCATATGACTTCCAAAAGAGCTCACCTGTGAATTTTGGATTGTTGCTAATGTGGGCATACTTGCTTAAGTGGACACCAATGATTCGTGTGGAAATTTAGGCACTGTTGCCAGGTGATAGCTTGTTACTCATTGGAATGGATGGATGGCCAGTTGCACATGATTCTCATCTAAAGATGGGTCCTCCTGGAAGGAACCCAAGAGAAAAGCCACAGCAGATAGGCTCTGCTTCTTTCGGTGTCTTAGACAATTTGTTTCTCATAATATATCAACGTTGTACTCTTGAAATGCTTATCTGTGAGTCACACTTCTGTCCCCTGATTGTGGAACCTGTTGAGTTGACTTGAGCAGGCTAAGTTGTGAAGGGATGTTATGTTGTTCAGATGAAAAGAATAGAATAGAATAAATAGAATTCTTTATTGGGCAAGTGTGATTGGACACATAAGGAATTTGCCTTGGTGCAAATGCTCTCAGTGTACATAAAAGAAAAGATGCATTTGTCAAGAATCATAAGACAATTCAGAAATGTCATATTCTTCTGGGAAACAAAATGGGGCTTCACTCCATCCCATCAGCTCGTCTCGCTCATTCAGGCAGGGAAGGTGTGCTGCTTGCAATGTCCTACCTGTCAATGAATACTTCAGCTTCAACCATAACAATACAAGAGCAAACAATAGATACAAACTCAAGGTTAATTGCACCAAACTTGATTGCAGGAAATACGACTTCAGCAACAGAGTGGTCAATGTCTGGAATACTCTACCTGACTCTCTGGTTTCTTCCCCAAACCCCAAAAACTTTAACCTTAGACTGTCTACTATTGACCTCACCCCTTTCCTAAGAGGTCTGTAGGGGGCGTGCATAAGCGCACCAACGTGCCTACCGTCCCTGTCCTATTGTTTCTTTTTATTTTTCTTATATGTATCCATGTATTCATAACTATGTTTTTACTTATATCTATTATCTTGTAAGCAATTGACAAACCAAATAAAATAAATAAAATAAAAATAAACCTTGTCAGTCAAGGTGTTTTGTCTGGCAGGGTCTAGGAAGAGAGCCCTTCTCTGCTGTTGCCCTTGAAGACCCACACTCTTTTAGCCTTCTGCAAAGGGATCAAAATTTGGTTCTGTGGCCTTGGGTGGGTGGACCATACAACCATGGGATGGGCTAGCCCCATGAGAACCCCTTCCTTGCCTGTAATAACCAGGATTAAATGGCCATTTTGGGATTATTGCCCTTCGGAAGTTTATAATGTCATTCTTCTATTCATTTATTTATTTATTTTAATCCTAACTTAATTTTAATGTTAATTTTTCTACATATCATTAATTGATTATATTATATTGTACACTGCCCAGAGGCCCATTTGAGGCTGATTGGTGGTTTAGAAACATGAAACATAAATAAATAAAATGATATTGAAATCTGTCTTCTAGAATAATCTCGTCTGAATCTGCAAACCGTCCAAGAAAGCCCTGCAATTGTACAAAGTCACTCTGTCTTAAGCTGTGAGTATTATACACATAGCCTGCAGGGAGGGGCCATTCAGCGTCCACGTTTGTTTTGCTTCCCGAGCTGGTTTAGTGTCCTACATTGTTCACCTCTCCTATCTGCTCTGTGCATACACGTATCTGGAACAGGCCCCAGCTCTTCCTCCTCCTCACTCATCTCTGACTCCAAAGGCAGCTGCCTCTCGGGCTGGGAAACGCTGGACGGCCTGGCTCTATCTTTGTGTCCGATGCTTTGCTGTATATTAGAAGAAAACCTGGAAGAACGAAAGCCACATTTTCCCCAGGGATTCCACTTTAAAAATTATTCTGTACAAAACTACTGAAAGGATACTGTCCATTTGCATGATTAGAACAGGTCTCTGGGCAGTGATCTGTAGCTCAGTGATTCGGACTTGGGAGAAGACCAACAGTAAACTTGGGCTTGCAGAAAAAGGAGTACAAGCAACATTACTTTTTCTGATATCTACAGGTTATTCCCAGGATGAATTCATGGCTGCTAAACTGAAAGAAATTCACCTTTTCCTTTAGGAGCAGTCCCTGCTAGTTTATTTCCTTATTTTTGTATCGATTTAATCAATTTTCTAAATCTGATCATGGGTAGCTATCAAAATGTTATAAGCAATAAGATAGATAATGCTATATCATATCTCAAAATGGACACATCTAACATTCCAGTCTGCATGCCTGGGAAGACTCAGGTTTTTAATGCCTTACAAAAGTCTAGCAAGGTTGGAGTCAATTGAATCAGGAGGAGGAGGAGGGGGACAGGAGGAGACCATTTGAGCTCCATGTGAGATGAATGTCAAAAGTGTTTTCTTTAGAGGCAGCCCTTGTTTCTGGTTTTTAATTTTGTTCCCTTCAAAGGGCCTGGACATTTTTTATGGCTCATGTCATGTGGAGAATTCCTGATAAGTCCAAGGTTAACATGCTCACGCTCACAAATAAAGGAACCAGTGTACACACACACACACACGTACACATACACGTGTCTTTGCATAGGTTTGGATAGATGTTTTCAGATAAAAGTCCAGCAGGTTGCCACTCTCCATGTCCAGACGTTTCTCCCAGCACTTAAGAGATTCTATGTGGTTGGATGTGGAAGAGAAAGAAGGAAGCAGTCAGAAATTCTGCACTGAATTAGTCAAGCATCATTAGAGATTTTTTTTTGTTTTCTTTTACAGATACTGTGATTGCTTTGCAAATGGGGAGTTCTGTAACAATTGCAACTGTACAAATTGTTATAACAACCTGGACCATGAAAACGATAGGCAAAAAGCAATCAAGGTAAGATATATATTTTAAAAAAAATAATCCTGTGTCACCTTAGGGAAATACATTTCCCAAGTTCACGGTAGCCATGAGTTTCTTCCTGAACAGTAGGTGAAAACCACAGCTGTTGCCTTTACTATGTTAGATGGATGTTCTTGTCAGTTTTTCCTGCACAGGACAGAAGTTGAATTTTAGGTTTTTTTGTAATTGATTTCTCTCTCTCTTTCTCTCTCTTTTTTATCCTCTCTCCTCTCTTCTCTTTTTACATTTACCTTGTTAGGCTTGCCTGGACAGAAATCCTGAAGCCTTTAAACCTAAAATAGGGAAGGGAAAGGAAGGCGAGTCGGACAGGCGACACAGCAAAGGTTGTAACTGCAAAAGGTCTGGATGCCTCAAAAATTATTGCGAGTGCTATGAGGTAAAGAGGAGCTTTGTGGCGATGCTTTCTTTGTTTAGTCTTGTGAAATTTATTATTTCAAATATATAATCACTTAGTTTTAAAATTTATGTGGGATATTAATACTTTACATCTCTTAAAAATCCAGAGTTAAGTTCAGTCACCAAAAACCTAATTAATAAAAATACTTTCACTTCTAAAAAAATTCCGAATGTTGATAGATCTTAATAGAGGGAATTCACTTCCGTAAAGGCCCTCCACCATTCTCTCCCTGTTTAGTAATCTTTCTGTGTATTTGATAGTGACTGTTTTTGAGGATTTTCCAGCTTTTATTTTGATAACTTTTTGTGAGATTACTTTAATGAATATCATTTGTACAAAAAGCTTCATAATTGTAGGTCTCTGAGAAAAGTAAAAACTCTACTCCCCTTTTCTTATATTCTAATCGAGCAATAGATGGAAAATTCTTTTATCAAATCAATAGAATCAATTTTATTGATCCTGAAAAGCTTATTACTGTGAACAGCTTATTACTGGGTTAATATTTCACAGTAATAAACTTTTTAGGATCAATAAAATTGATTTGATTCCATTTTATTTCCTCCTGTCCATTCCAAATTAGTTAGTATTTTATTAGTCTTAACTTTCTATACTATTTGTCAAAATGCTTTTACTATAAATTAAAAAAATGCTAGCCACACCTTTAATTATAAAAAAGGTTCAAAAACAATCAGGAAAGCTATGTCACAATCATACAGTTTCAGAAGTTCATTAAAGGTAAACGTGTTTCCCTGCCAGAAATGAGACAGAAATTGAAAATCTGTATTATTTTTGAGGTGGCAATCTGGTATTTATTTTCAAGCATATTTATAGCACCATTCACCTTAATTTGGGCTTCAGAATGCACAACTTAAAGAATTGTTTCGTAATAAAATAATTAGCAAAACTAAATGAGAGAAATAGCAGACTAAAATAATATCTCAATGGAGAATTTGTCTTCGGTTAAGGAGATTGCAGTGTAGGCGCCAGATAGAGTTGTGCAGATGAGAAGACTCACTGACCTTCTTTAGGTCAAAAAATCTACTTTATACTTGCATAAACCACCCCCAACACAAGAATATTTTCACATACAGAGTTGGATTGAAAAAAAAACGGGTCATCCTTAATTATGATTACTTGCATTATCATGGATTTGCCAGCAATTTTCTCACTGAGGTTACACTGAAAGAGGAAGCGCCAAATGTAATACATTTGTCCTTTTATTCTGTATGTTCCATGCAGCTCTGTAAAACCCAGTGAAAGTGCATTTGGTTGACTTTGGATTTCTCTCCGTTGTAGGCAAAGATCATGTGCTCTTCAATTTGCAAATGTATTGGCTGCAAGAATTTTGAAGAAAGCCCAGAACGGAAAACGTTGATGCACTTGGCTGATGCTGCTGAAGTGCGAGTCCAGCAGCAGACAGCCGCCAAGACAAAATTGTCTTCGCAGATTTCAGATCTTTTAACCAGGCCAGCCCCAGTGCTGACAAGCGGAGGGGGAAGGTGTGTGTCCACTTCTGGTTTGCTAGCTCTGTACCATTTCTAAGTGTTTTCTTCCTCTCTTCCCCTTGCTAGCTGCTAAACTCTTTTTATTTTTCCCTCATGGCTTCCGCTGTTAGTGATCGCGAGAGTGAAATACGGTGCACAGTTGAAGGGGTGCTGGTTTATAATTTGCCCTATTGTAGATTTAACGGTTCAGTGCCTTTAAACCCGAAGAGCGAGCTGTGGGGTTGATTAATTAAAATCTGTAGAAGGCCGAATGCATAAAGGAAGGAGATGTTGTGGCCGGCCAGCCAGATTCAGATGATGAAGAGGCTGAGGAAGAACTTGGGCCCGTTCTGGAGCCTTGCGGAAGGCTCTGATAGATGTTCAGCATCGGACACAAAGATAGAGCCAGGGCCAAGGGCATTTCCCAGCCAGAGAGGCAGCTGCCTTTGGAATCAGAGATGAGTGAGGAGAAGGAACAGCTGGGGCTTGTTCCAGATGCGCATATGTGCAAAGCAGATAGGAGAGTTGAACAATGGGACAATGGGAAGCAAAACAAAGGTGGACGCTGAATGGCCCCTCCCTGGCTGGGGAATAAATAGGAGGAAAGGGGAGTGGTTTGGTTTTTCCCGCAGACAACTGCATTTCTGGAAAGTTTGCTCCTTGTGTGTTTCCTGTGACAAAGACTGCCTTGCCAGAACTGAGGTTTGTCTGTTTCTCTGTTTGAACTGGCTTAATTTGCAGCCTCCCTGCTGGGAGCTCACAGCCTTGCATTTATCATAACGAGCTGATAAGGACTATTGTTTCAGTTAACTCCTCCTGCGATTTCTGTTGGTGAAGGCAGTTAATTCCCAATGTGTAAATAAAGAGGGGTTTTCCTTTGTGGAGAATCTGTTTCTTGCTTCTGAGAAGGCTGGGTCAGAACAAGAGAAAAGGGGAAGAGGAAGAGGAAAGAGAAAAGGAAGCAAAATATAAGAGGAAAGAGAGGACAGAGAAAAGGAAGTGAAATATAATTCAAATATATTAGCACTGTTAAGAACCTTCCTCCTGCTGTGTGTGAATAGCTCGGCTAACCCAAAGTGTGGTTGTTACAGCTGCATTGCATGGAAACAACTCATGATTTTTCCCCCCACTTTCCAGGTTACCCTTCACGTTTGTAACAAAAGAGGTTGCTGATGCGACATGTGACTGTTTACTTGCACAGGCTGAACAGGCCGAGAAAGCAGGAAAATCAAAAGCAGTAGCGGAACGGATGATTCTAGAGGAATTTGGACGTTGTCTAATGAGAATCATTAACTCGGCAGGAAAGTCCAAGAGTGATCCTTGTGCCATGAACTGCTGATTCTTTAAAAAATGGGCTTTGCTCAGACTGGGACACTAAAAGGCACACGGACACTTTCCTGGTTCACAGCAGCATTCTTCGTTTGTTCACTGGTGCTGTGAGGTTTCCACAGGTGTATTGTTAATATAGGAACTTTGCCATGAGGCTTTTAACTTAACTTTCTTTTGCTTCACAGATACAAGATGCGTTTTCTTCTCAACCTTTAAACAACATGGGACAGCAAGTGCAAAGTTTAGAGGGTTTCCTTCCCTTCGTTCTCTTTAAAGGGGTAGTCTAGAAGCAATTCTTTAAATTATTATTTGCAATTGTTATGCTTGACTTTTGTATTTAGAAGAAGAAGAAAGAAAGAAACCAGTCAGTCTATCAGGAGCAAATTAGTTTTTGTGCAAAACTAATTGAAATGCCTGGATATTCTTATAAGAACAATATCCGTATACTGGATAGATTTTTTTCCAGCCCATTCAATCAGCATCACAGCACAGATTATATTTGCAAAAATATAGGCAGTGGTACATCTGTGGGTGAGTTAATGCTGACGGGAAATTATTAAAAAATATTTGCTGAAAAACAGCTTTAAAAATGCACATTTAAAAGTTATCGTATTGGCCACAATCTAATTTCAGTGACAGTGCCTTGTCTGTTGATCTTAAAGTATTAAATACACCATAGCAGTGGTAGCTGCAGATATATAACATTGATAGAAAAAAGATCAAGGTGATAATTGATATCTTAATCATTTTGGTACATTTTTAAAAATACATCACTGCATAATATATATTCCAAATTTTAATAAGACATTTTCATGTCTGGCTTTCAAGGGGATTGGCATTTTATTTGACAAACGTCAGTGTAATTAGATTTTTAACATTTCTGCTATATGCCCTACAACAAAATGAGGACAAACCCGGCTCTTGTTTCTTTAGAATCTAACTATCGGTCAATTATTGAGTTTCCCAGTTGCTCCTTCAAATACTCCAGTAGACTAATAAAAAAAAAAAACTTAATTAATTTAATCTTAATTTATATTTGTATTGTCTACATTTTATTCATACTCAACGGCTGGAATAGGTGGAAATAAATTGACGATCATGCCCATATTTGTTAGCGGAAGCAATACCGCGGATGTTTCTAAACTAAGGAACACTTGGCAATATTTCTCCTTTAATTATAAAGGGGTGACCAAGATAATCCTTAGACTTCCCCAAATCTGGGTTACTTCCCAAAGTCTGGATTTCAATTCACAAAATCCCCCATCCCTGAGGATTCCAGAAACCCACTATGTCTGGAAGTGCTAAAATTAGAGGCTACCTTTAGTTGTGTAAAATGACCCAATGTTCTTGTTATACTGTCTGAGTTTCCAGAAGAAGCAATTCTTTTGGGTCTCTGACGTTTCTCAAATCTTCTTGCCTCGATTCCAGATTACGCATGGTGAAATTGCTTTTGAAAAAAATATTTTTAAATGGAAAGGGAAGAAGTCAGTACGCTTCCTACTATGGTCCTCATCCATTGTCAGTGAATTTCTTGGACGTAGCTCATTTACTGCTCTTATAAGAACTGCATGAGTTTTTTTTTTAAATTGTGCATGGCGCAACGTGGAGGGTGCAACTTTTGAAGGCTGTCTTTTTTTTAGAGTTCAGTAGGATGAACAAGTGGCTACTCTGCGATAATGATAAGCTTTGTGCTCACTGATGTCCGTGAGCTTTCATGCATCGACTTCAGTCTGTTGGGTTATGATTGAAGTGGATAAGACAGTGGAAGTCTGTAGAGCCACATCTGCTTGCGCAGCAAGTTAGATCCATCGTATAAAAATGCATATTTCAACTGGAGAGGGAGGGGAAGGTATTGAGGTGGTGAATCTTTTTCTTCAGCCAAGAGCAAGCATTAGTCCCAGTAAGTATTCAGCCGAGATGTTTTTTTAGCAGTGTTCAAACCAATTTCAAGCTATGTTCATTCTTTTTGTTACTGAATTGGCACAGTTTATATTTTAAAAGTATATATTAGAAGCATAGTCTTAGGACAAAAACCTAAAAGATTTCCTTGGGAAAGAGAGAAGAGAGTGGAATAACATTATTTGGATGGAATTGCTTAGGAGAGAGAACCTTTGCGATAAAAACTATTAAAATGTGAAAGACAACTGCATGGTTTTGTAGTGAAGACATTGTTTCAATGAGTTTATGAATATCTAAGTTTCATGTTCGAATTAGCAAGCACCTGCTAGATAATGTAGCCTGCTCTGTAATTATAGTGCTGCATTTTTTTCTACTCAAAATGGATGTTTTCTCCATATAATTGTGGATGTGTATAGATATACATACACACACAAACACACGTTCTATTGTATTACAGTATATATGTACATAGCAAACTTGCTTAAATTACACACAACCCTGAAAGGGAACCTGTTTATTTCAATATAATTCTTTTACAAATAGAATTATTTTTGGGTGGGCAAGAGTTTGTTAATTTTCTGATTAGATGAAGACTTGCCTTTTTACTAATTTCATAAATGTCCATACAACAAGATTTGTATAAATGTAAACTAGTGTAAGTTGGTAAGTAAAGCTTGATCAAGTTATTTTTCAAACATGTATTGCTTTGTCTAGAATTACATTTGTTTTATGTTGTACATATTCTGTGTCTTATTGTAACTTGCACCTTTTTTGTGATGTGTATTTATAAGTGTGCAGAAAACCTTCTGTGAAGTTTGGATTCTGGTTGTAGATTATGTATAATGGAATTGTGTGTAAAAGATTTGAAGAAGGTGCAATCAAAGAAAACTAGTTTTTTGTCTCATAAAACAAGCTGTCTCTTTCACATAGCTTGGATTTTCTCCCCTTTCAGTTTTTCTTGATTGTTTGCATGAAAGTGCTCACAGGTTAGTAAAATATATCAAGATCTTGATAGCAGCTTATCAAAATTATGCCTGCATTGTGATCCTCTGTCAGCTGAGATTCTGCAGTGTTTCTTTCAAAGTCCCTATAACAATAATTAGGAGCTGCTTAGCCAGAATGCTTTTATATTGCATCCCCTTATTAGCAGATTTTGAGATGGGGGAGGGTATTTGGGAAAATTTTCTAGTTATGGTTTTCATCCAAAAATAGATAAAAATTTATATTACTAGACCTATTAAAAGAATACACTTTTCTATATTGTAAAAACAAATGTCAAATAAAGAAAAAAAAATGTTTATACTATTATGTACAAACTGACAAATGTGTTTTTCTTTGCTAATGTCAAAAAATTACAGTGGTACCTTGATACTCATGCTTCATTGGTTCCGGGAGGCACACCAAGTTCTAAAAATGATGAGTAGCAAACAAGCCATGTGACTTATCATGTGACCCTTTGTTTTATATATTTATTTTATTTATTTATTTGTCAAACATGTACAAGATAACAAGTATAGGTAGGAACATAAACACGAACAAAGGAAGTAAATACAGATAAATGGGGACAGTAAGACAGGGACGGTAGGCACGCTGGTGCGCTTATGCACGCCCCCTTTAAGGACCTCTTAGGAATGGGGTGAGGTCCACGGTAGACAGTTTGAGGTTGAAGCAGTGAGGGGTTGTGGCTGTAACAACGGAGTCAGGTAGGGTGTTCCAGGCATTGACCACTCTGTGGCTGAAGTCGTATTTTCTGCAATCGAGTTTGGAGCGGTTTACGTTGAGTTTGTATCAGTTGTTTGCCCATGTATTATTGTGATTGAGGTTGAAGAAGTCGTTGATGGGCAAGATGTTCTGGCAGACAATTTTGTGAACTATGCTTAGATCGGACCGCAGGCAGCGCAGTTTCAGATTGTCCAGGCCCAAAATTTCAAGCCTAGAGGCACAAGGAATTCTATTGTGAATGGAGGAGTGGAGTACTCTTTTAACCCTTTCATCGTATCTTGAATGACCATTCAATAATTTGGGTGAATTATGCTTCTGTTGAGGCCACTGGAAATTATTACATTCACACATCACTAGAGACTCGGAAGACACAACCTTTAAAGCTCTAATACAGAGGCCTCCAAACTTGGCAACTTTAAGACTTATGGACTTCAACTCCAGAATTCTCCAGTCAGCTCTGCTGGCTGGAGAATTCTGGAAGTTGAAGTCCACAAGTCTTAATGTTGCCAAGTTTGCGGACCCCTGCTCTAATACAATTGAGCCCAAAATGTATGTTGCTAAGTGAGAAATGTGTTAAGTGAATTTTGCCCCATTTTACAACTTTTCTTGCCACATTTCTTAAATGAATTGCTGCAGTTAAGCTAATAACACTGTTAAGTGAATCTGGCTTCCCCATTGACTTTGCTTGTCAGAAGGTTGCAAAAAGTGATCACATGATTCCGGGACACTGCAACCGTCATACATATGAACCTGTTGTCAAGCATCCAAATGTAAATCATATGACCATGAAGATGCTGCAGTGGTCATAAGTGTGAAGAATGGTCATAAGTCACTTTTTTCAGTGCCATTGTAACTTTGAACGGAACTGTTGTAAGTGAAGGACTAGTAAATTTTTTCCCTCCTGAAGTTCTTATAATTGACAACTCTTCAGGAAGGACTAATTTTATCTTGAGATTAATTCTTGATAGTGTCATTGAAAGAACCACAATCATGTAGCTTGTTAATATGACATCTCCAAAGTGGTCTGTCAAATGAATAGTATTTCAGAAAGAGATCTCTCTGCTGTTATGTCCCCACAATAGATGGGACCCGAACTTTAATTTTTGCCACTGATTTCTCTAAGAAGATAGAGAAGTTATGCCAGTATTTTTCAGGCTTGGCCAGTTGAAAATGTGTAGCCCTCAACTCCCAGAATTCCCTAGCCAGCCATGCTGAATATTACTATATTGAATCATGATGTCATTCATGTCACAAAAACTCCAGAAGCAAACAGCTTCCGTTATACAATCTGGCTCATTTATTTGCACATTTATCATAACATCAGAATCTTGGGTCACTCCAGCGCCTTATTTCTAAACATAATCCATGGTGCTTAACTACTGAAGTACAGTGCGAACAATTCGGCTCTCAATCTTGCAGCCTTGAAGTGGTTTCTGAATGCCATTTAATGCTCTTCTCCCTCCCCCCCTTTTTTTGCAAACAGAATTCTACAGATTCTGCATCCATTTTGTATATTAATCTTCTATAACTTAAATGTGCTTTTTAAAAATCTGGAATAAAGGAATAAAACTTACTGAATTTGTTGAAGATAATGTTTATTCAATTTATGGGATCCCCATAGCATGTCTCTCTTGCTAGACTTAATGGGATACAAACAGTCCTGCAAATAATTCCGCTTCATGCTGAATTTTACAGGGCTTTATAGCAGACAATCATCCCCTTGCGTTTTCCTGGAAGCACACTTGCCGATAACGCAAGAGATGTAACGTGACTATACTGAAGGATGTAAACCAGGGGTCTTCAAACTTGGCAAGTTTAAGACTTGTGGACTTCAACTTCCAGAATTTAACATGAATGGAGGAGGAATTCTGGGAGTTGAAGTCCACAAAAGTTGTCAAGTTTGAATACCCCCTAATGTAATCATTAGAGAAAGTATATGAGGATTAGAGTTTTCAGCATTCCATTTCAGAAACAACCAACAGACTGTTAACCTGTGGCAAAGCAGGCTGCTGAGAAAATTGCAGACACCTGTGCTACTTTCCTCCCCTCCTATTTGAGCCTTCTCCCCATGGCCGAATTGCCTATAAAAACTGCAATTTTCAAACAAGTGAGGGGAAGGATATGTGGAGTTTACAAGCTGGGCAGCCAGTAACACAAAAATCAGCCGAGCAAAAGGCTTTTTAAAAATTATTTCACAGACACCCACTGGTCCAGAAGAAAAAGAAGAAATGCAGCAAAGAAAGCATAATGTAGAAAGTGCAAGAAAGTTTATATGCTGCTTGTTAGTAAATGTCTATGGAGATTCTCAGTCATCCAGGTCATGGTTGTCTCAAAGATGCTTTTTTCAAGAGGCAACTGGACTTTCTGGTTTTTCTTTGAAGACGTTTCACTTCTCATCCAAGAAGCTTCTTCAGCTCCTCACCATCCAGTCAGAGCTGAAGAAGCTTCTTGGATGAGAAGTGAAACATCTTCAAAGAAAAACCAGAAAGTCCAGTTGCCTCTTGAAAAAAGCATCTTTGGGACTGCTTGTTAGTAAAGAAGAAAAAAATCCCAGTGAGAGAGATTAAAGACAAATCAGTGTAAGAGAAAAACATTGCTCTGACTACCAATATTAATAGGCGTAAAATACAGTATACAGAAAATTATAAATAGAAATAGAAGTGTTGACATGTTTGTTCTACTTTGGTATTTTTTGTTAATAAAACATCTCCCCAACTTTTATACAGAGATACAAAAATTCAACTGCCCAGTGGTTTTAGGGATCTCTTAACTCTGGATCATTTAAATTGGGTAGTTTAAAGAACCCATGACACAATCACATTGTACTAACAAAACATCAAAGCCCTCCAAAATACCTTAAGTAAGCTAAAGGACCCTGTAGCCCAAGAAGAAGAAAAATAGGAGTTGCCTACAATATACCGTTGAAAATAGCCACCATATTATATTGCCTCCCAATAATCTGGGTCCTCATTTTACCAACCTCAGAAGGATGGAAGGCTGAGTCAACCTTGAGGCAGTCAGGATCAAACTCCTGGCACTGAGAATGAAGAGTCAGCCTGCAATATTGCATTCTAACCACTACGCCATCACATCTCTCTATATAACTGAGTTATGTGAGACTTCAAGCCAGGGGTCTTCAAACTTGACCGCTTTAAGACTTGTGGACTTCAACTCCTAGAATTCCTCCTCCAGTCATGTTAGCTCAGGAATTCTGGGAGTTGAAGTCCACAAGTCTTAAACTTGCCAAGTTTGAAGACCCTTGCCTTAAGCCATGATACGGCTTGACATCCCCTGGTTCAGTGCTCTGTGAATCCAGCCAACATGATCTGTAAAGTGGGGTTTATTCTTTATTGCATTCTCCACCAAATCTGCTTTAAAATGTGGTGGGACCCAGCCTTTTTCGCATCATTGCAGTTTGATCTTGACCGACTCAAGGTTGACTCAGGACACCAATTGTTGGGGGCAATAGGCTGACTCTGTAAATTGCTTAGAGCAATGTAAAGCACTGTGAAGCGGTATACAAGTCTAAGCACTATTGCTATAGCCAAAAAGCTCTGTCTGCTCATCCTGCTGTCTTGGGTGCTGAACTTCTGAGCCAAAGCCCCAAAGATGCGTTTTTTCAAGAGGCAACTGGACTTTCTGGTTTTTTACTTAGAAGACATTTCGCTTCTTCAAAGAAAAACGAAGTCCAGTTGCCTCTTGAAAAAATGCAACTTTGGGACAACCATGACCTGGATGACTGAGAATCTCCAGACATTTTCCGAGCCCAAGAGCTCCAAGCACATTGCTCACCTGTGCTTTAGGACAGGTGAAGTGTAGGGAGGGAGGTCTCCGTCTTCCTCTTTCCCTCCCTGTCTCTTTTTCCCTCCCTCTCTTTCTGTCTCTCTCTTTCCTGCCCCCTTTCTCTTTCCCTCCCTTTGTCTCTTTCCCTCCTCCCCCTTTTTCTCTCTCCCCCCCCTTTCTCTGTCTTTCTTTTTCTGTCTCTCCTTCCCTCCCTCCCTTTCTCTTTCTTTGTCTCTCCCTTTCTTTCTCTCCTTGCGAGAATTATATCCGTTTCCAGAGAGATAGAAAAATAAGAATCCCGACGCTCTCTAAGGGCGCCATTTCACACACATTTCACATCGCAAATTAGCATTTCTCCCCTACGTCGAACAGCGTTGATTTTCAAACTTGGCGCTTTAAGACTCCCAGAATTCAACTCCCAGAATTCCCCAGCCAGCCATACTAGTACTATAGTTTCTCCTTTAACGGGGCCATTCCTTGACGCAGGGGTCCCCAAACTTGGCAACTTTAAGACTTGTGGACTTCAACTCCCAGAATTCCTCAGCCAGCTATGCCTTGACGGGTCAAATTGAAGCCAACATCTCAGCCTATCCTTTGGTTCCCTTCCGTTTAGGTATCCCAAATTCGAAACCGATGTCCTTCCCGCAGAAAAATGGCACCTTTGGCCTTCTTTGTCTTCCCTGTGTAGCCGAAACCCCGTAAAAAACAACTCCGCCACCTTCTTGCCAAACAAAAGCGGAAGTAGCGCTGGAAGCGCTAAAGGACAACTGCTACACTCCTTCCTTAGTGACTCTATGGCTATGGAACTAACCGCCCGAACGCTCGCACACCGGAAGCGGAAAGGGGGGAAAAAGCATTGCGCCAATCAAAGCCAAGCGTTTAACGCTAAACCAATGGGAACGCGTCTTGAAGGAAGAGGGAGTAGGTTTATTCGCGGGTTCTGGAGCGAGACTTTCTTTCCGCGCGGCGCTTCAGAGCGCGCCGGGTTGTGGCGGGAATTGGGTGCAGTGGGTCGGAGGGACCCTATGAAGGCGCTCTCCTCGCGGTGGGACGTTAGTTAGATAAATAGGAATGGGAAAATAATTACAGGATTCTTTTTTTCTTTTTCCTTTGAAATTGCATGCGAGGGATCCGTTGTGTCGGGGTCGGGAAGGATTTAGGTTAACCGCCTCGCTCGTTTGCCTTTAATTCTGGCTGAAAGGGGCGAGCATCGGGCTCGTGGGAGGGGATAATGTGTGTTGTAGTTTGCGCGGGTGAAGGGCAACTTGGGTGGGGATTTGCTTCCATACCACTTGCCTTTTAAATCGGATGGCTTATTATATATAATATAATAATAATGCCAATATCAGGGGTTTTCAGTTCAGTTGTATAGAATGCGAAGGTTGTGTGTTTGTGCTTTATTTTTATAGTTATAATTACGTGCGCTGAAGGTGGCATATAATTTCCTTGTACGAGGTGCAAGGCCAATAAAGTAAACTGAACTGAACTGAAGCCACGTGTTGCATGGCAAATCCGAATCACTGAAGTTCTGGGAATTCTGGGTTGAGAGGGATCCCTGGGGGTCGGAGCAAAGCCCGGCCCTCAGTTGGCTTCTGATGGTTATATAGAAGAATTCTCCTGAAGCAACGTTTTTGTGGCCTTTTTGATACAGCTACTAAAGTGGCCCTTTACCTTATGGTAAAACGTGGGAACTAAAAATACAATAGGTAATGTGATTTACATCTGATTTAAGGAGATGCCTCTCAAACCTCTAGCTGTTGTTTGAGCTTTAGACATGGACCGTTTTACTCTTGGGTGATAAAAAGGAATCTCTGTTTTGCTTTTTTAAAAGAATTAATACATATGCAATGTTTGGAACATGGAGTCCCAAAATTTGAGGTAAGACTTGCTGTTTTTCCCCTGGAGATTCCTTTCCATGTATTAGTTTGTACATTGAATCAGATTTCTTCATATTTGCATAAGTTGGTGGTTCCACAATTGAGTTGGTGGTTTTATGGATTCTTATGTTTATGATATTTTAATATAAGCCACCTGGAGGTACTGTGTTGGGCAGCCATATAAATTTGTTTAGTACATTAATAAAGGATAATTAAAACATTGATAAAATATTTTGATTCCAGTGAATCTGTTCTTAAATATAACTAAGAATGCATACAACTTGTCATGGTTATGTATAATTTCTATGAATTGATACTATTCATAAAAGATTCAGAATTCTGCCACAAAATTATTAACAATTAGGTTTATATACAGTACTGCTTCCTTCCCAGAGATTCTGGCAGTTTACAAACTTTAAAACATTTAAAAATGCAAAACAAAGCAAAAAAAAAAAAAAAAAAAAGGTGGCAGAGAAAACAAACCTGGATGGGGATCATGGAAAATGCAAAATGGTGTAAATCATCTCTTGCCAAAGGGCTGGGCAAAGAGACACATCTTTGGAGAACCTTCAGAGCAGCAGTAGTAGGCTGTTTGAATCTCGGGAGGCACTAATACAGAGAAGATGTGCTCCCAGAGTCCTGGTAAAAGTGGTATTTAATTGAAGGAATCTGGAGCACACCGCCAGATTATACTATGTGCATAAAAAAAATATAATTTACTTTTGAAATGCCAGGCTAATATGTTTGCATATCTGCAACATGGATGTTCAGACTTATCTTTTGCCAGTTTTTCTGTGGTGTTCAATGATTAAAATACTTTTGCTGTTCACATCATGATTTGCTGTGATTATTACTCACATTGATGAGGACACCATATTTTGTTTCATTTCAGTTTTGGGTAAAGTATATTTCGACCTATAGATGTAAATATAATTTATACTATTCAATGTATTCACAGTGCTTTTTTTCATGCTTTCAGGAAACAAATTTCTCTTGGAGGATAACCAGGTAACCATTAAAATATTTTGCAATACTGTATTAGTAGAGAATAAAACAATTGATCCAATGGGGGTAATGTTAAACTATGTCACTATGTTGAGCAAACCATATATTTTAATGGGGGTCTGTAAAGGTGGGATTCATATACTATTCACTAAATTCAAGCTTAATAGCTTTGGTTTGTTAGCTGCAACTAAACCAGTGAATTGCTGGCTTTTTGGGGTGGGGTTTTAGCAACTAAATAAACAAAACAATACTGCAAGAACTCATAAACATTCTGAATACATATCAGATTGATCACACAGATGCAAAAATTTTGTGGGAAATCAACTATTATTAAGATGTTGTATATGGTTGTATCGCCCATAGAAAATTTTGTGTAGTATTTGCATGTACTGCTATTCTGTATTTTGTGACAATCTACAGTATAACTTTTGACAGGTCTCACATAGGGATCTTTAATGATTAAAATGTTACATAAAATGGGATCGTTTTCTAAATTTATTGTCCCTTACCACAAAATATTAAATTATACCTTTATTTTTAAAAAACACCGGTGTGTCAACATTAAAAATACAACTTAGAGAAGATTAGTGTGCAATCAAGTCTCATGCTTTTCAAAAACTGTTTACATGTGAAATCTTTTTTTTTTTTGTTCCTTTAGGTATGTTTTTAAAAGGCCAAACATTTCATGTTGTGGATTCTTCATCAATGTTGCAGAAAACTCAACTTTCATCTGATTTTTCCATCTGTTTTTTAAAACTTAACTCCCTTTAATGGATCAGATTTCCAAGAGAAAATGGGGAGATGAAGTTCAAGGTTTGTCAAAAGTATAGAAGTCAACGTCTTGTATTTTACTGATTTTATTTATAATAAAGAAATACCTTAATGTTGCCTTACGTGTTTTGATTTCTATACTGTATTATTAGAGGGGATGCTGAATTCATAAGCATTGTAATAGTGCTTACAATACTTTGTACAATACTCGGTGCAGAGGAGTTGAAATGTTTATTTCAAGATACATAAATGTGTAATTTCTATGTGGCATTTTAAATAAAAGAATCCTTATGATGAAATGATCAGTCTTGAGCAAACTTTGGAGTTACAGAAAGAAGTGGTGGGTCATTGTTTAAAGAATAAGTATTGTAGAGCTTCGTCTTATCTATGTGATCACTAGGAGTCAAAAACCACTTGATGACATGTAATAAATAGTACAGCTTTAAATTTTCTGACTTGATCTCTTATTGCTGTTACCAAGTTGCTACAGAATTCAAGGCAACCTTTTCTGAACTGGCATCCACCAGAAAATTTTACACTAAAGCATCCCTATTTCCCAGTTTTTCCGTTTTAGCGGGGAATTATAAAAGTTACAAATCACATATGTAGAGGATAGCCAGTAAAGAATATTGCTTTAAATTTTTGCTTGAAAGATATTTCAGGATTTGTATGAATATTTTAGGGCAGATTCCCTCACCTCATGTAAATGGTTTGCTGTTTTAAGATACAATGCTTTATGGCTATGTACAGATAGGTATCAATATTTGGCACTAATATTTCATTTTTGTGGTATAACGGTATAGCTGACATTAAGTGAAAATATTTTACTGTGGTTGACAGAATATCCAACATTTACTTTTTTAGCGATTTCTGCAAAAGCCAAGAACAGGGCTAGTCATCTAGTCTATAACCTCCAGCCAGAAAGAAGCATGTCTGAACATGTGGGGATCCAGCATCAAGCAATTTTAGTTACAGCTTAGCACCACCTAGACTGCTATCTCTTTGTACAAGGTGGCTTAGCGTGATGCTTGAACCTACCCAACAGGTTTCCTGAAATCATGATTAATTACAAAAGCATTCGCTCTGTTCATACCTGATGGCTAAGCTGGATGCCCACCATAATAGTAATGTTATTGCAATCACAGACCAGCATAAGTAAGTATTAATAAAGTCAAATGTCTATGAGGATTCTGTCATCCAGGTCAGTTGTCTCAAAGGTGTTTTGTTTTTTGAAAAGCAATGACTGATTATTTTTTTTGAGTCAGTTGTACTGGAAAGTTGGGGAGATGGAAGTACTGGATGGGAAGCCAGATGTCTCATTCTTTGTTTCTTCTTCCTCCAAAAATATCAGTTGCTGCTTTTTCAAAAAACGAAATAAAAACTTTGAGTCATTAATAAAGTCAAATGAAATAGACTATTCTTAACAATTAGTGGTGGATAGGGCAGTCAAAAGTGCCTAATTTTGCAGACAAGTACAACAAAATTTGGCGACATTCAAAGACCATCCTGATTGTAGGTAAATTTTGTTATGTGGGGTCCTTGGTGCTCTCTGAGCTTCCTTGTTCTCCCCCCCTCCACCCCCAGATATTTTGTCACCCTAACTAGAGATTCTCATTCCTCCAGGTCATGGTTGTCCCAAAGGTGGAGTCAGCTGGACTTTGTTTCTGTTTTACAGTTGCCTCCTTAAAAAAAAAAACCTAACTAGGTAACCTTATCAGTGATAGCACTGATGATGTTACCTAGTTTGGTAACGAAACGTCTGCAAGAAAACACGCTCAGAGAGCACCAAAGACCCATTTCAAGCCTGAGCTACAAATATTGTCCTTTAAACTGTAAAAGTCTGCAAAAAATTAGGCAGACTTTGTTCAATGCCCTACACCGTCTCTGCCCGTGGACTGGACGACAGGAGCCCAGCGTAGCCCTTTGGGGGGTCTCGAGCCCCTCACCGCCTTTTGCGACGGCGCGGCCTCGTCCGCGGGAAAGGAAAGGCGCTTCGCATGCGGGCAGAGGACCCTCCGCCTCAGCTGCCGGCCCCCAGGAGGCGAGCCAAGGCTCCGCGCTTGCGTGGCGGAGGAGGCCCAACCCAGCCCAGCCTTCGAGCGGGCGGCGGTTAGTGCCGGAAGCCGGCGCGATGAAGGCGGTGCTCCGGATGCCACGTTGAAGCGGAACGTGGAGGAGCCGCGGCTGCTGCGAAACGCCGAGGAGGACTTGGAGGAGGAAGAAGGCGGCGGCGGCGGCGGCCCCAGCGGCGCTCCTCTCCGAGCAGGTGAGGCGTCTGCCGGGTGGGTGTGTGAATGGGGGGGGGGACCCTCAATCCCCAGCAGGCGGACGCGGGAGAATTGGGGCCGGGGACGCCCCTTTATTAGCCCATCCGCCTCGGCTTTGCGGTTGCAAAAGAGGCCGGACGATCCCAGGGAGCGGCGTTGCCTTTGGCTTCGGCTCCGCTTTTGTTCCTCCTGCTTTGGGCCTGTCCGTGGCTTCCAAGGCGGCGGTGTGCCCGTCCGTGGCTGGCCCAGCCCGGTTGGAGAATATAGAATGGAATAATAACTTTGTTGTCCCTTTGAATGTAGACGAATCCGCAGACATTACAATGAAATTTCGTGGCATGCAGCTCCCAAAGGGTCACCCCCTCCAATATACGCTACATAAACATGACTACATACATTTATTTACATACATACATGCATGCATAATTAGGCATGATACACAGAGGAACAACACGGATGTAGACATGGACATGGAGCTGCAGGCCAGCCCGTGGCTTTTGCAACCCCGCTCTTGGCTGCAATTTCCGGGCTAAAATTCCATATTTTTGCCACCTTAAGAATTGCCAACTCTCACCTTTCCAGGTTGGATTTGCTCCAGGGTTCAAAAGGGGGGGGGAGGGGGGAGCTTTCAGCTGGTTCAAAGGAAAAGTGGCCAGTTTGCAAACTTATCTTTCTCTTGTAGCTCTTGAGTTTGCATGGTTGTGATTGTGGTTGTAGGAAAGAACAACATACCATCTGGGCAAAATCTTGCAGAAGGGGTTTCGCACTCAGTTCGTTGCCTACTTTTCTTCTTTGAATTTCAAGGTTGATATCCAAGCATGGGAAGGTATACAGAGAGAACACACTTCTATGATTATAGGTAGTCCTCGACTTATGATGACAATTGAGTGCCAAATTTCTGTTACTAAGTGAAACATTGGTTAAGTGAGTTTTGCCACATTTTTACAACCTTTCTTGTCGCCGTTGTTAAGGGAATCATTGCCATTAGTAGCACGGTTGTAAAGTAAATCTGGCTTCCCAGTTGACTTTGTCAGAAGGTTACAAAAGGTGTATCACATGACCCAGGGACACTGCAACTGTCGTAAGTGTGAGTCAGGTGCTAAGTATCTGAATTTTGATCACATGACCATGGGGATACTGCAATGGCTGTGTGAAAAACGGTCATAAGACACTTTTTTCAGTGCTGTTCTAACTTCAAATGGTCACTAAATGAATTGTAAGTCGAGGACTATCTGTAGTTGTTGTATCAGTTGCAAAATACATAGATAGTAAGTCCTATAAGATTGCCAACATATCAAATCTTACATATACATGAATTTTCACTCTTCGTTTTCATTAGTTACTTCCCTAATTTGTATGGTTGTTGCATTGGTACACGTTATCATTGTGTGGCTGAGGTTACCTGACACGATTCATTGAATCGTAGTTTACTCTTTTATTTCCTGCATTTACCCAACACACTGAAACGTAAATTAATCACATAGGCAGGATCTGGGCACAGTGCTAGCTAAACTTTTCTTCAGTGGCTTGGGTGAACACAGACTTTCCTTTCTGATGCCTGTTCTTGAAACCTGATTAAAAAGGCAAAATCATAGTTATTGTTTCCTCTGTATAGTTTGTTGGATTCAAAAGGATGGGAATTTTGGAGTGCAAAGGGAAGCTCCTAGAGCAAGGGTCTTCAAACTTGGCAAGTTTAAGACTTGTGGACTTCAACTCCCAGAATTCCTCAGCTAACATGACTGGAGGAGGAATTCTGGGAGTTGAAGTCTACAAGTCTTAAAGCTGCCAAGTTTGAAGACCCCTGTCCTAGAGCAACTGTCTACAACTTCTTAAATAAAGTGCAAATTTTGTGTGGATGAGCTTCCACTGCAGAGAGCAGCTAAATAAAACTTGGGGGAAAATGTAGTTGTTTCAAGGAAGTACATATAGGTGTTATCTGAGAACCCACGTGTGCTTTTGTGCATACAGGTAATCCTTGACCACAATTGAGCTCCAAATTTCTATGGTTAAGCAAGACAGTTAAGAGCCCCATTTTACGACCGACCTTGTCACAGTTGCTAAGTGAATCGGTGCAGTTGTTAAATTAGTGCAGGGGTCTTCAAACTTGACAGCTTTAAAGACTTGTGGACTTCAACTCCCAGAATTCCTCCTCTAGTCATGTTAGCTCAGGAATTCTGGGAGTTGAAGTCCACAAGTCTTAAACTTGCCAAGTTTGAAGACCTTTGAATTAGTGACACGCCTGCTAAGTAAATTGGTTTCCCCATTGGCATTGCTTGTCAGAAGGTGGCAAAAGGGGATCACATGACCCCAAGGCTGCCATAAATGTGAGTCAGTTGCCAAGCATCTGAATTTTGGTCACCTGGCCGTGGGGATGCTACAAAGGTTGTAAGTGTGAAAAACGGTCATAAGTCACTTTTTTCACTGCCTCGTAACTTCGAAGGGTCACTAAACAAATGATTGTAAATCGAGGATTACCTATACAGTTACAACAGTTCATGTAGTGACAGCTCGAAGTTACAACGGCACTGACCAATTTTCACACTTACTCTATCTGGGAAAAATCATAAAATGGGGCAAAACTCACTTAAATTTCTCTTTTAGCTACATAAATTTTGGGCTCAATGGTGGTAAATTGAGGACTACTTAAATTTTGCCTTTGCATCTGAATACTGCTAGTAATAATTCACACCGAACAAAAACATATTTCTGTATGGTTTGGAGAGCCCTGTCTGTATAAATACTAATCCAGGGACATGGTAATTTATTAACCGTAGCATAATAAAACTTAATTTAATATTGGGTTGATTTAGATTCTTGTATTTGGCATCCTGATTTCCATTATTGTGAGGGGAAAGAAGCTACAGCTTATTCAAGAGAAAGCAAAGCGTGCTAAGGATTCTTTTTCAATGTTCATCTCATTAGAGCCGATTGGAGAATTGTTTGATGTTGGAGGGTTCTGAGCATTCCTTTACAACTGCAAAGAGTAACCAGGGACCAAAGGTTGAATTATTTGAGATATGATTATGCAGAGGCCTCTCCCATATTGTCCCTCTGAATTCTTGAAATGTGCCGTGTTACACTTACAACCGGTCACTTAGCCGTGAGTTCGCTTAACAACTGCAGTAGTTACTTAGCGACTGCCACAAAAAAGGTTGTAAAATCGGGTTTGGTTATTTATGACTGTCACAACACACAATTTATGACTGTCACAACATACGACCATAATGGGCAGGCTCCATTACACTTGTATGTTGAGAACTATCTGTAGTCAGTTTAAAATATCCCATGTCCAGATTAAGAACTGTTTTCTCATTGAAGGACCGTGAATAAGTTAGGGATCTCTTACAAATACTATTTTATGGCTAATTCTTTCGCTTCAAGCATTTTATTTCAAGATAGCTTTTACATCGGGGTGGCAAACTCGCGTCGTCATGGTGGTGTCACGTGACATATCGGGAGTTTCCCCCCTTCGCTAAATTAGGCGTGGGCGTGGCCAGCGCATGACGCATCCAGCCCGCGGGCTGCAAGTTTGATAACCCCGATTTACATAGTATTTTAGGTGGAAAAAAAACATGGCCTAGGCAGTTGTTGCAAGATTGATCCGAAAGAATGTATAAAATACAGTACAGTCATCACAATATGTTTCTCAGTTCTGTGGCCTGGTGTGTTATATTTTGGGATCTTAGCATGATGTGCAGACTCACCAATTGTGATTTGTGAGTCATGTTTTATATCTTTGTGTATACTATAAAACCATTAATTTGGGTTTATTTAATAAATTATAGTTAAATTATATAGATAAAGGTTTCCCCTGCCAGTCATGCTTGACTCTAGGGGCCGCTGCTCATCTCCATTTCCTAGCTGAGGGAGCCAGCATTGTCCAAAGACGCTTCCATGATCATGTGGCCACCATGACTATATGCCGAGATGCACGAAACGCTGTTACATTCCCACCAAAGTGATACCTATTTATCTACTTGCATTTGTACTGCTAGGTTGGCAGGAGCTGGGGTAGGAATGGGTGCTCACCCTGTCACATGGTGCTTTGGTCTCGGAACTGCTGACTTTTCAGTCGACAAGTCCAGTCGGTCACCACATCCATAGTTAAACTGTGAATCGTAGAATTGTTTAAAAGCCACGGAAGTGTTTAGTTCAACCTACTGCAGGAATGCACTATTATAGGATCCTCAGCAAAGGACCATCCAGTTTCTGTTTAAACAGGTCCAGCTGAGCCAAGATCATCATTTACTGAACATCCTTTCCAGAGGTGGCATTCAGCAGGTTCTGACCAGTTCTGGAGAACCGGTAGCGGAAATTTTGAGTAGTTCGGAGAACCGGCAAATACCACCTCTGACTGGAGATTTTACAGTATCCATCCCCTACCATGCTGACCAAGTCATGCCCACCAAACTGGTAGTAAAAATTTTTTGAATCCCACCACTGATCCGTTCCATTGTCACAATTCTTCTAATCTAACTAACATTGTCTTTTTTTTAAAGCTTGTTGTGCAAGTCCAGTCGGTTGTCTTCCGTTGCTGTGGCTTTTTGATAGATCTTCTATGTTCTAAATTGTTTCATCAGAAAAAAAATTAGATAAATACGAGAGAGGATCCTATAAAACACTTCCCCAACAATAATCAATACACAAATCAGCATAGACTAAGATTAACTCCAGACCAACAAGACCAAGAAGTAAACAGTAACCCAATCAAGGAACTGCCAAACAAGCAAACAGTAAACAGCCCAACCACCGTGAACACTCTAACCAAAACTGACAGGGCAAGCTACTAGGATATAAATTGAGAGCAAATCCTATTCTTTACTAGCACTGATGATGTTTGGGTAATAAAATGTCTGCAAGGAAACAACCAAACTCAGAGAGCACCAAGGACCCCCTCATTTCAACCCTGAGTTAAAACATCCTCCTAAAATATCCTATATCCTCCTTTTATTGACACTTGTATTAAAATAAATTTTATAGGGAAAGATCCTTGGTGCTCTCTGTTATAGGTATTTCTTGTTTGTTTTTCCTGGGGCTGCTGCGTCTTGAAGTTTACTTGGGATGTTTTGAACGGCTTTAGTTGGTTTGTGTGCTAGGATGATACCATGTGGTTGTAATAGTCTTTGGGTGGTTTCTGAGTTTTTAACACTGCCATCTCAGCTCAGGAATTCTGGGAGTTGAAGTCCACAGGTTGTGAAGGGGCCGCAATTGCCCACCCCTGCTCTGTATTATGCCCCTGGCTGAAATATATCTGGGTAATCTGCTTCTTCCAGGGCCTTCTGTTCACCTTCTTAACAACTTTTGCCAAAAAAGGGGAAGCTTTGAAGGTTGGATGAAAATTATCCAGAATCATTGGGTTTAGTAATGTCTTCTTAAATAAGGAGCATACTGACCTAAAGGTGAAAGACAGTTGAAACCATAGGCATGAACTCACTAGTCATGAATTGTGCTTTGTTGCACACTGACCTGGCAAATAGCAGATATTTTATGTTCGGGTAATTTTAGATTCCAAGTGGAGCATAAAGGAGAATAAACAAGCCTCTTTCCTAGTGCATGAAGTCAAGAAATTCTGTGAGAGATGCATCATAACATCACACTTATAATTATCTCAATCTTTCTCTGTTAACTCAAACCCTATTTACATTTTGAAAGTGCTGAGAGCAAATATAATAGAATGCCACAAAACTGAGGACAAAGCATTGACTAACCGGGCTTTATATATTTTGTATTTTTATTTGGAAACGTAATGCTCCATACTCTACTTAGAAATCCAGTTTGGAAATCTAATTTTGAGAAAGATCTAGGATGGTAATACAGTGGAGTAGAGTGGAGTAGCAGGCATATAAATTTAATAAATAAATAAATAAATAAAGAGAACACTTGTTTGGTCTTTGTTTTAGCAGTAAATAACTTTTGAGTAATGTCCATCTTTCTTGCCTCTAGTAACGGTTTAAGGCAGGCTTCTCCAAGTTCGGCGAGTTTATGACTTGTGGACTTCAACTCCATGGCTGGCTGAGGAATTCTGGGAGTTGAAGTCCACAAGTCATAAAGTTGCCAAGGTGGGAGACCCCTGGTTTAAAGCAAAGAGAAGCATTCAATCCACGAAGACCTGAATCACATACTGGTTATTGAAATGTCTTTAGTGAGAAAAAGATGTGAAACTGGAGGAAAAAGGGCTTTCCTTTGGATGTCTTTTCTCCGGGGGTGGGGTGGGGTGGAATATTAAAATAAGTGATCTTAGTAGGATAATAGCATTGATGTTGTTTATATTCCTTTTCTCAGCAGGATGAAACTGAAAGAGGTAGACCGTACTGCCATGCAGGCTTGGAGCCCTTCTCAACATCATCCCATTTACTTGGCTGCAGGTAGGTTGTTGGGTTTGATTTAAGAGGATTAGGCAGGAAGGACAGAGAGGAGGCGGGGGTCAAGCTATTTTCCAAGGCACTTGAAGGTCAGACAAGGAATAGTGGATGGAAACTAATCAAAGAAAGATTCAACCTGGAAATAAGGAGAAACTTTCTGACAGTGAGAACCATCAACCCATGGAATAGAATTGCCTTCAGAAGTTATGGGAGCTTCATCACTGGAGGCTTTCAAGAAGAGACTGGACTGCCATTTGTCAGAAATGGTGTAGGGTCTCCCGCTTGGGCGGGGAATTGGACTAGATGACCTACAAGGTCCCTTCCAACTCTGATTATCTGTTATCTGAATGCGCAGAGTGGCTTCCAAAATTCTTTGCAACCTTTTAATAGCAGCTTCACTCTGAGTCATGTGACTAGGATGAGACCTGCTTAAAATGGAAAGGTGGGTAGCATTCCTGACCTTTAACCAATGTCTTCTTTTTCTCCCCAACAATTTTGGTCCTGTTTATTTTTACTTTTGGAAACCTATCGTGTTGATGGATAGATAGTTAAACAGAGCCCTGAGTCCCTTTCCATATTTTTTTCTACCGCTCTATTGAACTGGACAGATTAAAAAGGACTGAGTTATTTTTTTTTTTTTTAGCACTCCATTGGACTGAGCAGATTTTTTAAAAAGGACTGAATTACATTTTTCATTCCAAACATGGACATACTTGATAATTACTGCACTTGAAAGATACAACTGGCAAAAAGTTACATTTCTTTGACTATGTGGAAAGTGGAAAAGGATACCTAACAAACTAAAGTATTTAGGACAGACAATATCCATCTAATTCAGATCTCCTATTTAGCACCACATGCCCTATCTTTGCATGTTGATGTCCAGTTCATCTTTTAGAGCCACTGACTTCATGAATTACTGGAGCTATTGTTCCAAAATTGAAATAACATTTGTTTCATGGCTTTTTCTGAATTTTGTGCCATCCAACCAAGAGAAAAGATCCATTTATAGTACAGTCCTTTGCATGTACGCATGGAAGAAAACCCTGCTGTATATGCAGATTCCAGCCTTTTTGCAGCTTTTACCTAAAGTTAAACTTGGGCCCTGAACACCAGAGGGCTATTAGCACCTTAACCTCTCTTTCTGGGGCGGGAGGTTACAAGTTTCCTTACCTAATGAGCATTTCAGACATTCACCAACAGTGCGATATGCTGTACAGTTATACCCCTATCCTCCAATAACACCCTTTGCTTTTTCCCACTCAAAATCCACCTCTGGAAGGAATTTGTGTCATCTAGCCCAACTTTCTGCTTTGTGCAGAATCTGATAAAATATTCTAAATAGATGGCTGTACAGGTGGTCCTCGACTTATTTCCACAATTGAGGCCAAAATTTCTGCTGCTAAGTGAGATGTTAAAGTTAATTTTGCCTCATTTTACAACCTTTTGTTGCCATGGTTCAGTGAATCACTGCATTTGTTAAGTGAGTAAGATGGTTGTTAAGTGATGGTTGTTAAGGCTTCTCCTTAGCTCCGCCGAATTATGTTGGAATTCATAGGCGCCCTTTTATAATACATCGGTATTAAGCAAATGTGTGTTTCTTGCAGGTACCTCTGCTCAGCAGTTGGATGCCACTTTCAGTACCAATGCTTCCCTAGAAATATTTGAACTTGATTTGACAGACCCAGCACTGGATTTGAAGTCCTGTGCCACTTTCTCTTCCCCTCATAGGTGAGTCCTGGATGTTAAAGCTTTGTTTATGCTTTTGAGAATTGCAGGAAAGGGAAGGGCGGCACGGTAGCTCAGTGGTTAAGATAGGCCCCAGACCGGAGCTGCATGCGACAGGGTGAGCTACCATCTTTGCCCCAGCTCCTGCCAATCCAGCAGTTCGAAAGCATGCAAATGCAAGTAGATAAATAGGTACCACTTTGATGGGGAGGATACTGGCCACATGATTGTGGAAATGTCTTCAGACAGCGCTGGCTCGGTGGCCTTGAAACAGAGATGAACACCTCCCCCTAGGATTGGCAACAACTAATGGAGTAAAATACAAGGGACTTCTTTACCCTTTTTTTTAATAGGGAAATGTCAGAATGTAGTAGTTAAGGGCTGCATCAATTTTTCAGAGCTGTTGCGGGTTCAAACAGTCATTAAATGAATGATTGTAAGTCAAGGATTGCCTGTATGTATTTTTATGGTTTTATTGTTTTTCATATTGTAAGCTGCCCAGAGTTGCCTTGTGGTGTGATGGGTAAGAAATAAATGTAATAATAACTACACATTCTGTATTCGTGCGGGCCTGGGAGATGGGATTGGAGAAGGAAGATGCAAGAATTAGGCAACAAGTACAAGTTTCTTAGATTTCATGATACTCGGATTTGGTAGCAGAAAGTAAGTGTCTGTCAACCATCCCAACTGTCAGTTAGAAAAGAAAGATGTTTGAATACATTATTAGCAAACATACACTTTACTAAAGCCAAGTGATTACAAAAGAAGCAAAGCCGGATCTGGGATTTTCACGCACAAAGCATATGGTTAATTTTTCCCTTGTTCCCACTCTCTCTCTCTCTCCCCCCTCCCCTCGTTATCTGTGAATCCAACTAGGTGCTAACAAATTGTTTGGGTAACAGTCCCTGTCTTCGTGGGCTGGATGGTTTTGCATTCCATAGTGTGATCTTGGAGTGGCTGGTGGCTTTCACGGGATGGCACGATGTGTAGTTTCAATTCCTCTCCTGCTTATCCCACCCCACAATCCTCCCTCCCATTGAGTATGGCAGGCTGACAGCAAACAATGCATGGCGTATGCATTGCTTGCTCTAGCTTCATCCTCCTTTTCAGCCTCCTTTTCACAATCGCACTAAGCCATATTATGTTAATCAAGCTGTGGTCTTCTTGACTAGCCTTAGGTGCTGGCTTAAAAATTACAGAACTTGGAATTGTGTACTGGGTGCGTTTCGTTAACAGGAAGAATTCTACCAGTGGAACTGGTCTCAGCTTTTGATGTCAGTTTTGACAATATCAATGCTCCTCAGAATAACAAGAGTTCTGCTTATCTCGAAACCAGGGGTGTCAAACTCAAGGCCCGTGGGCCACATCCGGCCCATGGGGTGCTTAGATCTGGCCTGTGGGGGCTGCCCTGGAAACAATGAAAGACTGGCCCACAATGCCTCTGCCAGCGAAAATGGAACTTGGGAGGGCTGCGTGAGGACCTCATGAGCTCTGTTTTTTTGTGGGAGAGGGTTGCAGGAGGCTGTCACGGCTGAGAATGGACCTCAGGAACCTGGTTTTGCTGGCAGAGTGCTCGAGCCACCACAGGCGCCCTGACATGAGTGATGTTGACCACCACCATCCCAAGGTCAAACACAACCCTGATGAGGCCCTCAACAAAATCGAGTTTGACACCCTTGTCAGAGGGTGCTCATTTTCACTGGCAGAGCCTTCGGGCCACAGGCACCACTGACACGAGTGACATCAAACTGGCCACACACACACCCCACCCCCGAGGTCAAACACAACCCTGATGCGGCCCTCAGTGAAATTGAGTTTCACACCCCTGCTCTAAACCAATATTTTACTGAAGCCTTGAACCTTGGTTATTCTGTACGCTCCCTATCATCATCAGCGTCTTGATTTAAACACTAACAGATCAGCCTTTTCCCCTTCAAACTTCTTAAAAGCAAATACAAAATGCCCATTTTTTTTGAAAGCTAAAAAGTGGATTTTCACAAGTGAAAAACTTGTGTCCTTCACTTGTTGCTGATCAACAGTTCACAGTATCCCATGCTGTTGACCTTGTATGAGAGGTACCTGTGGGTTGTAAATAAGCACTGTTGGAGGGCCCAGAGTTCATCAACCCAATCCAAAGTTTTTGTTTAAATAAAGTAGGTACCTTTGAGTCAATCTTCATTCCCAGTGACTGCCTAGACCAGGGGTAGGGAAACTTGGTTCTTTTATCACTTATGGACTTCAAGAAAGTCCCAAAATGTCCTAAGTCAGACCAGTAAAATAGGTTCCACCAGGGTTCCAATCCCAGTGCAACAGCTCTGTATAGCTTCTTAAATCCAGTAATATCAGTCAATTGAAAATGAAAACTTTCCAACAGAGGAAAGATACACTTTTTTGGACTCAACTAAGACTACAGGTGGCTGTTTAAAACATAGCAGAATGTAGGACAATTTTATCTGTTTATATTAATATGTCCCATACATTTGTACTATATTCCAAACAGCATTCATTCCAGTAGCCTAAGGTTTCATTTGGTTTTGGGGTTTTAGTTGTGAGAAAATTTTGAGTTTCGCTTACAATGTAGGACATATCTTTATATTAAGGCCACAGTAGATCAAGGCATTCATGGCAACTTTATTTCCATCAAGCTCATTCTGGAATTCTGGGAGTTGAAGTCCATAAGTAATAAAGGAGCCAAGTTTCCCTACCCCTGGCCTAGACCAATCTCCACTGTTGTTTCGTCAATACTTTTGGAAGTGATTTGCCCTTGTCTTCTTCCTAGTCTGGGAGAGAGGGAGTGACCCTCTCACTCAGCTGACTTTGTTTCTAAAGCAGGACTAGAACCCACAGTCTTCCTAGTTTCTAGTCTGGTGCCTTAACCCCCTACGTCAGGGGTGTCAAACTCGATTTCATTGAGGGCCGCATCAGGGTTGTGTTTGACCTCAGGGGGACCGGGGTGGGCAGGTGGGCATGGCCAGTCAATGTCACTGGTGTCAGTGGAGCCTGTGGCCCGAGTGTTCTGCCAGCAAAAGCGAACTCACAAACTCTGTTTTTGGCTGGGACGGCCTCCTGCAACTCTCTGCCAGCGAAAATGGCCCTCCTGAGCTCCGCTTTTGCTGGCACAGGCACCGCGGGCCAGTACTTCATTGTTTCCCGGGCAGCCATGCAGGCCAGAACTCAGCACCCTGCAGGCCGGATCCAGCCCTTGGGCCTTGAGTTTGACACCCCTGCATTACGTCACACCGGCTTTCTTTTACCTAATATAGGGTTCTACCATCCAATCTTGTTTGCTTTATGTTCCGATGGAAATTCCAATTTGGTCCCCTACTGGCAAACTCAATAGCATCACCTCTCAGAAGGACAGAACAAGGCTGATGGAAAAAATACTTCTCCATGACTTTTATTTCTTGACGTCGTCTTGCAGGTATCACAAATTGATCTGGAGTCCTCACAAAACAGCATCCGATGAGACGCTTTCCGGAGTTCTTATTGCTGGTGGTGAAAATGGGAATATAATTTTGTATGATCCAGCTAAAATATTAGCTGGTGAAACCGAAGTCATGATTGCTCAGAATGACAAGCATACGGGACCTGTAAGATCTCTGGATGTTAATCTATTCCAGGTTAGATTTCCCTTACAACTTTTCCTAGTGTCTTCAAAGCATATAAGATCAAACTTCCCCATTCTGCTCCCCTCTTAAGTTTGATAGATCACAGTTTCCAGCAGTTTCCGAGCCATCGTGGTCACTTTTCGTGAGATGGGCACAAGAATTTAATATAAATATATCAACATTTGATAAATTAATTAAAAAATCGTGAGCGTTAGCTTTTTTTTTTGAAAAAGCGGCTTTTGATGCAATGTAAATTCATAGTGCTTGCTTTGTGTTACAGACAAATCTAGTAGCTTCTGGTGCAAATGAGTCAGAGATCTACATCTGGGATTTAAATAACTTTGCAACGCCGATGACACCAGGAAGCAAGACACAGGTATGAGATTTATATTACATCTGCATGGACTGTGAAAATCACTTGATAACGGGTGAAGTCCTAGATGTTCTGTTGCCCTTAGGTATAATTGTATTTGGTCTTTGGTGATTTGTCCTATCTCTGGATTTAGTAGGTGTCCAGTGATGATTTTTAAAGAAAATACATTTGATTTCTCCTACGGTGTATGAATATTCTAAAATGCACAAACATCCTTAGGTGTTTGCAGGTTATTCTAGAAAAACCGGTTTAAAAAAAAAATAGTGAGATACCTCTGAGTCAAAGAAGCATCATGTTCCTTAGAATAACAAATACAAAGCATTGCATTTTGGGGAGTATCCAAGTCTTATGTTTGCCCTCTAAAAGCACATTGGATTCTTAATACCATCTTGTAAACATGACTTGACAGTTTTCCCCAATAGCTCTTCTGTTCCATCTACTTCCTGCTTGGAGTTCCTTGCATGAGTAATAGCAATAGCCACAGCACTTAGACATATATTGCTTTACAGTGCTTTACAGCCCTCTCTAAGTGCTTTACAGAGTCAGCCTCTTGCCCCAACAATCTGGGTCCTCACTTTACCAACCTCAGAAGGACAGAAGGCTGAGTCAACCTTGAGCCTGGTGAGGTTCGACTGCCAAATTGGCAGTCAGCAAAAGTAGTCTGCAGTACTGCACTCTAACCACTGTGCCACCATAGAAGAGAAAAAGCTAACACATTCATTGTGCGTAGTAAGTATTAAGCTAAGAAAGATTGAATCAATTTCCAACCTTTTTTCCCCCCAACAGCCTCCTGAAGACATCAGCTGTATTGCGTGGAACAGACAAGTCCAACATATCTTGGCCTCTGCGAGCCCCAGTGGTCGTGCTACCGTGTGGGATCTCAGGAAAAACGAACCTATCATCAAAGTCAGCGACCACAGCAATCGGGTAGCTATTCAGCTGCAGTGTCGAATTTATGCCTTAAATGCAACAGATCAGGGGGAAAAAATAATTTGGGGAATAATTAGAAAGTTACAGGAACTTCGGACAATCACTAAACCAAGAGCTATAAGTTAAGGACTACCTGTAGCTTATGACCCTGTGACATCATGGCAGGAGTTGGTCTCCCTTTATTACAGTGTCTGAAGGACTTAATATTAAATAGGATTCTACACTCTTAAAAGGAGGTTAACTCAATAAAAGATTCTTGTTTGCCTTTATTGGCTTTAAAAGGAGACGGCTAATGCCTTTCATAAATGTAAAAACATTGGAGAAAAGACTGGTATGCGGTGTGGGTTTCTCCTTTTTTACTATGACATTTTGTTCTAATATCCCTAAGTTTGTCACAAGAGTCTTAGAAAAAGCGGAATGGTTTAAAGACGTGGATGTACTTCTGAATTAAAATACCAAAAAGTTGGAGCTTGTAAGGAAAAATTATAAAATTAGCCAACATGGGGAACTGTAGGAAAGATTTCTGTTCAGTGCTGGAAAAATGGTGGAACCCCAGATTACAACTCCATGATCGGTAGGTGTGCTCAGTGTTTTGTTTATGGGCTGACTCAGTACAGGTAGTCCTCGACTTACGACCACAGTTGAGCCCAAAATTTATCTTCCAAATGAAAGATATGTTAAGTGAGCTTTGCTTCCTTGCCACAGTTGTTAAGTGAACCACTGCAGCTGTTAATTTAGTAACACAGTTGTTA
This sequence comes from Notechis scutatus, assembly GCF_049901735.1. Taxonomy (NCBI): domain Eukaryota; kingdom Metazoa; phylum Chordata; class Lepidosauria; order Squamata; family Elapidae; genus Notechis; species Notechis scutatus. The sequence goes on along the minus strand of NC_142012.1, from coordinate 12,576,972 downwards.
AGTGAATATGGGGATGCCGTGACCTCTGGACACAGCGATAGTCCTAATTACAAACCAGTTGTCATGCCTCTGGATTTTGATCACGTGACTACAGGGATGCTGCAATGTTGCAAGTGTGAAAAATGGTCCCATAAGTCCCTTTTTTTCAAGCACCGTTGTAAATTTGAACAGTCACTAAATAAATGGTTGTAAGCCGAGGACTACCTGTATTAGTATAATGGAAAGACAGATCAGTATTTTTCATGTGCTCAGATTTTAAAGCTACGTCTGAAAATTTGACTGAATAATTGCGTAATATAATATTTTGTGTTTTTTTTCCTCTTCCTGGTTTTTCTTTTTTTAATCCCTTCTTGTTTTTCTTTTCTCCCATTTCTGTATATCAAAGCACTACATGTAAGGATTTTTTTTTTTTTTTGAAAACAAGTTTTATTAATTTTTTAAAACACACAAATTATCATTATTCATTACATGTTTAAACCTTTTTCCATTGTAAATTTAACAAGTCAGATAAATTATGATTCTGTTTTAAACCATTTCCATATAATATACCAAAACCTCTTATTCAATTTCTCTTTACTTCTCTTTACTCTTATTCAATATCATTATTATTATTTCATCTGATTCTTTCTGACTTAGTTACCATTATTCTCATTCTATATTTCTACAAGTTTTTACCAATTCTCCCCCAAAAAGACATATACACACAACACACAAAACATAAAAAAAATCTTTTGGAAAGTAACTTGGACCCAGGTATTTCTCTCTTCATGGACTTCAATTATATTCATGCTCATCTTACATATCATTACTTATTTTATTTACCATTCTAACCCTTCTATATTAACTTCTCCACATATTTCACACTTCTTAATTCTACCTTAATTAATCATCTTAGTTTAAATCATTATATTTGTATCTTTTGTCCATTTTTATCATCCCTTTGTCTCATCCCTTATGAAAAAAAAAAAAAAATCAGTTTCTCCTGAAATCATTAATCAGAGTATGATGCCTTTCTATCTCCCCCTAAGTTAATCAAATTAATCTTTAAAATAATATCTAATACCCAATCAGATTTTGCTTGGTACATTCTATCTAACTAATACATCCAACACAATTAAGTGCCTAATTAGACAATAAATCCAAATATTAAAAAGAAATACTATAATAAAAATTTTATAATAACATCAATACCATAATTTTATTAAACTCTTTAATTAAAACAATATTCTAAACCTCTCCTATTATTAAGTTTTAAAGCCAATCATTTTTAAACATTTTAACATTTTAATCTCTTATCAACTCTTAAACCATTGCAATACTACCATCTCATCTTATGTACCTTGCAAAATCTTTTTTTAAAAAAAAAAAATTATACTTTATCCATTATCCATAAAAATTCCTTTTTCCATTTAATTTCAAAACATTGTAGCTTTTCTCCACCTTTTCCCTTTCTTTCTTTTCCCAACACACCTTTCTACCCCCCTTCTTCTAGCCTCTGCCTTACCGGCTTCCCTTCTCTGTCGTATTTCTTTTCCCCTTTGTTTACAATCATCATATTGGTTTTGCACTTTATTTTTCCCTTTCTTAAATGTTTTTGGATCTTAAGTCCTTAAATCCTTTAGTTTTCTTCTTTTCTCTTCTCTTCTTTTCTTTCTCTCTTCCTTTTTCTGGATCAAATTCTGAGGTTCATTAAAGATGGCTCCTTCCTTTCTTTCTTGTTCCTCTGCTGTCTTCATCTGTTGTAATTTTTGTTGATAATTAGTAAGCGCCATTTCTAAGAAAAGGAAAGCTTCTTCCACACCATCTTTACCATTTTTTTTGCTTGTTCATATTCTTTTCTTAGTTCCTCAACAGAAAGAGCCATTATAAATCTTTTCTTTTCTTTTCTCCTTCTTTCTTCTTACAACAACCAGAATATTCAAAAGAAAATAAAAAAGATAAAACAGTCCCAAAGTTATCAATCAGTCCAAACCAAGGCAGAGTTCTCACTTTCTCCTTCTGGGGTAATATCAATCAAAGAGAAAGAAAGTCCAAATCTGTTTAAAATCTTATTACAATATATTCTAGTCTTCAAATCCTTAAGGCATCTGCTCCAACAAATCTTAGCATACAAATATTTTCTTCTTAATCCTCTCTCTTCCCACTCATCGCTTAAAACCAATTTCCACCTAAAAAATAGGTTTCTTAATATCCAGTTATTTATTCCGTAGGGAAAAGAGGGAAAGCTATCCTTTCAGCACCTTCAAGCAGCCGCTTTTTCCTCTTCTGGCAGGTATTATTCAGAGAATCATACTTTTCAGGAATTTTATTAAATATGTCTTAGAGTCCTAGGAGCCAAGAAAAACTTTCTCCTCTCAATCACTTTCTCCACTTCCTCCTGCGCATTCTTACCCGGCTGCCAGCTTCTTTGTGGCGCCATTACGGACCGCCGCTGCACGTCCTGGGAAAAGGGAGTTCTGCCGGCCAGGGAGGGAGTCTGCAGCACCCCCAAACCCTTCTCCGGATCCCCCTACTTCAGCTGCCCTGCAGGCAGCCTAGCTCCGTACCCGGCTGGGTCGGAGCCCCAAAAACGGCTAGCGCGGCAGGGATCGCGCAGCTTCGCAAATCCCTGCCGCTCGCGAAGCCGACAAACCGGAAGACCCTACATGTAAGGATTTTTAAAAGATGTGTTGAATTTAAAGTTGCTTCGCCAGGTTATCTTTTATTTTTTTGTAGGGAATAAGTACAATGTCATGGTTCCGAGTAATGCACCCATTGAAATCAGAAAGCTGAGGCAGGTAGATTCCTCAAGGAACATGTTTATTGGATACATCATATCAGCACAGCCGGTGACAGTTCCCACGCTTTTCACTTACTTAAAAGAGTAAAACTCCCCCCTCCCAGGTGTTACCGATCACATTGTCCAATGAAGGTGGAAGGCAGGCTCCTCTCCCTGTTTCAGTGACCTTGGTTCCCATAGGAAAACTTTTTGTTTTGACTAGCCGGGCGATCTACTTCCCCCCACCCTTCCCTCTCTCAGGCTTCGTGGCAACTATGAGGCAGCACAAGATGGCTTCAACCAGGTTCGCTTCAGAGTTGACATGCAAATGTCCTTCATTACCAATGTAAAATAACTATTATGGAAGTAGCGGATCCATACAGTGCAGATTGTATAATCCTTACATTCTCTTTCTCGGTCTCTTTCCCCTCCCCCCTTTTTTTTTTTTAAGTACTTGAGATGATGCTATACATGAAGCCACATGTAGGTAGAGTGTAGCATATTCATTTACGGTACGTGGCTAGGAGGTGTGCCTAGCTTCTCCATTTTACAGATTAATTTTTGGCTTGTTAAGTGTATGAGCCAGCTGTTTTCATAAATATGCAGGGGGATTACCTTCTGATCTCTTTGAGATTTTCACATTCTGCATGTTAATTGCTGCCCTAGCAGTTGTTGCAGTCAGTATGTGGGGCTACATATTGAACATGTTTTTCTAAACCAGGAAAAGTATTGTTGAAAATTACTAGGATGCTGCAGTATTTCTAAGGAAGAGAAGCCATGTACTAAAGGATCTTGTAAAAGAGAAGTAGTTTTCTTTGACATTTATATAATGAGCAGTGTGGTGGCCTAGAGGTGGAGCTCTCGCCTCACAATAAGGAGGCTTGTGAGTTCGATCCTAGTTAGTGGCAGATATTTCTCTCTCTGGGCACAAAGAGAAAATACTGCTGTGAACTGTACATAGGAAGGGCATCTGGCCAGTAAATGCTTAGCTCCATTCGGTCACCCCGATGCAAAGGATTACAGGGTTGTTTAAAAAAAAAATGAACACTATTCATACCATTCCAGATGCATTGCTCAGGGCTGGAATGGCATCCTGAGGTGGCTACGCAAATGGTTCTGGCATCAGAAGATGACCGGCTACCCGTAATCCAGATATGGGACCTGAGATTTGCATCTTCTCCTCTTCGCGTTCTTGAAAACCATGCAAGGTGCATAAAATACAGATTTGATTGAATGTGGGCTAGAACAGGGGTCACCAACCTTTTGGACCTCGGGGACCACCAAACTCATAATTTTAAACCCTGCGGACAGCAGCAGCTTCTCCACTCCATGGCAGGCCAGTGCACCCGGGTGGAGGAGCAGCTACTCCGGGGCCAGTCTTGTGACTACTGCAGCTCTGGAATATGGGACCGATTTCCCCTCCAACGTCAGCAAGCCACCCCGGGGCAGATTTCCCTCCCCCGCTGTTGGTCTTACCTTCCAATTCCAGCTCGCGTAGCTCTACTCAAGGTTTGCGCTCAGCTGAAAGGTGGGGGCCAGCGGGTGGACGGGCCATGTGGGTGGCGCAGCCTTATGTTCCCGCGCAGCCTGGATTAATTGCTTTGGGGGGGACATTCCTCTGCGGACCACCAAAATTTTCTCGTGGACACCAGTGGTCCCTGGCCCACTGGTTGGCGACCACTGGGCTAGAAAGACTGGTGAGAGATGTTAGGCCCAAATATATTGATAGATTTTCATGGAAGGGGGTTGCCAAACAAACGATTAAATAAACATAATTGGAAAATAAACATATAGGATTGGAAGATGATTGGAGATACATATTTTTTTATCAGCATTTTGAATAAGATTTTATTTTATTTGAGAAAAGGGCAAAAAATGGACTCTTAAGCATTTTGGTTGATTGTTTTGTTTATGATAAAGGCCCTTTTATTCTAAGTGTTTCCTCTTTTTCAAATTTTAATGTCCCATTGATATCAGTTACATATTTGCAATGTTTGGTTAGTTTGATAAGCATTTGATATTTTTTTACACAGAGGTATTTTGACAATTGCTTGGAGCATGGCAGATCCTGAACTACTGCTGAGCTGTGGCAAAGATTCTAAAATCCTTTGTTCCAATCCAAACACAGGAGAGGTATTTGCTTTTAAGTAACATTTATACTTTAGAAATTTAAAAATATGTCAGTATATAAAGAGCTCATCAGGTTTTCACCATTTACTTGCATCAAAGTAAACTTATTGCTACCAACTTTCTAAATTTTTGAACCCTAATGAAAAAATAAACATCAAATAACATCAAGTTAAGTTTTTTTGTTTTTGTTTTTAAACCATTTGTGTAGCTTGAATATAACCTTTATATTTTGTGGTGTGATTTGGGGTACATGTTGGCTTGGAAAAGCTTGCATGTTACTATTTATCAACTGTATACATTAATGAAACAAGCATACATAATAAAATACAGAATTCCTTTTAAAATCTAGTAATAGTAAATACAGGGGATCCTCGACTTACAACATCAATTGGGTCCAGAATTTTCGTTGCTAAGCGATGCGGTTGTAAAATACAACCACATCATTTATCAGTAGCAGACTCTGCGATCCCGATTCCCATTGTTAATGGAATCTCATGGTTGTTAGGTAAGGCAACTTCCAGAGGGGTTCCAACAACCAAGTCAGTGGGGAAGCCAGAAAGAAATTGCAAGTCCCTGGCAGCTTGTAAGATAGACCAAGCAGGAAAGGAGCTGAGAGGGAGGGTTGGGGAGGGTTGGTGTACTGCAGGGCCAGAGTGGGTGTGCAAGGATGTGATGGAGTCTTGGAGGTTATAAGAGAATATATCCTTAACTCTCCATCTTTCTTGGTGCACTGATGTATGCCCCCGGCCAATTTTGCAGTTATCCGCTTTGGAAGCCATCATAGTTGTCCTTCTTCCTTTCTGCTGGTCACAGGTGTTGTATGAGCTTCCTACCTCTACCCAGTGGTGCTTCGATGTGCAGTGGTGTCCCAGGAATCCTGCCCTTCTCTCTGCTGCTTCTTTCGATGGGAAAATCAGTGTTTACTCGATCATGGGAGGAAGCACCGATAGCCTGCGACAAAAACAAGCGGACAAGGTATCTCATTTTTTTTTGAAAAATGGGGAAAAGGAAGGTTTTGCAGTTTACAATGAAACACATAAAAATAAATGATTGAAAATTTGGGCTGTCTCAGAACTCTGTGTTCTTGGTGTCTCAGTGAGGCTTTAAAATGTCCACCAGCCAAGGAGGAACAGATCCGATGCTGGCCAGTACTAGTGGCTCTTTGGCTGTGTTCATTTTTCATCCTCCAATCCACTGTTTAAGATATATGTTTAAGATATATGGACTTCAACTCCCAGAATTCCTCAGTCATCCATGCTGGATTGGGAATTCTGGGAGTTGAAGTCCAGGCATCTTAAAAGTTGAGAAGCATTGCTCTAATCCTCACCTATAATCCTTTGATTTTAAAAACAAGCGCCGAAAGCCCTTTTGATAAATGGTAAACAGATTCTGACACACGAAAGTTTGCCCTGGAATTGGATTGAGCTAAAGACCAAGGAATAATTTCCTCTTTCTCTTCTGTTTTCAAAAGCTCTCCTCGTCTTTTGGCGATCTGGATCCCTTCGGAACAGGGCATCCCCTTCCTCCATTGCACCTCCCACAACAGACCACCCTGCAGAGCACAGTTCTTCCTCTGAAGAAGCCACCCAAGTGGATTCGTCGACCGGTGGGAGCCTCTTTTTCCGTAAGTCTCTGCTGTTTAGATCAAACAGGCATGATATTCTTCCGATTAAAATTGGAATTCCGATTTTTTTGGGAATCCCCCCTTTCCCCCACCCCTTCTTCTCCTCCTTCCTCCCCTCGGAGGCCCTGAGTCAGGAGTTGCTGGCGCGGCTCCGGCTGGCTCCAGTCCCGCGTTGCCTCAGGAAGGGAAAGGCAAAAGGAAGAGCCGCGCGGCGCTTGCAACGGCAGCAGCGGCTCCTGGTTTTGCCTTTCCCTTCCCGAGGCAATGCGGGACTGGAGCCGTGTGGAGCTGCGCCAGCGGTAGCAACTCCTGACAGCCCAGCCGGATACCTGAGCGGAGCCCGGGCGGTGCGAGCGGAGGCCGCTGAGCGGCACGAAAAGGGAGCTGGGCCAGCCACAGACCAGCCTCCGTGCAACACGCCGCCGCCCGGCCCTGGCGAGGGAAAGCAGCGGGCGCTCCCCGGGCGCGCGGTGGGGGGTCTGTTTTGGCCGGCCCCGATTTTTTTTTCAGAGCGGAATATCATGCCTGATCAAAGAAAGAGGCATGGTGTACCTACTGATCAGTTTTATGCAGGATGCTTCACAGAAATCTGTGCCTTTATTTTGCAGAAACCTTTGTGTAGAATAAGGCATCCATCACGTCTTGGGCAGAAGAATGTATTTTAAATGTATTTATCCAATGTCAACACCGCCATTCTTGGGGTGTCTAATCACACTTGACCAATAAATAGTTATATTCTAATTCAGTGGTCGCCAACCAGTGGGCCGGGGACCACTGGTGGTCCGCGAGAAAATTTTGGTGGTTCGCAGAGAAATGTCCCCCCCACCAAAGCAATTAATCCAGGCTGTGCGGGAACACAAGGCTGCGCCACCCACATGGCCCGCCCACCCGCTGGCCCCCATTCTTCAGCCAAGTGCAAACCTTACCTTGAATAGAGCCACACGAGCTGGAACTGCAAGGTAAGACAACGGCGGGGAAGGGAAATCCGCCCCGGGGTGGCTTGCTGACGTTGGTGGGAAAGTCGGTCCCATATTCCAGAGCTGCAGTAGTCACAGGACTGCCCCTTTGGTCATCCCGGAGCAGCTGCTCCTCCACCTGGGTGCACCAGCCTGCCAGGGAGTGGAGGAGCTGCTCCGGGATGACCAAAGGGCCAGTCCTGTGACTACTGCAGCTCTGGAATATGGGACTGACTTTCCCACCAACGTCAGCAAGCCACCGTCAGACAAAATTCATATTAGTGGTCCGCGGGATTTAAAATTATGAGTTTGATGGTCCCTGACCATCAAAAAGGTTGGCGACCCCTGTTCTAATTGCTTGACACTATGGGCAGCTTACAGAAAAAGAAGAAAAACAACACTTAATTAAAAAGAGATCATGGCTGACCAGGAGAACAAAGCAGCTAGTCGTAAAGCAAATATAGTACAGCAAGTCCTTGGCTTGCAGCCATTTGTTTAGTGACCATTGGAAGTTACAGTGGCATTGAAGGTGCCATTGGGCTCATGTGTTTGACATTTGCAGCCAGCTTTCCAACCAGCTTCCAACAATCAGACTCAATGGAGGAAGCCCGATTCACTTAACGATTAAATGATTCACTTAACAGCTGTGGTGATTTGCTTAACAACTGTGGCGAAGAAGATAAAACCGGGTGTGACTCTGTTAATAACCTTGCTTAGTAACAGAAATGTTGGTGCCAAGTGTCATAAATCGAGGATTACCTTATAACTGAAGGGGTCTCCAGTGGAGTTTTGCTTTTCAAAAGGCAACTAGATTTTTGTTTTCTTCTTGAAGATGTTTTGAAAAGCACCTTTGGGATAACCATGACTTGGCATGACTGAGAATCTCCATGGACAATCTGTGGAGCTTATCGTTCATTTGTTTGCATTTGGTATAAACCTCCAAGAATGCTTTACCTCTGGTTATAATAAACAGGAGGCACAGCCTTTTGTGTAACAATTTTAACACAAGGACAGAAAAGTACACCACTTGTAGCATAATTAAGTACCTAACAGCAACCACGCCAAACAGGTATGATTTAAATTTTGCCTTACTTGTTCAACTCTTGTTGAATTTATGGTTGTATTTTACCCTCTTTGAATTAATATTCCTAATTTCAGAAATTGTTTTTATTTTAGATCTGTTTTAATTCAATATTTGTTTGTTTTTAATTGGTATTGTATAACCTAAATGGAGAGTGTAGTCCACTAGACCTAGACAAAAAGGGGCTGCCAACTTCTGTTCTAAGAGTGCTGGTTTCGTATATAGTATTCACAAGTGTGTTTCACATTGCCAACTCCTTGCGAAGCAGACTGTTGCAATTCCCACAAATCATATTGAGAATATGTCAACTATCTAGTTGTATGAGCAGGCATGGATAACAGTACCACTGATTGCTTGAATTCCAGTTTGGAGGGAGGCTGGTCACTTTTGAGAATAACAAGACTCAACAGCAAGGAGAACATCCCCAACAGCCCTACCACGTCTACGTTAGTCAAGTTGTCACCGAGATGGAATTCTTGAATCGGTCCAACCAGCTGCAGGAAGCGGTTCAGGCCGAAGCCTTCTCCAGCTACTGTCAGAAGAAAATCGATGTAGCCAAAAATGACTTCGAGAGGAACGTGTGGTCATTCCTCAAGGTGATTTTTTCAGGGTTGATTGCGTACAGAATCTCTCACTCACTTTAAAAACAAGAGGCGTGCAGTAATCAGATCCAAAGTGGAAAATATTTTGGGATCAGCATGGGTGCCACAGCACTTGCAGTTCTCAACTTATGACCAATTGCTTATCAAGCATTCTGAGTTATAACAGACCTATTTTGGATCTACTTAAACGACCCAAATTCATAGTTCTGGTAGTCGCATCACCCCCCCTAAGGGGGCACATTGAACGAACTTCGAGTGCAGCATCCCACGGTCATGCGATCATGTTTTATGATGGTTTTGCCAAAAAGTGGACCTGGCAAAAGTTAATTGCTTTGCTACAGAGTTTCAAATCTATGATTTAAAATTTACCACAGTGTACAGCAATTGTTTGGCAGAAGGGTCTTGCACTGCAAATGCAGGAAGAATGCAAAAACTAGCTATTCTCTCAAATGCTTTCTTTCCTGGGTTTTTTTTATATTTTTCCTAAGGTGCATTTTGAGGAAGACTCCCGTGGCAAATATCTGGAACTCTTGGGGTACAAAAAAGATGGCCTGGGACAGAAGGTAAATGTGGCTACACTGCATTTTGAAGGACTACATTAAAAATATTCATCACAGATTAAATTGCCTTTTGGGTTTGGTTTGGAAGAAATCACGGGGATATGGGGTAGAACATAGATTGTGGCAAGAATTAAATGCCTTCCACCTCTCGATAATCTTAAGGAGCCTGTTCTCTGATTAATAAAATGCTCAGGAATTACTAGTAATTAACGAATTTATGAAATTCCTAGTAATTGCTTGAAATATCATCCTTTATTTTTGCTGATAAATTCTTAGTCTAAAGCAGCCTTTCCCCAATCTTTATTTTTACCTTGGAAGAACTTCTGAAATAATTTGGTGGGGTGGGGTTGTCTAAAAATTGCAAAACAGAGCAAAACAATAGAATTCATTTCAAACCAACACAACCAACCTTTTTCAGCCCTTACTTGGCACCCGAGTTGCAGCACGTAAGAATCTCCCACTGCTGCTAATGCCAGGACTATACAGTGCGCACAGCTCAAAAAAGATGTTTGTGTTCTTTTTTGTTTCCATCGTAATTTCTAGTGGACTCGTGTGGAAAAAGACAGGTATACATTATTTTAATAATAGAGATATCCACAGAGTGTTTCTTCCTTGAATATATCACTCAACTGGGTCAACTAACACACAAGGACAGGTGGATGAGATCGGGAAGAAGCGGGGGGGAAATCACATTTTTAGTATTGCGTTCGTTGTTTCAGTATCATCGTTCAAGATCTGGCTTCAGATAAATTGAAAATATTTAAGCCTTTTGCCTGTTTTTTTGTTTTTTAAAGAAGTTAAAGCTAAGAAGCTTCTTCTCCAAAATAAATGTTACACCATTTGTTTTGTTTCCTTAGATTACTTCAACTCTTGCTAAGGAGAGTCCTCAGGGCAGAGATCAAGTTGAGGTAAATAATAATAATCCAGTGCATTTTTTTTTCTTTTTTAATTTGATAAAGTTTGGAAAGTAGCACTTTTTCACCTCGACTTTGTTGCAGCCCAGTGCTTATATAGTGAAAAATAAGAATTTAAAATCCTGACAGTGCAACACCCATTAAGGGAAAACATTGGTCTCTACAAGGGGATGTGTGGAAAACTCAGTATTCATTGCAATTTATTAGTTTTACTCTAAACTATGATTTTACGCACTGGGGGTATGCACAGGTCCACCTGCAGCGTGAATCACTTCAAAGGATTACAAAACTACAGTTTTTATTGCTCATCTTTCACAGAAGCTAATTGCTGGCTCAAGCTGAGCTGGGCATCTTCTTCATGTTATCCTTTGTACACCTCCCTGAATCCCAGTTTGACTCCCAGTTTCATCCCAAAGTATTTCCTCCTCATTCCTCTGCAGCTGTAGTCTAACTTTCTCCTTTCCTTCTTTTACGGCATGGTTTCTCTTTCTACAGAGTGTTTGATTTTGATACATTTTTCTTGCTTTGTATTTATCTTAAATTATTTTTTTCCTTTTATAGATGATAGATGAAGATGATAGATAGATAGATAGATAGATAGATAGATAGATAGATGATAGATAGATAGAATAAGATTGTATACTTACTTTAGATCTTTATTTCAATTTTTATTCTTATTTTTCTCCTAGAAGCATGCATAACAACAACAGAGTTGAAAATAAATTTTGGAATAGCAAAGTAAATAAGCAAAACAAAGCAGAAGGAATTTCATTATCCAGTACAGGGAAAAGTCTATTCAGGTTATCTCTGAAACAAGTCTATGTTTGCATACCTTCAAAACATTCAGGAAATGCCCCCGTGGTCGAACGGCTGAAAGTGAAGAGGGAGGCAACCCAAAAAAAGAGTCGCTGATGGATTTCTTAACCATTTAGCGGACCCCATTAAGATCTATTAAGAACTCTAATCAGTCCGTGGGTCAACCCCAAATTTGTCTATGAAAAAGACTCCTTCAACCTGGCACTGTATAAATATGCTAGACTACAATTCCCTTCACACACACACAACACACACACACACACACATGTGTGTGTGTGTAAGGGGAGCTGTAGTATGACATGTTTGTAAGGTGCCAAATCAGCAAAGAATATTCTAGAACAGTGGTTCTTAAAACTGGAGGTAATTATCCTCAAGTAGGAGATGCGGTGACTCAATGCTTAATGACACTGGAGATGGTTTCTGCTCCGGTGGTTCGAGTCCCAGAACTGTGTGTCAGGGTGAGCTCCTGTCACCCATCTCGGCTTCTGTCTATTTAACAGTTTGAAAGCATGTTCTATGCAGGTAGATAGATACCGTGTTTTCCCGAAAATAAGACCTAGCCCGATTTTTTTAAGTGTGGGCCTAATATAAGTCCTGCCCCAAAATTAGGCCCTGGTGAAGTGGATGGGCATGGCCAGTACAGGAGGCAGCCCAACCACGTGTCCCCTCACAAATAAGGCAGGAATCCTTAAGTCAGCACTTAGCACGGTACCTCCTTCCCTTCCCCGGTCACCTCATGGAGGCTCGGCCCTTTCCCAACCTGCCAGCATGACTCCAATCTGTGCGTAGGAGGAGGATCCGAGCTCCAGTGTCCCGGTAGTAGCAGGGCCAGCAGGCAGGGCCAGCAGAGGCCAGGGCACGCCTGTTCTGGCTGCAGGCAAACACATGGTAGGCAGGGCTGGGTTGGCGATAGCAGTGCTCCCACTCCCATTGGCCACCGCGCTCACCGCCTCCTGTACATTAAAAAAAGCTCTAGTGCAGTGACGGCTAACCCTTTCCACATTACATGCCAAAAGTGCGCGCTCGCGTGCCTGCACCCATGTTGCGACGTGTGCACGATTCCCCCGCCCCCTGCACCGCATGCCCCTGCGCATGCACACACTTCTCCCCCACGCACGTCTCCCCCGCGCATGTGCAGCCGATACCAGACCAGCTGGCTGGAGGGGGGGGGCATGTGCATGGGCAGTGGGGCTCTTCCGGGCGACCTGTCGTGTGCCGGCAGAAGCGGCTCTGCATGTCACTTCCGGCATGCGTGCCATAGGTTCGCCTAGTGCTTATTTTTGACCCAAAAAAATTAAGATTGGGTCTTATTTTCAGGGAAACACGCTAGGTACCACTTTGGTGGGGAGACGAGCTGGTACTCTGTGCAGGCAATCAGATTCCTAACCCCTCTGAACCTCCCCAGTTGCAGTGCCCATTGGCAAGGCTGCTCCAGGAATGCCGCCCCAGGATGCTGTAGAAAGAGCTGCTCGCCTTTCTCTCTGGGGCGAAGCCAGCTCGCCATCCTGTGGCGCACCTTGGAAGCGCGCATGGGTGTCCTACGACAGGGCTGGTATCTTGGCAAGCCAAACTGCTACTACTCTGCACTAGCATTTGTGGTCTCCCGGCTAACGTAACAAGGCTCTATGCCAGGGTGGGCAAACTTTTGGCTCGGGGGCCGTATTGACTTTTTAAAATTTGACGGACGGGCCGGTCAGCACAAGATACGATACATATAAAAAACTGCATTTGTTAACAGTTCCCTTTTCAAAGCGAGGAGGAAAGAGTTTTGTTTTTAAGCGGGAGAGACGCCTGCCGTACTCGGGGTAGGAAAAATAACTATTTTTTTTCTCCGAGACACCCTCCAAAACTCAAGTTTGGTGTCATAGTTAAATTTGCACAACATAGATAGATAGATAGATAGATAGATAGATAGATAGATAGATAGACAGATTCTTCCCCTACGAATAAACGACTGTGTGTGTGTGTGTGTGTATGAATGTACCCCCTCAGCTTACAAAAGTTGGCCACTTATAAGATAAAAAATAAATAAATGCCCACCCCCAAAACATAACTCCTCCGGTGCCCATGGATAAACTGTGAACCACCAATTAGTAGCAGGGCTGACCCTTCCTCTTGAACCAACGCTCTAATTGGGGGAGCAGACCGCCTTCAGTCTCTTGCGAAACTGCTGGCTAACCCTGCAAAACGCTTGCCGAGGTGTGTGTGTGTGGGGAGGCTTTCGCTGCCTTTCCCCCACCCACCGAGCGCCCATTCCGCCGCCGCTTGCCATTAAACCACGAGTCCTCCCGGCGCTTGGGAAGCCCGCCGGCAGGAAACATCTACGCTCTATGCTAATACTACTAATAATTGCCCCCAACAAGAATATTTGGAGATATCCTGGTGGCCAACCTTAAGTATGGTTTCTGCTACACTTCCTCACATTGCTGCTCTGTTGGTGTGGGTTGAAGGTCACCTGTTATTATTTTAACAAGCAGTAGATATTTGGGTTCTTCAGAAAGGGAAATGTTGAAAGAAAGAAAGAAAAAGATAGGGTTCTTCTCCTCGTTGCTATAACTCTAGGTTTACTAACCTTACACTTTTTGGGAGACATCTTGGGGCTATTTGGAGGCTTATTTGCATTGGTTAAGGAGTTGGTTTCTTTGCTTTAATCTTTCCAACGTCCTCTTCATATCGGTGAGAAAGGCTCACGAGGAAGCTGACATGCTTGCACAGCCTGATGGTGGAGAGGGTCTTGCCGCTAAGGACCAGCTGTTTGCAGAGGTATTCAACCCCCCTTTTTGTGCTAAACATGCAAACTGACTCAGCATTGGGAGTGAATGTGAGTGATTTTGCATTGGCTCCCAACTAACCTGTTTGCTTATGTGTGTTATCCCATGTCCTCAGGGCTGTACAGATAGTCCTTGGCTTACAACATTCTTTAGCCACCGTTCAAAGTTACACCAGCACTGGAAAAAAGGGACCTACGACCGTTTTTTAACACAACTGCTGAAGCATCCCCATGGTCGCATGATCAAACTTCAGGCGCTTGGCAACTGTCTCATATTTATGATGGTTGCGGCATCCTCCAGGGTCACGCGATCCCCTTTTGTGACCTTCTGACCAGCCAAGTTAATTGGGAAGCCAGAGTCACTTAACAACCGCGTTGCTAACTTAACGGCGGCGCTTCGCTTAAGCACTGTGTCAAGAAAGGTTGTACAGTGGGGCAAAACTCAGTGTCTCACTTAACAACGGAAAGGTTGGGCTCCATTGTGGTCATAAGTTGAGGTCTATTTGTATCCCTGGGACTGACTTTAAACTGAGACGGTATTCAAATTTACCTTCGAAGTTTAGCCATATTTGACTTAGCAGCAAGGAGGTTCCCTGCGGTGATTGGATGTTTTGGAAATAAATGTGTTCTGACCCAGCTCCCCAAACACGACAAACCCTCTGAAGTGAACTCAAAGATTCCTTTATTAGGAGCGCCGGCAGCCCCGGCAAAAAGTTTCTCTCTCAACGCAGGCGAACAAGACCAGCCGGCCAGGAGATGAATAGTTGTCTGCCACTTCTATTCATTTCCACCCCCTGCCTTTTATCCCCAGAGCTAGGGTGGGGCTTCGCTAGCAGCGGTGGCTCTTCCTTCCCAAGGGTCAGCCCACAGATTTCCACTGCTCTCCTCTCCTCTGCTTTCTGCACATCCACACATCAGGCCCTGGACCCAGCTGTTCCTCCTCTTCCTCATCAGCCACCTCCAGACCTGGGGGCTGTTGATTCTCCATCTGAGGGCTAACGGACGGCCCAGGCTCTGCCTCTGACAGCTCCAATCCCTCTTCCCCCTCGGAGCTCTCAGGTTGCCCTGATGCTGGCCCTGACTCCCACCCTTCTTCCTCCTCCTCTGATTTGGCTGCTGGAAGGGCCGGAAGCTGACAAAACGAAGCTGGTGTGTATTTTGCACATGTGGGTAGACCTCAACTTATGATTGGTCAGTTAGCACCCATTTGAAATTATAATGGAGCGACGGCCACCCTCCCATGATCACATGACTGTATTTAAGCTGCTTGGCCAACCAGCTTGGATTTAGGACCCCTTGCAGTCACATGACAGCGTTTTAAAGCATTTTTGCCAAAACCTCCCCATACCGAATAATTTGGTTTGCTTAACGGTTGTGGCGTTTGCTTACCACAATTGCTGTAAAAAGATCGTAAAATGGGGTCCGCGACGTGGGTGGCCTGCTTTATGACTGTCGCGACTTACGATCAAAATGAGCAGGCTCCATTACCATTGTAAGTCAAGGACTAACATTGCACAATAAATTTTAATGAAAAGTCACTAAATGTATCGTTGTGCACCCTCAGCTCGTACCTCTATAGATATTTCATAACATGACAATTTGATAATAGGGCAGAAATGATTATACACCCAGTCCTTGTGCCTGTTTGCTCAAAATTAAGTTCCATGGAGTTTGTTCCCAAGATGAATGAGCAGAGGAGTAAAAATGTAAATATACCATTTCTTACCAGAGTGAGTAGGATAACATAAATTATTGTTAAGTGGCAGTTTTGATTTCAGCGCAGCTTTGTCACAATGTTTCCCACCATAAAGCTCATTATAATTGGAATGTATTTAAAAATAACAAGAGAAGGAAGAAAGTGAGTATTATATGATATGGGATTTATTTTATCAATAGTTGGAAAACAAATGTGGATGTTAGAAATCAAAGAAGATTAGCGCAAAATAGTAAACGTGGTAAGAATTAAAACTGTGAAGATGAGGACTGTTATAAGAATTAGATATATGATGCAGATTAGTACTAAGTAAGAATAGAGTATTAAAGTTAAGCAATGAATATGTATAAATTATAATGGTTATTGCACAAGAGATTTATACCCTGATGACACACTGTTCAAATGAAAGATGGAATGTTTGTATAAATAAAATTAAAAAATTACAAATAATAACAACAACAACAACAACAACATGTTCCGAAACTATGTTAAGCTGCATTGTTTTTCCCCTTCCAGAGTAAAAACACTGAGTTTGATTCACTGCAACCCATCAATGAAACCTTTAACATTTCTGTCACCGGAGGTAAATAATATATATAAATATATCTTACATACTAAATGGGTTACTAAACGGAGTTAATTTTCTATATTTGATTCTAAGATTATGGTGATAACCGTTGTCATTTAGCCTTTAAAGCCCTTTATGGCTTGGGTCCGGGTTATCTAAGGAAACATGTCCTGCCAGTCCCATCCACCCGACCCATTAGAGCGAGGACGCAGGGAATGTTGCGGGTCCCACCCCTGAGGGAGATACACCTGGTGGGACCCAGAAGAAGGGCCTTTCCCGTAGTGGCTCCGTCTCTCTGGAACATCATTCCCCCAGAGATTAGAATGGCCCCCTCACTAATACTCTTCCAAAAGGCACTGAAAACCTTGGTTTTGCCAGAGGGCCTGGGAAACCCAGAGAGGGATGGAGCCCATCAAATGGCTAGTGGGATTTGCTGTCTTCAGGGGGGGGGGTTGGTTTCCCCCAAATTTTGTTCTTTTGTACTTTACTAATTTATATGATTCTTTTTGTTAGTTTTTATTGTTTTTGTTTTTATTTTTTGTTTTAAATATGGTTTTACATTGTGTAAGCCTCCTCGAGTCGCCCTGGGCGAATAGGCGGCAATACAAATTCAATAAATAAATTGTCTTTGTTTCTGTGTTCTCCTTCATGCAGACATTGATGGTTTGATCACTCAGGCTTTGCTGACGGGGAACTTTGAAAGTGCCGTTGACCTTTGCCTGCACGACAATCGCATGGCTGACGCCATTATCCTTGCCATAGCTGGTGGCCAAGAACTGTTGTCCAAGACGCAGAAGAAGTATTTTGCGAAAACAAGAGGCAAAATCACCAGGGTAGGTGGAAGCAAAGATAAAAATTGGCAAACCTCATGATTATCTCCCTCCTCTTCCTCTTATCCGCCTCCCCAAACCCTTGGATAATCCTGAGAATAGCCAAGCAGACATGTATTTACAAAAGGACGCATCATTTGTGTGTGTGTGTGTGTTCAGTGAGTTTTACTCCATTTTACGACCTTGCTTGCCACAGTCGTTAAGTGAATCACTGCAGTTGCTAAGTCAGTCATGCAGTTGTTAAGTGAATCTGGCCTCCCCCATTGACTTGGCTTGTAAGAAGGTCGCAAAAGGGGATCACGTGTCCTCGAGACACTGCAGTGGTCATAAATATGAATCATTTGCCAAGCGTGTGAATTTGGATCATGTGACTTTATCAGGATGCTGTAATGGTCATAACTAAAAACTGGTCATAAGTGACATTTTTTCAGGGCCGTTGTAACTACAAATAGTCACTAAACAAAAAGTATAAATTGAGAACTACTTGTGCATCAACATAAGCCATGGAAAAATTAAAAGAACAGATTGGACTGAACCCTTGATGTCCAGTGTGAGGTAATGTTACAAGGAATAGAGAAGGAGACGTTGCTTTCAGCTGTGTATTCTGTGTAATAGGAGAGTCTGGCAGCTGAAATTTAAAGCCTAGCTCAGAGATGGGCAGGAGTTAAATCCACTTCTGACTCTGGATAGATGCCAAGATCTGACTCAGACGAAAGCTCCCTTGAAGGCAGAGTCCCCAG